>NC_140989.1:331783407-332045763 GCF_052327205.1 Somniosus microcephalus | reverse complement strand
CCCAAAACTCATGTAAAATGAGAGTAATGAGTATGGAAATTAGAATGCAGCATTTAAAATGTCTGACTGAAGTTTGCACCAGCAGGTTGGATGGAGCAGCAGGTAAGTAAGGAACTGCGCTAGACTCAGTGGGAAAGAAATTTGTCCTCTTTGCACCCATTTTCTGGGCATAAAATGGCGGGGGGGGGGGGAAGAACCAATTTCAGGGAACAACATCCCATGCCCAATCTGCACCTGCGTTAGGGGACTGCCATTTTGGTAATGGTGGCTTTCAAGCCGCCATCTGAAACTGAAGCATATGTTAATAAGGGGCCTAATATAAGAACATAAAAAATAGGAGCAGGAGTAGGCCATTTGGCCCCTCGAGCCTGCTCCGCCACTCATTAAGATTATGGATGATCTTCTACCTCATTTCCACTTTCCTGTACTATCCCCATATCCCTTGATTCCCTTAATATTTAAAAATCTATCGCTCTCTGTCTTGAATATACTCAATGACTGAGTCTCCACAGGCCTCTGGGGTAGAGAAATCCAAAGATTCACCACCTTCTGAGTGAAGAAATTTCTTCTCATCTCAGTCCTAAATGGCCGACCCCTTATTCTGAGACTGTGACCCTTGGTTCTAGACTCCCCAGCCAGGGGAAACATCCTCCCTGCATCTACCCTGTCAAGCCCTGTAAGAATTTTATATGTTTCAATGAGATCACCTCTCATTCTTCTAAACTCTAGAGAATATAGGCCTAGTCTACTCAATCTCTCCTCATAGGACAATCCCTGTTTAACACCTGTTTAAAAAGCCCTTTGGCTAATTGGTCAGCACTGAGTCCGCTTAGGTTTTCCAGCATTTTAAAGGGACGACTGGAAGCCGCCGCCAAAATTAAGTCTTTTTTGAAACTTTCTTTAATGTGGAGCAGGGCTGTTTATCTCAGCCCCACAGCACTACTGTGGGCCACTGCAGGCCCGCGCAGGCCCCCCTCCCGTTCTCTCAGCACCTCCCAGGACTTTTATGAGGGCCACTGCTTGTAAGCCAGCTGCCCCAAATTGGCCCCACGGTGAATGGCGAGCTGCCTCTGGATGCCTAATTGGCATCCGCATCTCATCAGCAATATGAGACCCAACTTCGGGTGAGTCTCAGGCCTCTAAATTCTGGTGCACACTCCCAGTGCACTGTCTGCGCCCAAAAACGGGTCTAAATGAATTTTTAGCCCACTGAGTTAGCTGTCAGCTAGCTTAACTGAAAGTCTCATGACTGTTTTTAACTTTACAAGAATGTCCAACACAGGAGAATCTGGCAGAGGCAACCAAAGAATGCAGCAGGGTGTGATACAGAGGCAGAGAAAAAGATGCCTCGATTTCACTGCATCTGATTTGCAAACCCTGCTCAATGATATAGAACACAGGAGAAACAGGTTGTTGAATGACTGTGGCATTTGTTTCATGTGGAAGGAAGTGGCACTGGCACTGAGTGCCAACTCTCTCATTCCCAGGAATATAGACTGTGTCAGGAAAAGTCCAATGGCTTGAAATGGAATGTGCGCTTAAGTTGTGCTTTGTATTTACGGAAGTTAGAGTCATACAGCACTTATTTTGTGCTGACTTGTTTAATCAAGTGAAGATTCTTGACATGGTCATGCTGGCAGAAAAAAGGGCTGAGGTGTTGTCATATTCTAGGTTGGGTACTGGATTGACTCACACTCTCAGAAGCAAATCTGTGTAGGCAAAATACCCCAAGAAAATCGCAGGGAAAAGTCTTTCTCAGCTGCAGAAGTCGCTACAGAAACTCTCAACACTCTTCAGGCTTGCAAACTCCTGACTCTGTCTGTCTCAGCTGATCCTGGCACCAGCTGCATCTTATAATTCTCAGTTGAAGTTACTCGAGTGTATTGTGAGTGTAAAAACAGGAAACCTGGAAATGCAGTGCCACTGGCCTTCCATGTAACTGAAATAACAGCTGCTTTGAAGCTGCTTTATGATGTTATCCGTGGCAATGCAAATTGTTAAATTGCTTGGTTGTTCCCATGACCAATCATAGTGCTCAGAAAAAATGCCAATGTTCAAAATGACACTCAAGGGATCAATGGGAGTGGTTACCATGGACCAATAACAGATGAGACTTTTCAGTCTTACTCTTCCCATGGACTAATTACAGCATTCAAAAAACTGTCAATTCTTTAGAAGTGACACTCAAGAAAGACATGTTTTTGACAATTCAGGTTTGTAAGTAATGAAGTGGCCAACTACGCATGAACTGGCAGCAGAAGCCAAATCCTGTGCTTTGGCACATCAGACAAATGCAGCTGATGCTCAGGTATTCTTTTTATAACTTCAATTTGAATATCATTATTGTATGGAAAATATAATGTCATAAACATAACTTGAATATTAGCAAGTGTACTAATTTCCATTTGTCCTGTTAATAACATGCTAACCATGACTATATAACCATAACCAAAGTTTATATTTTTTCAGGATTATGTGCTACTACTCATCATTTCTTCCTTCTCAAGTGTAGATATATTGTATCACTGCAACATAACTGATGACTTTGACGTCAATGGTAGCACAAGGTAGGCAATCACATAAGTTGCTTAAGTTGCTTGCAGCATGTAACTCCTTCCCATCAGGATAACTGAGGGAATAGGGGAAAACAGAGGACAAAGCATCACTAAGCAATTTTCACGCAGATCCCAGTGGCCTATTTTCAATACATTCTCAGGATATTGCCCATCCCTAGTGGTGGTGGTCATTCTGCTATGGCGGTTTGGTACAACTGAGTGGCTTTCTAAGCCATTTCCGACAGCAGTTAAGAGTCAATCACATTGTGTGGTACAAAATACAGTCAGATATAGACCAGACTAGATATGGACAGCAGGTTTTGTTCCCTAAAGGACATTAGTGAACTAATTAGGCTTTTACTGATTCCAGCTTTATTTACAGATATCGTTTTAAACTTCAGTCAAATTCTCAAACTGCTATGGTGGGATTTGAACTCACGTTCTCTGGATTATTAGTCCAGAACCATCTGGATTACTAATTCAATAACATAACCACTATACTGCCATACCCTGGCATTATACGTAGTATTATTTGCAGAAGGTTCAAATACATTGTCTGGTCATTATCTTGAGTGAGGAATGGCATGTGGTGCAGGAAGATCTAAAGAGAAAAAGAGAAAATGAAAGACATATTAAGGTTGAAAAAGTTAACTAACTAAACAAGTTCAAACTAGCACTTTAACAAGTAAAGCAAGTGGGTCTTATATTTCACAATATTTATCTTTTTATTTTGGTTGGAGGTAAATGACTACATAGAATTACATAAAATATACAGCACAGAAATAGGCGATTCAACCCAACCAGTCCATGCTGGTGTTTATGCTGCACTCGACCCTCCTCCCATCCTACCTCATCTAACTCTATCAGCATAACCCTCCATTCCCTTCTCCCTCATATGCTTATCTAGCCTCCCGTTAAATGCATCTATCCTATTCACTTCAACCACTCCCTGTGGTAGCGAGTTCCACATTCTCACCACTCTCTGAGTGAAGAAGTTTCTTCTGAATTCCCTATTTGATTTCTTGGTGACTGTCTTATATTGATGGCCTCTAGTTTTGCTCTTCCCCACAAGTGGAAACACTCTCGCTGTGTCTACTCTATTAAAACCTTTCATAATTTTAAAGATCTCTATTACGTCACCCCCTAAGCGTTTTCAAGAGAAAAGAGCCCCGGCCTGTTCATCCTTTCCCGATAGGTATAACCTCGCATTTCTGGTATCATCGTTGTAAATCTTTTTTGCACCCGCTCCAGTGCCTCTATATCCTTTTTATAATATGGCGACCAGAACTGTAGGCAGTACTCCATTCTGATTTTCTGTTGTAAACACATTCACATATTTCAGATTTCCAGCATCTGCAGTATTTTGCTTTTGTGTTCACATATTTGCAACAGAGATCAATTTCTTAAGTGGGTTACTCATGTCCTCTTTAGGTCTTGCCAACTACAGAATCAGAACTCAATGGATAGAACAGAGGTCAGTACATATATTGCACCTTACTGATAATCTGCATGTTAACATTAATACAGGTTGGCACTCAAAATAAAATGTTCCAGCATGGATAGCTTCTTTACCTCCTAGCCTGATTAAAAATGATTCTTGTGAGTTAATTGTAAATAAAATTGTCATATGAGGACAGATTGAATAGACTAGGCCTATATTCTCTAGAATTTAGAAGAATGAGAGGTGATCTCATTGAAACATACAAAATTCTTACAGGGCTTGACAGGGTAGATGCAGGGAGGATGTTTCCCCTGGCTGGGGAGTCTAGAACCAGGGGTCACAGTCTCACAATAAGGGGTCGGTCATTTAGGACTGAGATGGGGAGAAATTTCTTCACTCAGAGGGTGGTGAATCTTTGGAATTCTCTACCCCAGAGGGCTGTGGAGGCTCAGTCATTGAGTATATTCAATTCAGAGATCGATAGATTTTTGAATATTAAGGGGATCAAGGGATATGGGGATAGTGCAGGAAAGTGGAGATCAGCCATGATCTTATTGAATGGCGGAGCAGGCTCGAAGGGCCAACTGGCCTACTCCTGCTCCTATTTCTTATGTTCTTATGTAAAATATAATAAAAGGATAGTTAGGTGCATATTCCCAATTGACTACCATTGCAAAGTATACTCATTTTGAAGCTGGTACATCTCTGTAAGGGGAAGGCCAAAAATCGGAAGGGTAAATCTTGGCAGTTCCTGTTGCTTTCTGGTGACAGACTGCATTGGTCACTGAGGCAGCCTGGGAGCAGGTTGTGTGCCTAACCCGACAGCAGCAGAGATGTTAAGACCAAGTGGACTGAAGGCGGAGTATAAATGAAAATGATAAATTACATGAAAGGACTTTCTTTTTTTAAAGAGACAGCAAAATCTACTCTTAAAGGTGTTCAGTAAACCAGAAGCATGTCCCAGTAGTTTAAATTGTGAAGGAGCAGCAATTTAAGCTCTCATCTGCCTAACCTGGCCATTAGTAAACTTGATGTCCCGTGGTCCCCGTCCCTCACCCCGGAATAATGTGAAAACGGTCATTGCCCTTTAAAAAACTCTTCCGCAAACCCTTATTATTGCTTAAGTTTCACGCACAGCTTACGGTTGTTTTTTTTTGGCCGAAGCTAAATCATTTCTCATCGATCGAGTCTTTTTATAAAGTCCTGTCAGTCCAGCAGCTCTGCTTTTTCCTTCAGATGTCTTCAGGCCAATTGAGTCCAGACGCTCGGGATCAATACTTTAGGAACCTTAAGGGTCAGGGGTCAATGAGGACTTTGACAAATGCGTCAAATGTCCTTGACTTTTCCAAGGCTCAGCCCAACTAGGGTCTGCTCTGATCCATCACTAATTTGTCGGGCTTGTCATAAAAGCAAATTTTGTGCTATTGATCGCAAGATGAAATCTTGCATATCTGATGTTGGAATACCCCCAGTGCGAGAGGGCAATCGCTTATAGGCAGCACATGTCACGCCAAACAGAGAAAAAAATACAAGCACACACAACACAACCACAGAATGCCCAGAGGAGAAGCATCTCTGCAGGGAGTATCCCCACAGCATCTTTCAGTGTGGGACCCTCTGCTATTTAAACAGGTAACATTTACCAAGCAGCCGAATTTACCTCGACTGTGCAATGCCTAATATTATAGTCAGAATTTCAAAAATTAATACCAGTCGTTTATGTCATTAAATAACCATTTGCGCTGCTCCTATCGTGTGATTTCAGTTCCGAACAACGACTTAACAAGATGTTGCACATTTTACTTTATAGGCTGTGATCATATTTGGTAGAATATGGGAATCAAATATTTGCAGTAAAAGGCAGACCATATAATTGAACTGAGTGGTAAAGCTGTTTTAGACGAAGGGCTGTGTAGATATGCAACTTCTAAGCGGGTGGGGGGCGGTGTACATTAGCTAAGTTCTGTAGATTTTTATGGACATATTAAGAATTTTAAAAGGGCAAAACAAAAATACCAGGTATCTTAAGTATAAGTGAATCGGTTCTGTGCCTGAGCCAGTCGTGTGCTGTATTCTGCGGTTTATCTTGATGCTGCGACGCTCCCAAACTTCTGGTGTGTTTCATACTGAGTGCGGCTACTCACTCGGAGGCCCTGTGTCCACGTTGCCATACAAGGGCAGAGATTGTTACCCGCGGCGCCTCCTCCCCCGTCCCCTCGGAGTTGAGGAGGTTGCTTCCTCGATTAATAGATTTCCCTGCACTCATTTAATAAGACATCGCCCCCGCTCACACCAATTGGCTGAGAGTTCAGCGCCATTTGGTACCAGTGTGGTGAGCCAGGTGGTCGCGCCAGTGAGGCAGATGCTGCTTTGGGAACATTCACCTTCCCCCCGCCCCCCCCACCCCCTCTTCCCCTCCCCTCCCCCCTCCACTTTCCGCCATCTCTTTTTAGAGGGGACGGCAAAAAGGAAGCATCAGGGAGTTGATGAGAGCCTTTGGGAGACAGACAGGCAAGCCCTGGGCTATCGAACGACTGCTGAGAGTTCAGCCCAGCTCTTTACATGCCCACTTGGGCCCAGCAAGAGACTCTTTATCGGAGACAGAGAAGCTTACAGCTGCGGCTTAAAATCTGCCCCTTCACAGAATGCTCCTACTTTTTTTTGGAGGGGGGGGGGGGGAGGTGTGTGGGTGGGGGGAGGGGAGAGGGAGAAGACAGATCTGCATCTGGGATGAGTTTAAATGACTCCCAACCTGTTCAGATCAGGAACGACACCATTCTCGCTCGGATCAGACGAGGACCCCGGGGCGGGACGTGATAAACGGTCAGGGCAGCGGGTTAATAGGGGATGATATTTAACTGAGAACACGTCTTTTTTTTAAAGTGCAATTTGTTAAGCAGGGGGTTAACGCCGGATTAAAGCAAAATAAAACAATCTGCCTGGGCGAGTCGATAATTCTATAAACTGTAAGATTTATAGTTTCATAAGCGGGAAAGCTGACAGTGCGGAGAGCGTTCACGTCCAGTCCTGGCAAGGGGCTACATTGTATTTATCTTTTCAGTTGGGGTTGGGGTGCTGCTATTCGCGGCGATGCCATCCGCAGACACCTGGACCGAAAGCCCCTCTTGTAAGGTCGGCTTGTCAAATGACCCTCGCCCCCATCTACTTTATTAAGCTTTTAGTTATTAAGATGAGCGTCTTATGATTAACGCTTTTCGACAGCAAAACTGAACCGACCCTATTGATTGACACAGTGGTAAACACCTCATTAATAATTAATAATCGGCTTGTAGATCTGGCAACTTGTTTTCCTTTCCTACTTAGTCATTAATAAAGGCGAACAATTAACAATGAAACACTGTTTGACATATTTAACATTTTTATTATAAATCTAAATAAATATATGTTCTATAATGTTGATCCGGTGACTCCATAAGCCCCCCTATTAAAGCACTTTGCGCGATATTACTCTGTCGCTGAACTGTCCGAAAAAAATTAAGTGGGATTATGTTTAGGTGGGGTGGGGGGGTGGGGGTGGGGGTGGGGGGGGGGTGTGGTGGGGGGGTGGGGGGTGGGGGGGGTGGGGGGGTGCAATTGTAAATCAAAACGGGGGTTTCAATGAATTCGCCCAGTAGTCAGAATAAGCCTTTAAAACCCCTGCAGCCCCTGAACATTGCCGGGCTGGGATGGGAGTCGAATATCACAGCACTCAAAAAAAAATGCAGATCAGCTAAGTAAATAATGAGATATTAACCTAACCCACACAGATAAACTGCAACACTTTGGAATAGCGCTTGCAATGTGTATACATTGTACGCTTTGAAGAAAATACGCATCTTATTAAAACAAATAAACCTCTAATTCTCACTGACTTTTTCTTGTCTGGAGGGGAAGCATGTTTTTAGTTGTTTTCATTTTTATTCCCCAATTTTATACACCGCCGACCCTTCCCCGAGCCTCCATTAACCACTTGGAATAGACACGTCGCTGGGCAAATACTAACTCTGCTGGCGATCAATTCACATTCCCTCTGCTTGGAATTGTAAAGTTACATTAAGCTTCGTAATGAGATCCTCATTGAAACATTGAAAAGAAATTACGCCTTGTTGGGTGATTATCCTGTTAATTAACCCATTTCAACCTGTTTCCATTCTATTAGGGCCCACCACGACAGCTCTTTCTTGCTGTAATTTCACGTCCTGTTTTTCACCCTTGTGGCCGTTGTCTTTGGGTATACCGGGGGGGGGGGAACCAGTGGGAGAGCAGACAGGCTCTCCACCACCCTGCTAAATGAAGGTTTCTCCAGCTTTCCTCCCCCTCAGGCCAAGAGCTCCTGTGTAAGGACAGGCCCATTTGTAACCTGCATCCCAAGCCTCTTCCTACAATTAATATTCAACAACAGCGAGCTTATTCAGTTCCACACAACAGTGAGCTCATTAGGATGATGAAGTGCTATTGCTGGTGAGTGGTTTTTTTTTGTTATATATACGCAGATCTTCGGAACGAGATATTCAAATATAAAATTAAGAAGAAGTACACAATGGGCTTACCGAGGGGCCCTCCAGGAAACGGACTTATTTAAAATAAAGTTTAGTTTAGAACAATACAACAGTATAACAATCGTATTCATATATTATAATATGAATGATTAAAAGTGCAGATTTGGACATCAAGTCTATACGAGATCACCCTTAGAAGACAGACTGAGAGCTTATTTTCAAATGTAGCACAGTGAATATAGCAATAGTATATTAACGAATTATATATATGATTAACAGTGACACTTATAACTACTAAAATTTGTATTTACCGTCTGTTTGGGGCAAGAGAAGCAGATTTAAGTTTAAGTAGAAGCGTTCAATACGACATTATAAAAAGTAACTTTAAACTTCTTATGATGATATCTTACTCTCGAAATGGCCGTTCGAACAAACCTATCTCGTTATTCAGGAGAATATGTAAACGTTTAACGTGAAACCACACAAATATAGATAAACCATGCCCCCACCTCCACCCCGACTGAAATGCAACCGAAAATATGAAATTAGGTTGTAATGTATCAATAATCATTCAAGATACATCCTTGTGTTTGCCTCTCCGTATCGGAAATATGGATAATTATAGAAGCATAAAACTTTTGAATTAAATAGCCAACACACAGCTTTGCATAACTTAAACTGCAGATCCAAGCAACCTGTTTTGCAATTCTACATCTACATCTAATTCCCAGTTACTAGTTGTATGGGGGTTCATCCAGTGCTATCCCAATTAGACACTGCTCTGTTGTTAACGATAATCTGGAAAAATAGCGATCACATAGCAGAACAATGCTATGATTTATTCCACTGCAGTTGAACGCGGTATACAACATTGGTGTCTGCCAGCAGAATATTATTGATTAAACACATCTATTTATATTGGTGTGCAAACGTACTTGTAAGCATAGAAAATTGCACGATTTTACACTGTCGGTGTTTTAATAATTGATTCCCATCTGTTTTGCTGTCCCACTTGACTGAGTGCTTATCCCAAACGAAAGAATAAAGGGGGTGGCGTTAAAGTACTTTGCCACTGGATGAAGCCACCAGTTAGCATCAAACAAGTGCATGAAATATTTAATACAATGCTGAAATTCGAAGCAAGTGAAAGGATTTGTTAATAGTATCAGTGCCGGCTAGACTTACGAAGGACTGGGTGAATGAATGTGCTGCAGGGAGACAGGACTTAAGAGAGGCACAGCCTGAAGGCACCTGCCCACCTTCTGATGCGATTTCCCGTCCTAATACTCAGCAGCCTACGAGGTTCAAGAGAGCCTCCTGTCACAAATGATACTGTTTAAAATGAGGTCTTATTCTGGCTTGATGGTCATACATTAAGGAGCTGAAATTGCAACAAATGCCACTGCCTTTTGATCGATACCTTATCACGCCTCTTGACTTTCAGCTATTGATGGGCCAGAGGCATTATTCATTGTTTCTCTTTTCACAGAGCTATTTGACTTGACTTGGGGGCTAGATTATTGACACGTACATGTGCATTTGCTGCTCCTTAGTGACACTTGGAGCTAGTAAAAGACCTTCGGGAGGCCGCCCTGACAAAAAGGGAAAGTGATGTATGGTCACTGGTGACCGTTGGTTGCAATGGCCGGAGAAAGAACACGGCCTCAGCAATCTGCAGGCTGCACGGGCAGATTACTTGTGGAAAATAAGTGCTGGAAGGCGCTTGTTATCAACTGCGAATGAAATATCCCTGTCCCCAGCCACCAGATTTAAGGGACTCTGGTTAGAAGAGTTCCACCCTGGTGGCTCGTTTGGGTCTGAGCCGAGGCAGAAGGCAGTAATCCATGACATATCAATTCTTCGACTTCAGTCGAGAACTGCGCTGGGTTGTCAAACAATAGAATGATTTTTTCCAGTGGTTTCCAAGTATCAGAATTCTAATATAGCACTTATATAAAACTGAGTAGCAAATGTAAACATATTTTTAAATAGTCAATAAAAATGCACCAACCTCTATTATTGTGTTCTCCAACTTGACAATAAATCATAGGCACAAACCATTCTATTTGGTAATGCTCACACAATTCATGTATCCAGGGAGTCGCTAACAGCATAATTATTATTGTATATATGTTTTTAGACAGAATCTGCTCGTCCGGTTATGAGGATCTTACAGGCCTTCGTGTACGGATGGACCATACACACATACAGCGGTGACAACCACTGCGGGTATCTGAGGGGAGCGTGTGGCTCATCAGTAACAGTTCATCTGTTTTATGTGTAATTTAAATGCACTTTTAATTTTTAGGCTGATAATGATAGAGTGCTATTTCCAATAAAATCTGAAAGGCCGTGAAATATTTGTCCTATAGAATGAACATACAGGTTATAAGAAGATTTTATCGAGATACCATTTCTATTCATATAGCTCGTCCTCTTGTATCCCAGCCTGGTAAGATGCAACTTCCTGTGTCCTTCTGGCCTAACCTACTTAATTCCTTTTAACTTTTTTTCTTCATCGAGTTAAATATGAGATTTTACTCCCTGCGTTATTTAAATGTCTCCAGTTTTAAGCTTGGAGGACCAAAGTCTCCCTTGCACTTTTCAAATTCCACACTAAGGTTATATACTTAAAACAATCTGTAGCCACCAATGGGCGGTGGAATCCGGCACATGGCATGAAAGTTGCTTGGCTCACTGAGCTGTAAGGACTAATATTTGACATGGCCACGGGGTAGTCTCAACCTAGTTCCTGGTGGGAATAAGGCAACCGAACACAATTTCCCAGAATGTAACACTAATTGGCTCAATGGACAGTCTGACTCGAAAAATCGTACGAAGGACTGGGGGAGCAAATGGAAATGTCATGCGAGTGCTGTACAAGACGCTTTCATGCGTCTCTCTGCTTAATAACGCCATTGGCAGAGATCTGGGTGAAGGTTGTTTACCAATCCATTTTTGCATACTGAATAATCTGAAAATATAATTTTAAAATTAGAATTTAAAAAAAAACTAAAATACCGACAAACATCAGTAACGCCATAAAAAAAGTCTAAAAAATCTCAAATGATTGCATCGCTTCAAGTGTCAATTTACATTAAGACACAGAGGATCATGGTTGTCTGACGATAAGTTCCAAGACACTGCTTCAATTGCGTGTTCCATTGGTATTGTATTATTAAATTACTATCTTGCATTTACTGCCAAATTTTGTAATTCTTTACATTATAATGTGTTAAAGTTTTTCCCCCTTTTTTGACAACAAATCTTCACTCTCCCTGTACTCAGGCTACAGTTTCACAGGCACCAGCCGCAGTCTTCCAGAAATGTGTCCAAATATACATCCCTGGTTGTGAGCCGAGACAGTGAATGTTAGCGGACTGTAGGGGCACTTTACTGTTGAGCACTAGCCACATTTTCTTTTAATTTCTTCTTGCGTTTTGTGGGAAACGCTGGCAATGCTGCCATTATTGCCCTATCTCGAGCTTTAAGTGTCAACCATATAATGTGGGGCTGGGGTCGTGTGCAAGGGTGGCCGATTTCCTTCCCTGAAGGATATTGGTGAAACAGTTGTGTTGTTAATGTTAAACGTTTGATTTTTTTTCTGATGCCAGCCCATAAATTACCAGCTTTGTGGAATTTAATTTAACAAGTTGCGTTTTGAACTCCCGGTCTCTGGGTTACTAGTCCAGTGCCATAACCATTGCACTATCCCACCCCCGGAGACACATGTCAGCGTGTCCTACAGCACTCATGAAATAGCATTTCAAAATATTTTAGGTAACTTTTTTTCTGAAATGTATTCTTGTGATGTGGATGTGGGTGTCGCGGGCAAGACTGTCATTTATTGCCCATCGCTAGTTGAGACGGTGATGGTGGGCCTTTTGCTTGAGTGGTTTTGTTACAGTTGAGTGGATTGCTAGGCCGCTGCAGAGGACAGTTGAGTCAACCCCGTTGGTGTGGGGCTGGAGTCACATAGACCAGATGGCAGGTTTCCTTCTCTAAAGTTGGGTATTTACAACAAACAGACAGCTTCACGTTCGCTCTTACTGGAACCAGCTTTTTATTTCCAGATTTTTTTTAAAACTGAATTCAAATGTTAACATTGCCATGGTGGGAATTGAATTCATGTTCTCTGAATTACTCGTCCAGTAACATATCCACTGCGCTGCTGTACCCGATTCATATAGTTCTCATATCTTCCATATATTATATATAGATAACGAAAAGTTAGAGTTAATTGGGTCAGACTGAGTTAGTGAAGTGAAATTGCAGAGCGGTTTGATAGCCTTCCACTAGTTAGACTATTAAACGGGGATCTGAATCCCAGTAGAAAGCTGGAGGACTTGAAGCATTCAGCGAAAACTTCCGGCAGAATTTCCACATCACTCTGAAGGCAGGAATAAGATTCCATTTCCTAATCTATTTCACACAGTGCTCAGTGCACCACATCTTTCTCTATGTATATGCTGTGCGAAAAATATCAGAACCAAAAGTCAGACTCTAATTACTTTAGACTTTTTCATTCTACTGCGCATTGAGAATTGGGGCAGCTATCTTCCTGCTTAATAGGGCTCTGACTTAATCAAATGGAATATCCAGAAACCAGGGCTGCAGTTGTGTTACCACTAATAGTCTGAGGTTCCGAAGTGCAGTTGCTTGGATCAAAGTTATACAGCGGGCTGTGCATGCCTGCAACTCGGCATTTGCCATTCTGGCCATCAAGAGACCTTGTGCACATGCGCAGAGCTCTATCCCCGGATGTTTTTTTGTTAGGAAAGCGCCGGTTGGAGGTGCCTGTTTCCTATAACATTAAGGACTCGATACTAAATGTATAAAGTAGGAAGGAGATCCAAGAGATTTCGCACCGGCCTGGAGATACACTCCACCCAGTTTGAAACCCAAGTCCTGACGAAGGGTTTCGACCTGAAACGTTGACTCTATTTCTCTCTCCACGGATGTTGCCTGGCCTGCTGAGTTTTTCCAGCATTTTCTGTTGTTATTTCGGATTTCCAGCATCCGCAGTATTTTGCTATCACTAGTGTTAGATGACTCTCGCCTCGAAATGTTGATGCTGGCAGGGGTCAGATGAGGCCCTACTTAAGAATTATAGTGTCAGTTTTATCTCAATCCACATCCAAAATGCTATCACATTGGAGCGAAATTTGTATTCTAATTGCAACCTAGGCTAGGAAACCAGAGCACTTACACTGGTACATATCCGAATTAAAGTGTCGAAACTGAAAACCCCAGGCAGGAAGCCTCATGCACCATGCAGCATCACTGATGGAAATCTGAAATAATACCGATATTTTAAATTAGAAACAAGACCTTTGGGAGACAATAAGTTAAAAAGAAGTTATTCAACCTAATTGTAATATGCACTTTAATACGTTTCCTAAATAAGTTTAACATTTTTGATATATTTTCTTAACCTGTTCTCCATTGAGGTCGCCATGTCAAACATGCGAGTCAATCAGTAGCAGCCTCTTTGAACCAGAAGTACGTGTCCCGAGGCTCTTCAGCGCTCAAGCCTCTAGTTTGCAATGACCAAGTCAAAAGGTCGGGTCGGAAACAGAAGGCATCCTTGAATTGTTTGGTTAAAGCCCTGCGTTATGTAACTAACAATGCCGGGGTTTATTTTTATGGAAAAGCACATCTGGGTCATCAGCTCAGCTGCGCCGAGCCAGCTGTTGTAATTGAAAACCTGGACCAACTTTTAAAGTTTGGAACATGCGTGTTCCGTTCATTTTATGCAGTGCCTCTTTCAATATAGTTCAATGTGTCTATTATACCCGGTTTCATTCTCTTTTAATGTTCTTTTAAGAAGTATGGTAGCATAGCGGTTATGTTACTGGACCAGTAATCCAGAGGCCTGGACTAATGATCCGTAAGACGTGAGTTCAAATCCCACCAGGGCAGGTGGGGAATTTAAATTCAGTTAATTAAATCTGGAATAAAAAGCTAGTGTCAGTAATGGTGACCAATAATGGTGATTGTTGTAAAAATCTGGTTCGCTAATGTCCTTTAGGGAAAGAAATCTGCCATCCTTACCTGATCTGGCCTATATGTGACTCCAGACCCACAGCAATGTGGTTGACTCTTAACTGCCCTCTGAAATGGCCCAGCAAGCCACCCAGTCATGACAAACTGCTACAAAGACTGCAGTGATTCAAGAAGGCGGCTCACCACTACCTTCTCAAGGGCAATTAGGGATGGGCAATAAATGCTGGCCTTGCCAGCGACGCCCACATCCCAGGAACGAATAAAAAAATTGAAATGTAAAATGAGTTCTCATGGAATTAAATTCTGAATATCAATTTTCAGGGTCCTTTAAATGTAGCACGCACGTTATTCAGGGCCACTTTCAGAAGGCCGGTAATCCATGTTGGGGCAGGGGGGGGACACACACTTCTAATGTAGGGCACTAGAAGTGTTCCCGGGAAGCACAGCTCTGTTGGGAGTTGACATTCCCTGGTGCACTAAAGATGACACCTGCCAGATTTGCCTTTGCTCAAAAAACACTGCACCGAATAGCGTTGTGTTGGGACTACAGAAAATCATTGTGGGTTGTAGGCAGTAGAAAGGCGAGAGTCTGTATTTGTTACAACAGGCACGAGTTTTCAAAACCGTTTGGAGATCGCAGTAGCACCTTGAAGATAAAATAGGACTAGAGTTGCTCAATTCCGCCCATATTTCCAGGTACGTCGATAGCGTTGTCTATTGCAACGTTTTACGTTGTAATTTGGAAACATTTTACTTGAGTAAAGACACTTGAAAATCTAATTTTCTACAATTAAAACTGTCCGAGCTGCAAGGGGAGAACCTTAGCATGTATTTCCTCCCCTGAAGAAGAGAAACCCAAATGAATTTCAACGCTATTAAGGCCTAAAAACAGGTTAGGGAAGAGGAGCAATGCAACGAGACAGATCGGGATGAGAAATCTCTACAGATATATGTAAATACATACCGACAGAAAGTGTATGCATACATAATTAGATGTAGAGAAAGCGAGAATGTAAGTCGTAGACTTTGACGTTTTCGCTTTGTAATTCTGCCCATATTTTGTTCCAATATTATTTCACCTATTCTCCGCTCCTCTCCGCCCCCCCCCCGCCCCGCCCCCCATTCCCGCTTCCTCCTAAAAAAAATAATTTGACTTTTTACTTGAGTTTGAGTTGCTGCAGATAAGTTTGATATGAGTTTGGAAAAGTTCATATTAGCTTGCTACAATTTGAGTATATCTGTTCATTCTAATAGTTCCTGCTCCACATATATAGCATTGATTACCAGGTTCCGAGTAAGAGGTGAGAGTGCTAGAACATGCAGTCACCATATACTACTTTGTAAATAGGGTTATTCTAAAACAGTCCAGACAAAAACTCTCTTCAGTGATACCTACGCGTCTAACCGTTGTGTGCACATCTGGGGAGCTCTTTATCCGGACGCGTGTGTGTGTCTATCACATGTACCTGTATATAGATATGTGTGTGTACATAAATGAGCATATATGGGTGTGCAACGTATCTGGCAAAACTGATCAGAAGTGATCTCCATTGCCTTCTCTGATGTCAGCTACACCGAAGCTGCACATTTGTAACTGAAACGATGCACGTTAAGCAGCTGATGAACAGCGTATCTCGTTATAGACTGAAGAAGTTGCAAGTCATTAGTGGGCTCCGCTAGCGTACGGAGGAAGAAGTTACTCCAACTTCCACCGATGCCCTTTTAAATAATTATCCATCTCAATATAGAATCATAAAATCTTACAGCACAGAAGGAGGCCATTCGGCCCGTCGTGCCTGTGCCGGTTCTTTGAAAGAGTTGTCCAATTTAGTCCCACACCCCAGCTTTTTCTCCATAACCCTGCTAATGAGTCCTCTTCAAGTACTTGTCCAATTGCCTATTGAAAGTTCCTATGGAAAGTTCCACCACCCTTTCAGGTAGTGCGTTCCAGATCCTAGCAACACTCTGTGTGGAAAAAAATTCTCCTAATTCCCCCTCTAGTTCTTTTGCCAATTATTTGAAATCTATGACCTCTGGTTACTGACCCACTTGCCAGAAGAAACAATTTCTCCCTACTTGCTCTATCAAAAGCCCTCATAATTCTGAATACCTCTCTTAGGTCTCCCCTTAACCTTCTCTGCTCAAAGGAGAACAATCCCAGCTACTCCAATCTCTCCACATAACTGAAGTCCCTCATCCCTGGTGTCATCGTGGTAAACCTCCTCAGTACCCTTTCCAAGGCCTTGACATCTTTCCTAAAGTGTGGTGCCCAGGATTGTACACAATACCCCAGCTGAGGCCTAGCAGTGATTTGTAAAGGTTTAGCATGACCTCCTTATTTTTGTATTCAATGGCCCTATTTACAAAGCCAAGTATCCCATACATATTCTTAACTGCCTTATCAATTTGCCCTGACACCTTCAAAGATTTGTGGATATGCACCACCAGGTCCCTCTGCTCTCGCACCCCTTGCAAAATAATACCATATAGATTATACTGCCTCTCCATGTTGTTCCTCCCAAAATGCATCACTTCACATTTATCCACATTAAAGTGCATCTGCCATGTGTCTGCCCATTTCACCAGTCTGTCTATGTCCGCCTGTAGTCTGCTGCTACCTGCTCACTATTTATTACATTGCCAAGTTTTGTATCATCCACAAACTTCAAAATTGTACTCCCTATACTCAAGTCCAGGTCATTTATATATAACAAGAAAAGCAATGATCCTAATACCGACCCTTGGGGCACCCCATTGCATACTTCTCTCCAGTCAGAAAAGCATCCGTTCACTACTACTCTCCGCCTCCTATCCCTCGGGCAAATACGTACCCAAGTTGCCACCGTCCCTTTAACACTACATGCTTCTATTTTTTGAATAATTCTGCTATGTGTTACTTTTTCAAATGCATTTTGAAAGTCCATATATACAACATCTACTGCACTACCTTCATCAATCCTCTGTTACTTCATCAAATAATGCTATCAGATTAGTTAGACACAATTTGCCTTAAATCCTTGCTGGCTGTCCCTCATCAACCAATGCTTCTTCAAGTGAAAATTGTGAAAATTAATTTTGTCCTTGGCAAGTTTTCCCACCACTGATGTTAGACTGAGTGGCCTGTAGTTACCAAGTTTATCCCTGCCCCCCCCCCCCCCACCCCGTTTTTGAACAGGGGTGTAACATTTGCAATCCTCCAGTCCTCTGGCATCACTTCCATATCAAAGGAGGATTAAAAGATTGTGGTCAGAGCTTCTGCTATCTCCACCCTAGCTTCCCTCAGCAACCTAGGATGCATCCTATGTGGTGACTTATTAACTTTGAGTGATGACAACCTATTTAGCACCTCTTTTCTATATATTTGTATCCTTTCTAAAATCTCTACCCGCCCCCCTCCTCTACTGCAACATTAGCTTCATCCTCTTCTTTTGTGAAGACAGATGCAAAGTATTCATTCAGTACCTTTGCCATAAACCTTTCTATGTTTTATTTTAATCACTGTCTCATTTGTCACCCAGGCAGCCCCATCCTTCCTCCATATGGGAATAGGCTTGGTTTGCACCCGAACTATCTCCACCTTGAAGAACTGCCATTGCTCATTGTTTAAGGAACCGTCTTAGAATAAGAATCGGCACAATTAATAACGTTTTAACGGATTAGGGTTTTAGGGAAACGAAATACATTTTTTACTTTAGTGCCATCTGCACTAGAACTAATGCGGCGAAATAAGTATAACACAAGCTAAATTCATGTTAAGTAAATAAAGTTAACCTAAAGTTTTGATGAGCTCTGGCGGCTGAAATGAAAGGTTTTAACTTTCTTTTGTTGGTTCTTGGAAATTATGCTTAAATTCCCAGAGATAAAGAGGCGGCGTGTCCGACATTCCTGAAGCCGGTTTTGTTCCTGCTTCTTCCGGATGATATAGTCAGCTATGATGGAGTTTAAGCACTCACTGTTAGAAATTAAAGCGGCATGTATAAACATCTTATAAGGAATGGGTGTCGAATGGAGGGAGGGAAGGATAAAAAACGAAATAGAAAGAGAAAAATAAACAGGAAAGAGAAGCAAAAATCGAGAGTCAGAAAGCAATAGATAAAGAAAGAGAAATGGAGAACGAGAAAATGATAACAGGAAGGAGAAGGAGAGGACAGAAAGAAAAAACGGGATAAAACATAGGGAAGAAAACAAAAAAGACGGCTCTTAGTTTGAGTGTTTTAAGCAAGCTGTTTCTAAAAGGGTCCCAATACCTCCACAGTGTCCTGATAAAAAACCCTTCCTGAGCAAAGGAGAGCCCGACAGCCCTCTATCATGTCCAGTAAGCAGGACCTTTAGGAATTGTCGGTGCTACTGTCAAAAGGCACAGTGGAGATTTAGACAAAAGAGAGCTGTGCTATGTGCTCAGTAAAATGTACTTTGTACATATGAACATTCGTTCTGTCTTTCTCTGAATTGTATTTGTGCAACAATAGGGATAAAAGTGAACCACACGGCAATTGTTAATCTCCGCAGTATCAAGTTTCCAACAATCCAGAGAGTAATGCTTGAAAGTTCCCACGTTTAAAACTAATATAAACTATGCAGCATAACTATGTAAAATACAAAGACTCGGGTAGTAAACTTGCATGGTTGTAAAAATCAATCATGAAAATAAAAAAGTTAAAATAATATACCACAGTGCATCAACAATTTAATGTTATGCTCAAAATGATGATATTATCTGTATAATTAGTACTGACGTTTCTGTTAACAACTCTGTTCTTTATATTCATCTTTATTTCATAATTTATTCACGATTCCTATTGATTACGCGCAACTTGAATTAATATCGGACGTGTTAACTCTACATTGCAAAATTGCAAGGTGTATGTCCGTCTGTTTCTGTGCCTTTGGAGATGTCTGTATGTGTGCGTGCTTGTGTTGTCTGTGCGTTGGTTTTGCTGCTTATATGTATATGTTGGGATCCATATATGTATATCTGTGCTGCACGTATATACTACACGTGTATATGAGTGTGTTGATGCCTGTGTGTGTATATGTAAGCATGTTCTGTGTATGTGTGTGTGTTTGTATGGTGATGCCTGTGTGTGTGTTTGTGTGGTGGTGTCTCTGTATGTAAGCATGTGTTCTATATATATGAGTATGTCTATGTGTGCTGCTGCCTGTGTATGTGTGTCTGAATATGTTGTACCTGGGTGTTTATGGGAGGCATTTGAAGATTTGCACTGAGCCGCGCAGTTATTACATTTTGATGGTAGTACTTATGCGCGTTAACTTTCCAATTGTTTTACAAACAATTCTAAACTGATGTTTAAAACAACAATGTTAATTATTCAAGCTGCAGCACCAGATATTTGATTTTTTAATATGTTCTTGGCCCATACAGAGATGCATATTATAGACGCTTAGACACTTCGCTTTATCCATCTATAAATGCATATATACACTATGCAGAAATATATGTATATAAGCATATATATCCATATTGATGAGCAGACACAAAAACGTATACAAATAGCTCAACTGCACAAGTAGTACACTCATGCAGTCGACATATACCAGGTGCATACAATGTACCCTAGCACACAGTATGCACATACATATATATACTGTGCATGCGCGCATGCATGAATATAGAGCGCATACATAAATATAGGATAGGCATATATGCATGTGCATATTGTATACATATATACAAACATCAATGCAATTCGCATATTTACAGTATTGTACACACGGAGAAACGCATTCATGCGGTAGACACATACACGGACGGGAACAGTGCACTTCATGTGTTGGTATTACAAACGTGGAATTGTATACATTTCTATAAATGTGCAACTTTGCACTTGAAATGAAAAGATCAAATTACTATTTATGATATAATTCGCCTTTATTCACAGCCTTAACCCCTTTCATTTAGATAATTGATTTTTTCTGGCGTTTCTTGGGAGTAATTTGTTACAGTTTTTAAGATGCTTTAAAAATGATCAAAAGGGTTTAGAGCCAGTCAGCGCTCAGTTTGTGGGGGGGGGGGGGGGAGAAGGAGCTTTTTCTAGTGACGGTATTTAAACTCCTTTGCCGCACATTGCTGACAGGTTGATATTTCCCTATTGCAGAGTTCCAAAAAGCTGAATTCAAACCCAGCAAAAGAATGAGGTTTGCATTTATTTTTCTCTTTTTTTTGTCTTTTTAAGGCTGTCAGAGTACGTTAGTCTCTCAGAAAATTAGTCGTTTGGATCATCTTCTTACCAAAACAAAATCTGAGCTTTTTAAAGCAATACCGGATTATAGCAAGAGGCTTTGTTTTGCTAAATCGAAGGATTAGAGAAGATTTGCCACCATAACGTTGTGGTTTTATCGTCCTTTTATCCCTTCGTGTTGGTAAAGCTGTGTTGCTTCAGGATTAGGGTTTTACAAAGACCTTCCTTGTGCTGCTCTGAGGCAGATAGGTGCAAATCCACGGATATGGGAGGCTTGCCTAGGTTGCTCCTGGCCACAAATCCGCATGTAAATTCTACTGCCGCCAGATCCAGTGGCCAGCAATATGGATTTTTTTCTCTTCTCCATAGTCAAGTTTAGGGGGAAAAAAGGCAGAGTTATATGATGAGGCCCTTCACATGGTTCCTTAAACCGTTACGATCTTGAGGATTTTTTGTGCGGAGTGAAAATATATCAAGGATAGTGCTCCTTAATACTTTATCAAAGGAAGAGAACCTTTATTTCTATCCACCTACTTTTGGTGATCACCTTTTCCATTTAAAGCAGTCTGTATATGTGTGTGTGAGGGGGCTTCCAAATAATGTAATTAAAGTCGCCTAGTTCGAAAGCACACGGCTATTGTGATACTGACACATATATTAAAATATTAGGCTAATAACATTGAATATTTTATTTTCATTTGACATTTTAAGCACATCATATACTGGTCACATCAAACCAATACTTCAGTAATATATTCTATATATTATATTCATATTTGAGAGTTTTGTTTTGCTTTTTAAACTTCAGCTCTTTAAATGTATTAAAAGTGTGACAGGATGTGATAGATATCATGATAGCGGGTGTGTGTGTATGTATGGGTCTTTCTCATTAAGAGCGATGTAAATTATTTGTTTTACCCCTATCCCCACGAAGAACTCACGGATATCACAGAAATACTGCTAACAAGGTTATATTTTTACTTGTGGATATTAATGTCCTGTAACTGTATGATACCGAGGTATGAATCTGTCTCACTCAATCAAGTAAAGATTTAAATTCTTCTTACAATTGCCGATGAACACCAAACGCAATTGTTTCAAAATACACTCCCCTCTGTCCAAAAAAAGGTACAGAAACGGGGAGAGAGAGAGTGAGAGGGAGACCTGGATACACGCACTAAAACACAACCATACCCAAACACAACATACACACACTGGCGCTGAGACACACACTGACAAATGCACACACACTCACACAGACAGAGCCCCAGAATGCTGAATACCCCAGAAGTTCGCCAGAACATGTTATTTCCATCGTTTAAATTAGAATGTATATAATTAGTGCAGGTTAGAAAAGCTACCCAGAGAATCCGCCAAAAGGATTGAATAACCCAGTGTCCACTGTCCCAACTCCCAGAGAAACACTTTAAATGTTTTGACTGATCAGGCTGACAAGCTGCTTGTTCCTGTATATATGAAGTAAACTATTATTCATTCTGAGAGTCACTTTTTCATAATTGTAAATATATTTAATAAATCGAATTATGGCATTGGAGGGGGTCCAACTTACATGTAGGATTCTGTCGTCTCCTTCACCTCTATTCAGATTAAGTTTCATATTTTGAAAATAATTGAAATGATTTTAGAAAATTATAATAGCTTCTTGTTTTCTAAAATTACTGGGAAATAAACAACTTAAATGAAACGCTTACAATGTAATAGGCATATGTTTGGATTTGGGGAAGACAGTGTGACAGAACACCTCCCTGTGCCTATGGTACTTTCAAGGAAATAATTTTGTCTTTAAAAGTAATTTAGTAGAGGATATGAAAACCCTAAGATAAGTCAAATGCATATCTTCGGTCCTGGACCTACCTTATTAAAATCCTACAGCTATTCAGTGAGGCAGAGAATTTGTGCCGCGTGTAAGTGATCCGTCGGGGAAGTGAAAGTGGAAGGAGAGAGGGGTAAAATAAGTCTTTAACTTACTTATATCCGAATGTGTTTAAACGTCCACTTGCTTCCCGTAAAAACACTATCCGAGATAATTATATCTATTGTGCTTCGGTGTGCTTTAAAAACCTCCTCTTGGGATCTACAAAATGGATTTGATTTATTTAGTTTTTAATTGTAGTTGTTCTTTATACATTTGAACACTAACTGCGACTGTAACGGGAACGGAAGAGGGCGAAATGCAGTGGGTCAGGTAGAAAGTTCTGCCCCAAGACTGCGCCTCTCAGATCATCAGGTTGCCGTAATTCCTCTCTTTAGGAACGCTTCCATGACGAGCGACATCCAGCAGTCAGTCGACCAGGAACTGGCCTGCTTTGTGTATGTAGGAGCACTTTCGCCAATATTTAATCACAATTGATTCCGCTTTTCTTGAGGCCCAATTTTAAATCATGAAGTACTTAGTCTTTCAACTTTTGTACTTACCGTTTATAGAGAGCTTTCATTCTAATTTCCCTAGTGTCCACCAAGTACTTCCTAACTACAGAACCTGCAGATCCCCGCCGTGTGAATTTCCCTCCATGTGACTTGGAATAAAACAAACTAGTTCCCAAACTTTTAAAGAGGTTTCCAACAGTAATATTTATAGGAACGCTCTCTGTATATGTAACGTTAATCCAGAACGTTTGTAAAATTCTATTGAAGAAATCGGCTGGTGTCTTTCTTTTATAAGCCCTGCAGCCTTTACGGATAAGGCCCTCGCGATAGGTAATAGTTTCTGTGTGATTGAAATTAATTCAAATGATCTGTTACACTGAGTGTACGGCGAAGTTCGGTGTACACGAGGTCGAAGCAGACGGAACAGAGATAGACAAGCCGTACACCAATAGATCTGCACACACCAGGGCGAGCTGTGTGCCCTGACTCACTGGAGCTAATATTAAGACCTGGATGTGTATCTATCAGAAGTGCTGATGTGCAAGTTTGGTCTTATATAGAATTATACGGCCATCTATATTTCTATATCGCTGTCAATTTATCGAGAGAGACGATTCAAAGTGTAGAATAAAGTTCATATTGGAAAGAAAACGGCGTTAGGAATGGGCAGGTTATGGAAACGTGCGCACTGATGTTACAAGTCAGGCGTGGATGGAACCTTTTTCCAAAGATATGTTTATCTCTGTAAACACAGATTGGTTATTATACTATTGGGGGAAATGATCAAAAGTGCCATCTCCTGTATATTTTAATTGATAATCTTATGTGGGAGGGGCAGTTTTTATTGATATGCTACTACAATGCCCTCATTCAATTACATATGGTAAACTAGAGGTGTGGAGAAAGTTGTTAGACGTTTTGTTAGACTGAGGTGGCAATAAAAGTAATCAATATTAGTAAGTTGCTTCGAAGTTGTGTTTTGTTTTACTGCAGCAATGAAGTTTAAAATGCCAATTACCTAGCAGAAGGAATTATACATCGGTACAAGTCAAGGCGAAGCCCTAGATAAGAAAGGAAAGAGAAAAAAGAAAGAAAGAGAAAGAAAAGAAAGAGAAAAGAAAGAAAGAGAGAAAATAAATAAAGAGAAAGAATGAATGAAAGAAAGAAAGATAGTTTTACGAATAAATAATATCTAGACAAGGAACCCCATTTCGTTTAGCGAGTAAACAAATACCGGCCGTCTTAGGTTCAGGTCTGATTAATAATTTATTATACTTAAAATAATGGTAATGTGGGAAAAACACGTCTTCAGAAAATGACATCTATTGCAGCGAATTGTGAACCGGTTCAACGATATTGATCAAATATTTTATTCCTGGACCATTCACACATTTACATTCAGTAATTTGATTACAACACGCTGAGTGGACTCCTTCTCACTATAACATTTTCGACTGGAATTAGAAATGATCTTTCCTGCTATTTTGCTGCAAATGCTACTGAAGGTGTCGGAGCAGAGCTGGGCGGATTGCGACACTCTTTGCAACTACTGGGACTTGATAGCATCTTCAGGAATTTGAATTTCAGTCGTAAATTAGAACCATAAGTTATTAATATATGTGCAAGGATTTGATGCATTGTTTTGTTGTTTTAGATCATTATTTTGGATTAAAATTATTCGGGTTTAAAGTTGACGAATAAAACAATGCTAAAAATAATTAATTACTAGAATACTTAAAGTGAATGAGCACTCGGTAATGTAGAACACCATCCCCTTTGTGACATTCAAATCACCTTAAACTCCTTCTTTGGGCAGTTGTAAAAAAAAAATGAAAGAAAATGACATTCCAGTCACCTAAAACTTTCTTAAGCGAGATTAGAAGGAGAATCGGCGGCTCTTGTCATCAATAAAACGATTTTCTTTTGGTGGGTGTGTGAAGTACAGGTGTAGGAGAGGAGATTCTCGCTAACAGGTAGGTCTATTCACACAGCCTGCTGCCTAATTCTCCCACAGCCCTGCTCAGACGAAGCCGGCGCTAATAACATGTCGTGGAGATGGCTGCTGGCAAATTGCTTTGTTATTCTTGTCAGAAGAGGTCCCTAGGAACCAGTCAATTTTAAACGATACATCAAAATGATTAATTGCCTTTAAATGAGCAGCTGTTGGGTACCCTTGGACGGGTTGGATGCAAAGGGGAAAAGCAGAAAAGAGCAAGGGGCTGCAAATATAATGTATTCATAAAGTAAAAGTGATTAGATCTATTAATTAGCTGACAGCCGCCAATAGCTTCCCTTTTCTACTTTCAGATGTTAAGTTGTTTGGGGGGAGGTGGGGGGAAAGGGTTAGCAGTGTGTTGGCGTGTCTGTAACTCTAAGGAGTCTCGGAGTCATTCCGAAGCTTTTTGTGGGTCTTTATTGTCTGCCCGTCTTAGATATTATTGCACATCCTTGAGAAAAATAACATTGGTGGCATCGTAGTCCTTGTTGAGGGCCCGCTAACAATGTCCCTTCGTTATTCTGTGTTCTACTAGAGGAAGGAAGGCAACTAAGACTGGGCGTGAAGCTAGAAAAGGAAATAGATAAGCCATAAAAAGAAAGAATAGGATAAGTTTGTAAAAGATGTCAGGCAAGTTTTTTGTGAACTCGCCAAATAAGAGAAGCGGTAGAAGGGATGGAGGGAATGTTATAGAGAAACCAACCTTCTTAATATTTTACTTGAAATCTTCTGATGGACTGGACGCTAGTCTGCATTAAGCCCCACTGAAAGCTGGCTTTAAGGAAAAGCTGAGAGGAATTTATTCTCGCTTTAATTGCTTTAGAACGGCTCCCACAATGACTCATTTGAGAGATTTTGCGCCCATTTAAGTCCCTACTTTCAGCAGTTCACAAGTTAATCCCCTTTCATTCTGCAGACCCGCAGTTGGCATGAGACAAGGGAGCCTGCTAGACAGAAATTTAAACATATAAGCAGCCAGTGTTTTTTAGCGGGCACTTCCAAACAACAGCAGCAACCGCAGCGTGGAAACAAGAGATCTCTGTGAAAAAAGGTGTGAAAGAAAAAAAAGGAGAGTTGAAAGAAGGATTGGAGAAATATGCAAAATCATTTTTTTTTAAAGGCTGAACAGAGCAGTTGGTTAAGAACAGGAAAGCCGAGCTAAATTTTGAAATAAGATAGAAGTAGCATCCGATGACAATAAGCAGCGGCACAATCTGTTTAGACAACTAGACACAAACCTCTTAGAGCAATCTTTAAGAGAAATGTCTCAAGTGTTACTAATTAAAGGTATAACCACCCCTATATTAGAGCAAAGTTTTCTTCTGCACTATGGGAAGGAGACGCTATCTAACACACATCAAGAAGAGACGGGCATTATTGTTTTAATCCTCTTACCAGTAGTCATTTTAAGGCAGTTTTTTTGGTGTGTGGAATGGCGTCGTGTTGCCTCAATCCCATTTTAAGCCGTCAGGGCTGGGAGAGATTGTATGGGAAGGACCCGGGGCTCTATTAGCAATATCCAGAGGGTTAGAGCCGTCCATTCTGCTGCGGAAAGCATGACAAATCTGAAAAGCAAATAAAATCAACGCTTGAGTTCGTCAACTCTGCACCAAAAACTGTCTGTACAGCTCTCACTAACAGCAAAGTGATATGCATGTACAGTAGGCACTCCCCACTTAAATACTGTGCATTGTTTTGTTCTGTGGGGAGGGGGAAATTGGTCCTTCTTGTCGAAAATATATTAGAAATTCCTTATTGTGTTTTAATGTTTGAAGCTGATTTGATCTGTGTAGATAGGAATGTGACGCAGGTTGTTTTACAAGAAGTTTGTGCACAAGTGAGAAGGAGAGCGAGAGGCCATGTTTTGATTGACATATTGAAGGACCATTGAAATCCTGCAGACTTGCTCTTGGCTCCTGAAGCACGCCAGTGATTCTGTTTTAAAATCCTGCATCAGCCTACTTCCCAGCAGATGGCAACATACCCTGTCATTGGCTGTAACTTTCTAATGTAATCTGCAAGAACGGAGTGTGAGAGAGACTGAGAGAGAGAGGCAGAGTGATACAGAGAGACAAGAGGTGTCTGTAGACAGAACTGTCTTACTGAACAATCCAGAGTCCTAAGTGTTACATATTCTGCCTTATTATTGAGGAGCTCTTAAACTAGGAGTGTATCCTCTGTGGGCCATTGCGAAAGGCTGAGCTTTAGAAAGGTAAGTGTAGAATTTAGTTTTTTAAATTAAATATATATAATTAAAACAACTGTTATGCTTTCTCTCTGTCTTTGAATATACAACTAGATAGATCAAGCTGTGTGTTTATATGTATACCTATGTATAAATGTATGCAAATTAATGAATTTCCCCTGCTGTTTGGTATATTTACAGGCTGCTAGCTCGGATCAGTTTGCCTACTTGCCAAGTTTAATTTGTGCTCGTCTGGTAGTAACAATTTGGGTTACTGGTGGGTCCCGCCATCTGACTTCCTTCCTTCTCTTTCCTTTTTTCTTTCTTGTTTATTTTACGTGATTATCAAACAAACTAGTGCGCATGCAATGGAGATTGATCCTGCTTATTTTTTTATCATGACAATCTGATGATTTCAAATATCTCAGAGAGAATGTCAATCGTTCTAAAGCGTCCCTTGGTGTCCCTCTCTCTGTTAAAGGTCAACACTCATTCCCTTCATTGGGAGCAGCTTCACCAAAACAGGTCCCACCTGACATCCAAAAATAAGCTGGTCCCAGCTCCGAATGTCTACATTAGTTACACTGCTCTGTAAAGGTAGCGCTAAGCGCTCTTGTAAGTTGGCAAGTTTTGGAAAGAAAAAACGATTCCTATTCAAAAAAAACCCTTGAATTGGATTTACTTATACCTTCTGAAATTGGTCGTAACAATCAAGATTTTAAGATACAAAACTTGTGGATGCGTATTTTAACAGGGCAATAGTTCCAGGTATTTTTTTCGGCGTCAGATTTTATAACCGCGCCAAACGCCTCGTTTTCTAGGGACAGATCTGTAATACACTTCGGAGTCCCACTCTTGGTGTTTTACTGAAACGCTTTTGACAGGAGAGAGTGAAAGGCGATTGGTGGGGTGCAGATGTCCTTTTGTGGCGGCAGAGAGTGATTGAAATCATGTTCGGTTCCTGATTCAGTCCCATCTTCACTTCCCTAAATAATTATTCTGGCGCTGCGGAGGGTTTTTAATATTTGCAAAAACACTTTAACTCAGTTCCGATTATTAAAAAAAAGGGGTTGCAGTGAATAGTGGAGGATTGACGTAGCCCGAATAATGTGGAGGAAATCTTCCAGCAAAGTTTCCCAACGGATCCTTGAGTAAATCCAGCTGGAGTTTTGAAGGTATTCCTAAGTCGGGTACATTTACCTCCAAACGCAATCGTACCTTTGCGATAAATTGTTCAGGAACAGTATGAGATAGGATCTTCCAGCCTCCTATCTCATTCAGCTACTTGTGGGTCTGTTCCAGGTTCTTCCGGAATTTCGAAGAAGTTGATTACTTTTACCCTTATGAATTATTAATTTAAATAATAATTTGGTTAGATGGAGATAGATAGATAGATAGTTATCAGGAGGCTATCTGAATACATATCACTGCTGTTAATCTTAATGTATCAGATTATTTGGCCATGAAAGCACAGCATAGTTGTAATGGAAGGAGTCATGGCCCACTTCAAAGTGCACTCACCGTTCGTTATCCTGTATATTTGTAGTCAATTTATTCTTTAATTATCTGGTAAACTCTGCTCTGGTTGGGCACAGACCTGCGTTTTACTTTCAAGATGGTCAAACAATGACCCCCCTCAACCACCACACACACACAGAAGTAATAGGGAGAGATTGCGTGTGTGTGTGGGGAGGGGGGTCGGCATTGTATATTAGTTCAATAGTTAGATAGAGCAGCGCTGTATATGTTACAGGTTGGGCAAACAGATAGATTTAAGTCAAGAGGAGATAGAGCGAGGGATATCAAGTTGAAGAGAAAAACAATTCAGAATTGGCGTATTGCGGAGACGAGCGCGATGTTTCAAAAAATCTAAAATGAAAAATAAGTTAAAGAAACAGTTTTTCAAAATACACAGATTGACTGACAGGTACTTACAGCGGGACAATAGTATGGAGAGAGAGAGAATATAGGTACTGAGAGATGTGTATACAAATATATTTAGGCATGCAACAAACTCCGAGTAAGTTTAATAAACATCGATACAAACTCATTAAATATTTATGGTATTAGATGTATGCCTGTCTGTGTCCATATGGCAAATATTTACAATGCCTGCACATATGCTGATAGATGCATAATGATACATTAATACATCTACATACATATATTGTGCGTTATGCCTTCATAAGAATGGAAATAACAGTCGGATAGGCATAGGCAAAAGCAGGAATGTTCTTCACAGTTGTGCAGATATAAATAGTTGGACAGGTATGCCATAAAAATATGGCATTGGGGAGAAAGAGAACAAAATGAAGACGTGGAACTAGGTGCATAAACGGTGAGGAGTGTATAGGATCTGAAAAGAGACATTGCAGCAGAAATAAAAATGAGAAAGGAGCAGATTTCCTGAGCAGTATATAAACTCTGTGGTGTATCTTCGGAGTATATATCTATATATATATATGATGATCAGCAAATAAAGGGGGGGGGGGAATCAACCTGGTGTCAGAGAGGATGATGAATGAACCGCACTGCAGTCGAAAGCTATTTCCACTTCTATTAGGTCCTGAGCCAAATGGGGATCAGGATGCATATTTTAAGGAATATCTAATAAATCTTGCCAAACTCGCCCCTACGGCAATGATCCCGATGCAGAGGTGACTGCTGAATGCTGGCCTACTTTGTAGCAAAGTAAATGTTTAGGAATCGCCTCTGTCGAAGTAATCAACATTCCTGGGCGCTGCTGTAAATCTCATTTCAATGAATTTTTTAAACTGTTTAGCAAGTGTCCATAAATAATTAGTTTCGTCCCAATGTACAAAGACTTAAGGAACAGAGTGAACCCATATAAATGGTAAATCCCAGCGTCCTGCATTTAATCTAATTCAAGTGCAGTTCTATAAATCATGATTTTTAAACTTATGCGTTTTGCTTGCATTTGTCTAATATGTAATCAAGGCCCATTTGACTTTATTTAATAATTAACAACAATTAAGAAATAATTAATTTTTTTGCATGAGGTTTTAATTTTATATCTGAATATAATTGCTTTCAATTTCACTTGGAGCGACGGCCCACAATTATATACTCTTTAGCGCACTTTGACAGCGAGAAAACATCTCAATTAACTATAATTAGTACATTTGAATATTGTCTGCCCTAAAGCTACCCTAAAAAGATTTAATTATCACAACTTAATTATTTAAACTAAAGTTACCAATGTTCCAATTATAAGTACAAACCCCATGGAATGCATAGCAACTATTTAAATGTATTTGTGGGTTTTGATATAAGTTGATTTTATTATCTTCTGTTGTAAATTATTAATAAGCGCGTTAATTAATGCGTTAGTAATATTGGAAATTTACATTGTTTATGTAAATAATTCAAGTAAATGTGAACACACCACTAAAATATATGTTTTAAAAACTTACACCCAGTCAGCGATTGAGTGAAGTACATTACATATTTTACCTAATGAGTACCAAAATGACAAAAAGATTACAAACATTTGAAAGTATAGCACTGCTTCCTCTGGCTGGCTACAAAGCCGGATGTCGTATCTAAAAAAAGAATCATGCATTTCTCCTCTCTTCGCTGTCCTCTCTTACCCTCTTACTCTCCATCTCTCCCTCGCTTGCTTTGATTTATGCAGTTCGATTAGGATTACTGTATATTTGGTTCCAGATCGTCGCTGCCGTTAGATTTGCCTCCGCAGATGTAGATGATAGTAATAAATATATAATCATGTCCCGCAGCAAAGATCCCTTACGGCAGCTCCGCCATGCCAAACTTTTAACACTGTACCAACCAGGAGATGAACAACTTGACGAAGAAAATGCAGTAAATAGAAACTTTGTTTTCCTTCTAAGTTGTTATGGAAAAAAACTCGGAAAATACATAGAAAGACATGCAATTAATAATTGTACCGTTGGCATTTAGTCTGTGCGATCCTGAATATTTCAAAGGAATGCCAACATCACTTTCAGAACCCAAGTATCTTTTTTTTTAATGGGGGTGGGGGTTAAACGTATTTGCTGCAGATTGAGATATGACCTAAATTTAAAATTTATTTAACAAACACTTATCATTTGATTTCTTAAGTGTGCTGGGTCTAACTACTTCTATTTGTGTTGGCTCTAAACTCGATGTCTCATTCGGGGTATTTGCTGGTTATCTGCAGATGTTTCGGGTTAGTTCCGATGCTGATAATTATTAATGAACTTTTGGATGGTGCCCTTCTTGCATTGAAGTCGCTGAGCGCCTGCCACCCCCCCCCCCCCCCCCCCCCCACCGGCAATTTGTGTCTCAGAGAATTCCCGCGATAGCAGTTGTCAAAACAATACCTATACGCGCTAACAAGTACATAGCTTCATCATCTTTTCGCCTTTGACAATCTCTCTTCCTCTTCTCTAGTTCTAGTCCTTTCTCTCGTCCATTAGCTACATCTCTTCCTTTGACACTGTCTCTACCAGTCACTCTCTGTCTTTCTCTTTCCTTCCCCCTCAACATAGATAAGCAGATCTGCAACTGTATCTCAAATTGATAATATAAGTTTACTAACTTTGTACAACTCTTACCCCGGAGGAATGCATGTCTCTATCAATGAGACCCTATTTGCTTTTCATTTGCTGTAGTAAATTTATATGTTAAACGAAGTCCACCGTGTGAGCAATCTCTTAGTCTAAATTACTGTCGCACCTTGAGTCTGTGGGGCATGTCCCGAAACATTTTAACAATCTATTAGGGTTATTTGACATCACTGATGTTCGGCATTTCAGTGTCCAAGATTATAGTAAATTTGCTCAGTTTCCAAAAGCCCCAGGGGAGGCACAGGGAAGGCGTCCATTTATATGCAGATTTACTGAATCAATAAAGGCAGTTTAAGACACAAATATACACGGTATAATCTTGACGGGGGGCGTTATATATATATAAATGTGACAATCTGGATGTATATACACATTTCCATACTGAATTTAAAAAAATGAACACCCATGCATCGATACTGAGTAAACAGAGAGAAAAGCAGCTTGATATACGGGATCTGTGCATGAGGAACACATGAACGAGATTACTGGTGGATGGGTAGAATGAATCAATATCAATGGAGGAGACAGAGATATCCTTCAGTAATTATGCAATTAAAGTTTGAGTTTAACCGGATTTATGTCTCTTAACACGAAACAAATCGCCTGATTAAATTCGACAAAAAAACGCATCAGTCACACTACATTAAAGAGGATGGAGATAATTATACCAATTACCTCTTTGTAATCGCGTGGTTCATAATTAATGGCCTTTTCCCCAACAGATAATTTGATAATAATAGATAACACTGTTGCCGAAACACTTTGTCACCCTGCAGGTCACGTTCCATTTAGAGAGAGAGAAAGGGGAAGAAACTAAACCAGGACAAGTGGGGAAAGTTTTGCCGCCCACTGAAATCAGATGGAACTGTTATAGCAAGAACGGGTTTCCTGTTCTCTCACTTCTCTTCTATTGATCTTTAAAGCAAACATCACTTGGCATTGCTCTTCAAACCGAGGGAGCGGAGACAAGGGGTTGTTAAATAGGCTCGTCTATTGCCAGCCTGTATTGAGCCCGTGTACATCAGACTGGAACTATACTGCACTTTCTGGAGACTTAAACCTGCGTGAAAGCGCCCCGCGGATAAGAGGTCTCACACCTCAGGGCATTAATGCGCTCGCTAGTCTCCTTATGCCTTGATGCTCATTCCATTTTGCATTGACACAAATGTGACAGTATTAATGCAGCTTTACACACAGTGATACAAGGGTAAATTCACCAATCACGTGGTCCCAGCGGGAGCTGCGTGCAAATTGGACCACTTATTCAGTGGAAACCACACGAGGTAGCGTAGAAAAGATCTGGGAATACAGATACATAAATAGTTAAAAGTAGCAACGCAAGTTGATAAGGCCATAGAGAGGGCAAACAATGTACAGGGGATCATTTCTAGAGGAGTAGAATGCTGAAGCAGGAAGGTAATGTTAAATTTACATAGGACTTTGGTTAGACCACACTTGGAGTACTGTGTGCAGTTCAGCTCTCCATACCACCAAAAGGATACTGAAGCACTGGAGAAAGTGCACAAAAGATTTGCAACAATGTTACCAGAATTGAGAGGATGCAACTATCAGATCAATGCTCTGGGAAAGAGAAGACTGAGCGGAGAGCTGATAGAGGTTATTTTTAAATTACAAAGGGGTTTAATAGGGAGGATATGGAGAAATTGTTTCCACTTGTGGGTGGGCCCAGAACAAGGAAGCATAAATATAAGGTAGTTGCTAACAGATCAATTATAGAATTTGGGCAAAGTGTCTTTAAACAGCCACTGGTGAGAATTTGGAACAAATAGCATTCATACATTTAAGGGGAGACTTGGTGCGTACATGAGGGAGAGGGAATAGAGGGAGGTGGGCAGTGTGGGAAAAGGTAATTAGAGTGGGAGGAGGCTCACATGGAGTATAAATGCTCACCAGTCTTTTTGAATCATTGATCATTTGGGCCGAATTGCCTGTTTTTCTGTTCCAGGTTCCATGTAAAAATTAGAGCTTGGCCCACAACCTACAACAGTATAGCATGGATTCGCTGATCTGCACTCCCTGCTGGGAGTGTGCGACTGGTGAATTTATCCTATAATGTCAGTCTATGTTGGGTCCTCCGTGCAATGAGGTCTAATTTCCAGTGAGGTTAGTTGGACTTATGCCAGTTTATGGTTAGATGCATATTTGATATATATTAGACTTGCGCCAGTCTATAGCTAGCACTGAACATAATAAACATTTTAATCCCAAGTCACTCTAAATAACACAATGATTAAATACCTGTCCACAATAAGGTGAAATACGTATGCTGAGCTAATATCAATCTATCGTGATGCCTGCCTATTGATAATCTATAATGAGGCATGTTACCATGACAATGTAATAGTACGTCATTCTTTGTGGTGAACCTGGAAATATCTTGAATGCTGGCTTTCTGTAACTAGTTAACTGGTTCACATTTATAGCTGTGAAACCAATGTAACTACCTAATAATGCAATTATGTTGTTGATACTGAGCACATGCACTGGCTCCGTTATAAATGCACTACTAAATGTGAAAGTGAGCTATACACACCAGGAGGGTCCCAGGTTCAATCCATGGTAAAGTCCGCCATTGTGTTGGCTGTCCTCAGCAACCCTGGGCTAAAGAGGGGGAAAATCAGCCAAAGTTCCAGCTCCTGTTTGCACTTCTGCAAAGTGCGCATTTGTGGTTGTCCAGAAAAGATGGGATCAGGCTGAGCTGTAATTCCCTCCCCCTCACTATGTTCAATAGCCTGCAGGCACTCACTGTCCAGACACACTCATGAAAAATGGCTGTAAGGATAAGATATGGGAGGGCAGCTGGTACCCATGATTCTGTATCTTCCATCCATGAATTGGTGTCTTCAGGAAATGAGGGAAAAAATTAAGGAAAATATATCATACCAGCACCATTTTTGGAAATAACTTGGCAGACAGCACAGCATTACTCTGCCTCATCACACCACTCTCTAATCAGGGAAGCCAAAGGTCGGTTCACAGACCTGTAACTGCCAATGAGATGATTAAAAGTAGAAAAGACTTTGAGTTCTTTTTTTCACATTTAGCATGCTTGCAGTTATACTGCCACTTTTCAATGATGCAAAACAGTTTTCAAAGGTGCAAAAATAACAATATGGAAATATTGACATACCGAGTCCTGAGTGTATTAAAGCAGAAGGAGCAAATCTCCTTCCAGTCGGGGCTTCACATTTATTTTTCAATGTGCAAGCAGCAGTATATTTCTGGCCTGACTGAGTTTAGCTATACAGCAGGCTGTTGGATGGTGCCAGAAGCACTAGAAACAATTTAAAGATTTTTTTCTCCTCACAGAGTCCAGTTGCTGATAATAGAATCCACTGCTTTTTATGCAAATTCAGACAGACTTTCAATTTACTTTTGCAGGATATGTGTATGAATGAATAAACATTCATATGTGTGTGCATCGTTATGATGGGATAGGGACATTCTGGAGCTTGATAACAGCTTTCCTATTGCTTAAAAAGTGCAACAGAGCTGAGTGGCAGTATAACTCTGATCTATCTAACTAGTGTGCAATCAAGCATGTAGTGATTTCAAACTAATACATGCAATGGAACTGATTCCTTAAAGCTCAGAGGACCACCTAAAATGTTTCAAAATTCAGTTCTGCACTGATTTTAATTCGATTGCAGCCAACAGAAAACTGAAATGGTGGAAGACCAGCTCCTCTAGAAAAACACTACATCAAATCAGCACTGTTACGCTACAGTTGTACCACTTGTTTTACATCAGTATGATATGAAAACTTATTCACACCTACTCAAGATGCGCAGTATATCTGTCCCATTAGAAAGCTATTGAAGTGTTCTTTGTGGACTGGCTTCTCTGAAATTCCAGCTCAGCTTTTCTTGTTCCTATTAACCTAACACTTGACAGAGTTCACCCATGTAAGTGAGACATTACAGCTGCTCTTGATCTCAATTACAGAAAGAGCAATATTCAAAAGGACTGGTGAGTACCTTTCAGAGACAGTTTAGGAAAATATTGGTACTTTTCCAGGATTCACTAATAAAAAAACAAGAATGGTGAATTAAAATGTTCTTAATATGAACTCAATTTCAAATCTGAATCAATAAAACCAGCACTATAGTTCATCACTTTGCAGATCACATTCCATTTAAAGAAGGATAAAAAAGACTAAATGATAGGACAACTAGGCCCAAAAGCACCCGGTGGAACGTTTATAGAAATAATAGAATCCTTATTTGTTCATGTCTATCTTAATAATCCCCAGAGCAAACTACATTTGGAGAGAAGGGTCTGTTAAATAGGTCGGCTAATGCCAGTCTATACTTTATTGTTTCATGGGTAATAAATACAGTGGTTTAGTGCAAGTTTAGTGAGTCTATAGTGGGATGCATTTGTAATAAATTAGTTGGTTGCATGCTAGTAGATAGAGATATACATGTGACAATATGATGGTCTAGTGCCTATGTTGGTGTCAAATGATTCTTCTATCCATTATTTTCCATATTCATTGTACTAAAATATATCTGATGAATGTTACAAATACACCTACTGTTAATACGCTTCCATTTGCACTGCTGTAAGGTTGCAATGGCACTACACCTATAGAAATACTACACAAACACTAAGTGGCAGCATTCTAAATCAGAATCAGGGCCTGGCCTGACTCTGGGGTGAAACAGAATAAGACTCTCTCCTCCATGATTCTTCTCTTCACATGCTCCAGAGTCAGGCCAGGCTGACTCCAGATTTACACTATAATGTTAACATTGGCAAAAAGCAAAACTTCTTCACCTCAATGCTACAGCTGCAAAGTAAAGTCAGCTTGAAATCAGGGGAAAGCGGACACATACACCTATCACATGCATTGTGCTTGCCAGTGCTCGAATGCCAGTGAAGTGTTTACGGTTAGTAATGGCGCTGTTATAGTACAGGTTTGAGTTATTCTACCTGCTCTGCACCATTCTTCCACAAGGCAAAGTGGAATACGTGCAGAGCTCTGTCCAACAGTGTGCAAACACTAGTTCAAGTTTTAATGTCAACGGGACAGTCAGTTCTTTGTGAACATTGAGCTGTTTGAAAATGAAGGTCAGAAGTTCCCAATGATCCCCCAAAATGGTGTGAGATCATCTCTCCAAAGTGACATCACACAGCTTGCCAGAATACAATCTGATTAACTTCATTATACTGCACAGTTCACATCAATGTGAAACCAAAACTGCTTTGTATGGATGCAAACTGAAATATAACTGACTTGTAAAGGCACAACAAAACTGTTGATTCTTTACTAACAACTTGATTTTAAGGGAGTCTAATGGACTGGCTAGGCACTTTTTAAACTTTAAAATTGAAGTTTAGAAAATTGCCTTTGCACCAGTTGCAGTTAAACTGTTTGAAACGGAAGTGGCATGAGACTGTCTTCTTGATACCAAATGCTTATCTGATGTCAGGTTTTAAGACCATAGAGTACATTTTACGAATGGGAAATCATAGGCATGCATCCGTGATTTCCCAATATGCACTCCCGGCAGGTGAGGGTCTGTGCCAGGAGTACTCATTCATAAAATGTATCCTTATGTTAACAATTATTTTACAGTGCTGGAAATATCCATAACTGCCCTATCATGACATTTCTCTTTTCTATGTCTTTTGTGCTCATTAAGATGAGCTTGTCAGTGCCTTAAAATGAAACAGTTTCCATTTTTGGGCACCCAACACCAGCACCAAGCAATCCCCAGTCAGGTTTAACATGGTTATGTGGACAATAAATCTCTACTCAGCCTCAATAACGGGTATCAGCCCAAATTTCAAAAGAGCATACTCCGCTGCATAAGTGAAACTTTTCAATTTCCTACACTAGAAATGTTGTTGTCCTTTGTAGCAATATTGGCAATTTAGTTCCAATTCGTGCAAAGTAGAGGGAGTATTATTGCTATGGGCCCATCCCTACTGGAATCGATCATTTTATCATCTCCAGGATGCATAATTTATATTAATGACATTAGAATAATGTCAGTTGCAACTTCTATAGAATAATAGAAATACAGCACAGGAGGTGGTCATTTGGCCCAGAAGTAGGCCAGTATGATTGAGTAATGTATCGTTTCAGGATTTTGAACATTAAACATTTAAACTTTATACAAAGAACTTTTATTCAAATGTATATATTTGTGTGTGGCCACTCCTCCAGGCTGGTAAACATTACCAGGTCATAAGATAATTTGTCGTTTTAAGGTGATGTACACGTGAACAGATGAATATCACATCCAAGCAAGTTCCCATCAATAATATTGCAGAGATTTCAACTGTTGCTTCTGCAGTCTATTTTTGTACTGCAGACTTACAAAATATTACAAGGAAAATAAAGTGAAAACTCTTTTTAAAAACAAAAATAAGTCCCCCGGCCCCCACCCCAGCCTCCAGGTGTTTAGAAGTCTGTTTAAACAGTGATTTGTGATTTTAAACATCAAAACTACCAATTTTATTACTATTACTGACTTTCCAACTCATGGTTTCAAGACTGAACTGAATTACCACCAACACCAGAAAATTCGTATCTTCCATTATGCTTTTTTATTAAATTATAAAATCATAGGATTACACAGGATATACAGTACAGAAAAAGGCCATTCGGCCCAACCAGTCCATGCCGGCGTTTATGCTCCACTCGAGCCTCCTCCCGTCTTTCCTCATCTAAATCTATCAGCATAACTCTCTATTCCCTTCTCCCTCATATGTTTGTCTAGCCTCCCCTTAAATGCATCTATACTATTCGCTTCAACCACTCCCTGTGGTAGCGAGTTCCACATTCTCACCACTCTCTGGGTAAAGAAGTTTCTTCTGAACTCCCTATTGGATTTCTTGGTGACTATCTTATATTGATGGCCTCTAGTTATGCTCTTCCCCACAGGTGGAAACATTCTCTCTGTATCCACTCTATCAAAACCTTTCATAATTTTAAAGACCTCTATTAGGTCAGCCTTCTTTTTTCAAAGAGAAAAGAGACACAGCCTGTTCATCCTTTATATCATCCTGATATGTATACCCTCGCATTTTTGGTATCATCTTTGTAAATCTTCTTGGCACCCTCTTCAGTGCTTCTATATCCTTTTTATACTATGGCAACCAGAACTGTATGCAGTACTCTAAGTGTGGTCTAACCAAGGTTCGATACAGGTTTAGCATAACTTCGCTACTTTTCAATTCTATCCCTTTAGAAGTAAACCCTAGTGCTTGGTCTGCTTTTTTTATGGCCTTGCTAACCTGTGTTGCACCTTTTAGTGATTTGTGTATTTGTACTCCGAGATCCCTTTGTTCTTCTACCCCACCTAGACTCGCACCCTCCAAGTAATAAGTGACCTCTCTCTCCTTCCCAACAGAACGAATCAAAAACTTAGCGCCAGGCACTAATGATTCCCAGCTTTTTCTAAATTTGGTGTTTGCACTCCAGGAAGGAAGTGGAGTGCTAAATCAAGCACGCCACTTCCTTCCTGGAGCATTAAAGGACGCAGGTGGGGCGGTAGTGGTGCAGCGCTGCACAAAGTCCCATGCAGCGCTGCCGCAATCCGAGGCTCCTTCCCTCCCTTAAAGGGAAGGGCCACTGCTGCAGGCTCTGCATTGGGACCAGTTAGCGGCCGTGATCCGGCTTGATCAGCCCCATGCACTCCAGCAGAGTGCCGGGCTGATCAATCGCAGCCCAGGAGAACTGAAAAAAATTGGAAAAAAAGCATTTTAGATATTTTCGTACTTACCTCAGCAAACTCCCCTTTAACTTGCACCCCTGAAGCACCCTGCTTCCTGAACAACGCCTCCTGCAGCTGTCGGTGTTTTCGCCTATCGATGCTGCAGGGGGCGGAACCGTAGTTCTGGGCCGGAGCGCTACCAGGGCGATGCACATGGCAATGATGTCATGATCTCCGGGTACAGGAAATTGTGGCGCAAACTGTTAACACCGCTGCAAACCTCCCGGCCAAGTTAGTGGGAGTCCGAAATAACAACAGAAAATGCTGGAAAAACTCAGCAGGTCAGGCAACATCCGTGGAGAGAAATTTGAGTTGACGTTTCGGGTCGAACCCTTCTTCAAAACTGGAAAGAAAAGAAAATAGATCGAAGGCAGGGCTGCGATCGGACAAAAGAAGTGAAAGAAACAAAAGAAGTAAAAGAGACAATAAAAGGTTTTAGAAGCTAGACAAGATGGTAATAGGCTGAGATTAGGTATAAAGTGTACTGGCAGGGCAAGAGATAGCCGTTCATCTCGCCGTGCCTGGGCGGTAAGTCGTTAGCACCCCGTTAACCCCCCCCCCGAGGGCGTTAACAGGAGGCGCTAACCCACCGAATTTCTCCCCCTAAGTGTCCTGTTTAGGAGAGAGCTCTGCATATGCCTGAATACAACCACACCAGAGCTGTCTCCCAAAAGTTAAACATTTAAATATTTAGAGCATGGGGAGGGGGAATGCCAGCTCTCTATACATTTAAATGAAGATTGGCTAGGTTAATAAAGTGTCCATGGGGCACAACAGACCCACTGAGCACTTTGTGAACCAGGTTTGACACTGCACTGGATTTACACTCCACACAGTGTCAGACCTTAAGCAATGTGAGGCAGCCCCTCCAGGGAGTCTCACACTGCTTTACTCCAGAGGCAGGTCAGGTCCTCACTCCAGATTTAAATTTCCAATTTTGTTTGATGCAAAGCTGAAATCCCTTTGCACTGATGCTAACTTTGCAGCATAAATGCTCCTTAAAAATGACACACATGAAAACCCAGATGACCTACACACGAATATAAAAATAGCTTCCCATTAAGCATTTTATTTCAATGCAAGTCTGTTTGATATTTGAATATTCATCAATCACGACTTTTGTATAACTGCCTGCGTTGTACAGTAAGCATCTCTTGATAATAGATTTGGTTCAAAACCTTGTAAAAACAGATGAATGTATGTTCCAATCTATGATGTGCTCCAGTTCTCAACTAGTGCTAGTATTCTAATTCTAATATACAAACCTAACATTACATGAATAAATGGAAATCATAGATACGTTAACGAGTGCAATCTACCAACTATTGACCAAAACTTGTTTAAGGCATTGACGAAACTTTGCATGAGGGTCAATTGCCCCTTTGTTGAGAAACATACAGTTAGCTCCAAATAAATGCCCACCTGATCTAAGTATTTAACTGTTTTCTCTTGTGCTCAAGGTGCGGAATGTTAGTGCTGGAGAATGGAACTTTTCCCATTCCAGGCACCCAGTAGCAGCATCAAGTACTCCCAGGTCAGCTGTAACACAGATAGAGGCAGAGGAAAGCTTCCTCTACTCTGCCCTACCAACATGACTCAACCCTAACAGACCATCCCCAAATGGACTAATGTGACATTTGTTTAATTTCCCACACAAGCCATCCTGTATGCCCTCTTTAAGCCAATCAATGCCAAATTAGGGGCAGTTTTGTATATAGGCACAAGGAACTAGAGTGAAACTGCCTTAATTTTGTTGGACACTTACAGACAGCCGGCAAAGGAGATTTTTCAGCCCTCAGTCTGGGCTGGATTTAAACTCATGTCCCTGAGATAAAAGCGCAGTGTCCAACCCACTGTACCACCCAGTTCCCTTTCATGATTCAAATGCAGGCAGAAAATTCTAATGTACAACCCTACCTTTCTATTTAATCCTATTACAGAATTTGTTTTAAGACATGGTAATTAAATACAAAATCCTGATCTAATCGCAAAACAATTCTGAATACTTGCTGCAAAAATATAACCAATCAACTGCCAGATTTTACCCGATGTAAAAATCTATATGTTGGTCAGATTTTCTGTAATGTTTTTTGTCTGATTATGCTTCTATGAAGCAGATTGTGACATTATTATTATTCAACCCTCTAGGTTGGTTCATAACTGATTGGGAAAAAGCCCCTCTCCCATCCTTAATGACAAAGTGCTGATATTTAGAGCATTTGCTGGTCCAAATTAAGTGACGATCTAAGTGGGGATTAATGTAGCTGTACAATGGGTCCTTGTGTAATTGTAGTTTAGAATTTTGTACAGGAGTTGTTTTTATTGATTCAACTGTGGAAATTCAATCTTGAGACTCCATGATATCCAAATGGACAACTGCATAGTATTTCAATATACTGCGTTCCAACAGTATCTTAGGATATTATGCCAAGATGTGTAATTCTAGATTTGATTTGCGTTGGAGTGTTTTATAGCTATAAATAAATTCAGATATTGTGCACTATTTTTGAGAAACAAAAGAGCAACCAAGGCCCAGAGTGCAGAATGCCAGCAAGTTTGAAAAAAGAGAACAAGCTGGAGATAAATCTGGTGCCAAGTTTGGGTTTGAAAAGTCTCGAGATTGTAGGAAGAAGTAATAGGTTCCACGGTTCTGTGGTCCTGAGTGAATTAGAATAAGGAATGAATTAAAGTAGACGATTGTGGCATGAGTCTTGATTTCAAATCAGTGAGGCTGTAGGGAGAAGGAAAGCATTTATAATGGCGTATTAACAGCTTAGAAAGAACAAAACAAGGTCAGAGGAACACTGCCCATAGTAATATTGATTAAAGGTTATATTGTTATACATTGAAATAGTGTGTTGTGATATATGCGGCTGTATATTAGGATGTGGTGTTGGGATATTGTGTAGGAGTACTTCAGTATTGTACTTCAGGACAATGTTTTGCGATCTTGTGTAATAGTAGATCAGGATATTGTACATTTACAAGTTCTCATTTTATGTTGGGACAGTCGTTGTACAATGGATAACTGTGTTGAGTTGTGTAAACACACATACTTTCGTAGAATCATAGAAATTTACGGCACAGAAGGAGGCCATACACTTTCAGTGTATCATAATATTGTGATTGTAGCGTTGCATCGTTTTACATTATGATGTACAAGTTTACGTTGGGTTTTGTGTTGGGATGTTATGTAGTTGTGGATTAACATGTTATACATTGGGGTTTTGCAGTTGTACGCTTGAATATTGTATGTCAATGTTTTGTAGTTGTACATTGCAATAGTGTGTTTGAAAGGCCGTGTATTGGAATACTATGTAGTTATCCATTAGGATATCATGCAGTCTCAATAGTGAATTTCCATAACTGTTGAACTGATAAAACGCCCCTTATTTGTACTGTTTTAATCCTGGCTTAGATGAAGCCCTCGTGATGGCCCCTCGTTCTGCTCTGTTTCTAGTCAAAATATAATGCAAAATTAACGTTAATATAGACACGTGTTGAAATGTGAGAACAAAGAATACCTTGACCACTGTAATATGTTTTGCACAGAATGTACAGCACCGAAACAGACCATTCGGCCCAACTGCTCCATGCCGGTGTTTACGCTCCACACGAGTCTCCTCCCGCCCCTCTTCATCTAAACCGAACTTTCTGACATTATACTTTTATCCCGGTGCCTTTGATTTAATTTTCGAAATTTGAAATTTAATACATCTGATTTCCAGTGCACAGAGATCGCCAAGTGATCAATCGGTTTTAGCGAGGGGTAACCACTGTCCTTCGTGCTCAGTATCAGACACGGGGAACTGTCCTTCCTAATTGTTAATCAGTGAACGAATTCGGACAGGGTGTAATTACCACACATCAGAAACATTGAGAAAATGAGCTCGGGTGCATGTGGCGCTGGATTACAATGCAGTCTGCAAGTTCCCATGCCACTGGTATTGAAAGATCCAGGAGAAAATCGAGAGATCAAGCGAGAAAGGATCTGTTTAGGGGATATTGACAACCCACTACCTTGGGCCAGGACAGACGTGGGAGCTGTTAACGATCTTTAAAGTCTGGCACCTTCAAAAGGGCGGGAGTTTTCAAGAGTGAAATGAAAACGATTATATACATTAATCGTTTATTGAAACTATTTCCCCCTCTTCGTTTTGCTGTCTTGGCAGCCTGGTTGTAAAATAATACAGCTTTCTCTAATAAATTGGAAGTAGTATATGTGTGGTTTGACTAAAGCAAAGCCCTTTGGAGACTCCCTGGCTGGAAAAGCGTACAGACACTGCTTCCAACTTGAATTCGACTTTCAACCTCGTCGCATTGTTTTACAACCAGGCTGCTAAGACACGAAAACAAAGAGGAATAAACAATTTCAATTAATGATTGTGGAAACATATAGGGCATTATCTGAAGTTCACTTGGAATACGATAAAGTAAAATGATAACATTTCAAATGGGTAAAAGGCGGGCAACAGCTGCAGAATGGAGATTACATGCATGTACTTGTAATCCATTAAAGGGAATAAAGCAATGCCAAAAACAGTAACAGATTATGCTCGCTTCCTTAGGCAAGAGGCAGATATGTCTGATATACACATACATGCCATATATGGTTGCCCCTGGTATGGCAGCAATATACGCTCACATATATATCGGCAGTTTCTCTGGTCCTTAGGTTGTCGGCTGGTTGGTTAGCTGGTTTTGAGAACCATCCGCTACGATTTCCTGTACGAAAATCACCTAAAGAGCGCCAGTACCAGCGTACAGGATCGCGCACCATTATGGGCTATCCAGTGCCATGTTCCCCCCACACACCCAGTCATCGTTGGAGAAATTACATGCCCTAAAGCCATTTTTGAAGATACCTTTGCGCTGCTTTTTCTGCCCATGACAGGAAGGCTAATATTTTTCAACTGAAGGTAGGAACACTTGTTGCAGAAGCCGACTGTCCGGCATTCGACTTATGGGGCCGGTCTAACAAAAGTATGGTTTTGGCTCCTGACAGGAAGTATATTATTTGAACAAATATAAACCCTGAATAAGACACCATAAGAAAGTCTAGAAGGAAAATGCGTCATCCCCAAATGATCTCAGTCTGTTGCTATCTCTATAAACTCCAATTCCATTCCAATTAAATGTGTTTGAAGAAGTTATTTTGCGCACCATCAACTGCTTCTGCCGTGACTTTTAAATGTCTATATTCAAACCATACTGAATCTAAAGTAAACATCCGAATTAGTGATGAAAGCAGCAGTTTTCACGTCCATCTCTCAATGTCACTCAGCTAATGTCAGTAAGTGTTAGAACATAGATCTTGCAAGCATGACAGGTCGAAACTGGAATCCTGGTCAAACTCAGATGTCTTGTCCCCTTCGGTGAAGTTAGTTTGCCAACAACACTCACACTAGGATCAATAATGCTTTAATTCAGATATCTCTACAAACTTGATCAGCTTGTAACACAGTCTGCAAAATCTAAACAACATATAATATCTATCACAATGAACTTGCCATTAACCAAGCATATTACTTCTGGACTGATTTGAAAGAAAGAAGGACTTGCTCTTATATAACGCCTTTCACGTCCCAAAGCTCTGTACAGCCAACGAAGCACTTTTGAAGTGTAGTCACTGTTGTAATGTAGGAATTTAGAACATAAGAAATAGAAGTAGGAATATGCCACTTGGCCCCTCGAGCCTGCTGTGCCATTCAATAAGATCATGGCTGATTTTGGGCTCAAAGCCACTTACTTCCCTGCCAGCTCCCCATAACCCCTCACTCCCTTATCTTGCAAAAATCTGTCTATCTCCACCTTAAATGTATTTAATGACCCAGCCTCCATGGTTCTTTGGGGCAGAGAATTCCACAGATTTACAACCCTCTCTGAGAGAAGAAATTCCTCCTCATCTCAGTTCTAAAAGGGCGACCCTTTATTCTGAAACTATACCCCCGAGTTCTAGATTTCCCCACAAGGGGAAACATCCTCTCTGCATCTACCTTGTCGAGCCCTCTCAGTATTTTATATGTTTCAATAAGACCACCTCTCATTCTTCTAAATTCCAATGAGTTTAGGCCCAGCCTGCTCAACCTTTCCTCATAAGTCAACCCCCTCATCTCTGGAATTAACCTCGTGAATCGTCTCTGAACTGCCTCCAATACAAGTATATCCTTCCTTAAATAAGGAGACCAAAACTGTATGCAGTTGCAATAATGATATTTTAATAAAGAATCCTCTTCCATGAATGCCAATGTACATCAAAGCATGCTTTCAGTTGACTTTGTAATGATAGTGCCAAAATAGAGTACATTTGAATAAAGACTCACCATAAAATTAAAACAATGTATATGCTGTTAGAAATTAATGATGTCAATCCCAGAGGTGATATTCCTTTTTTAACAATAAAGTGGGACAATGTCTGATTTTCTCCATAATTAATGACCCACTAATGAAATCACACATTTCAAAGTAGTGTGCTCCAGATCAGCAGGTGACGGAGTATGGAAATAAATGTGCATTTCTCCAATGTTTTATGAAAAGAAAAATTTGCTTCATGCAATTTAATTTCAAAGTATAGTATCTATATATATAAAGCGGCTCTTCTGTCTGTCCCGATGTCTGTCTGTCCATTCTCTATACGTTTGAAAGTTACAGAGCGTACCGACGCGCACGTCGCCTCAAAAGAAAGCTTGCGATTCCGGACCGGTCATAGGCATATTTACATTTCGGCCGGACAAAAATCCCGCCCGCAGTATCCCAAAAACGTTCAGCGTTCTGCTCATTAGCATCTCATTAGCGACCGTGTGACGTCGAGGTCCACCAATCGGACGGCGGGTTCCTTCCTACAGTTGCGTGTCGAGTGACTCGACGATTGACCAATCCTACGCTTCGGTGACCTGACCGGTCGACCAATCGGTGCGTGTGTGGGCGGGCCTTATCCTTCTGAACCGAGGTGAGTGGCCGCCATCTTGATTTTTCACAATTTTTTCCCCCCACACTTTGTGTGTGTTAGGGAACTAAGGTAAATATTTTAATGATGTGTTAGGGAATTAAATAACAATTTAATAGGGGGGGGGGGGAAAGAGAGCCTCGGGAAATCGCGGGGGGGGCGAGCCTCGGGAAATCGCGGGGGGCTCGCGCCGCCCGCACGGACCGCGCATGCACCGCCCGCACGGACCGCGCATGCGCCGCCCGCCCGCCCACAGCGGCCGTCCATCAGCCGCGCGATACGCGGGGGACCTCAGCTCCGGACCTCAGGCGCTAGGCAGGGGGAGGGGCCGGAGAGAGGGACAGAGAGGAGTGGGGGAGGGGGAGTGGGGGAGGGGAGGGAGACAGGGGAGGGGAGGGAGGGAGAGGAGGGGAGGGGAGGGAGGGATAGGACAGGGAGAGGACATGACAGGGAGAGGGGGGACACACAGGGGCAGGGAGACCAGCTGGATAAACCCATTCTCACACAAGCCTGGTCAGAAAATCATTCCACATGTAATCAGACTTTGGAGCTACAAGCTACACCACAGTGATAAATCTGGAATGCTCAGGCACTCTACAGCAGTATTAAGACTTACAACCTTCAACACTGAACTGAAATGGCAGCTTTTCTTTCTGCGGTGCCCAAGTTTGAAAATAAATTGAAGCAAATCATCAGCTCCGGACCTCAGGCGCTAGGCAGGGGGAGGGGTCGGAGAGAGGGACAGAGGGGAGTGGGGGAGTGGGGGAGGGGAGGGGGTGGGCGAGGGGAGGGAGGGAGGGAGAGGAGGGGACGGGGAGAGGACATGACAGGGAGAGGGGGGACACACAGAGGCAGGGAGACCAAGCGCCCCAAAATTGCCCTCGCAACGCGGGGCTCCCCAGCTAGTATAGCTATAAACCATCGGGGTTTCATTCTCATTAATTATATCATCTAAGCTCCTAAGCTAAATTATTGTCTTATGATATATACCGACTTAGAGCCAAACCTATTATCTGATCAACTCACATTGATTACATCACAATCATCAATTGTTCTGTGTGGGGGCCCTCACAAATTATTATTTACATTGGGCACATGGAGTATCACCATCTAACATGACACTCCACGTCCCCATAAAAAGGACTCAAAAATAAATAAATGAATCAGTTCACATACGCGGCAGAATGAATTATAACAAAAATGAAAGATAGCCTGCAGTAGTTGCAAAGCTCTAATATTTCTGGCAGTTTTCAATCACTCAAGCTGTGTATGGCATCAGTTGAGTGCCTTAATGTGATTATTATCTTGTGATCCATTGTAGGTATTCATTATTCTCTATATAAGCCACCTCAACCTCATAATTACATTAAAGCCTTGTAATAATTGCAGTTACTTATTATTTTAGTAATGAACCATATAAACCTCCTCAATTAGATACCAGACATAATCATTCCCATGTGTCCATCATTTTATGTATAAAACACCTAAGCCCCTAAGTTCTATTATAGCCTGTTACTCATCCACAGGCACCTGTTGCTTCCAAATATATTTTGTATGAAATTGGTTAAATAAGTAAAACATGCTTCTTTCTTTGAGTGAAATTCACTAACAGGTCTATTACATTTAACGTGTTGAGCTCAAAGCTGAATTTCAAGGAAACAGTTCTTGTTTCTTTAAATATTTTAGATTTAAATGGTGTCCTTGTTCTAGGAATGTTACAAAATAGAAACAGAAAATGCTGGAAATACTCAGCAGGTCACATAGGATTACATAGGATATATAATACAGAAACAGGCCATTCGGACCAACCAGTCCATGATGGCGTTTATGCTCCACTCGAGCCTCCTCCCGTCTTTCCTCATCTAAATCTATCAGCATAACCCTCTATTCCCTTCTCCCTCATATGCTTGTCCAGCCTCCCCTTAAATGCATCTATACTATTCGCTTCAACCACTCCATGTGGTAGCGAGTTCCACATTCTCACCACTCTTTGGGTAAAGAAGTTTCCCCTGAATTCCCTATTGGATTTTTTAGTGACTATCTTATATTGATGGCCTCTAGTTATGCTCTTCCCCACAAGTGGAAACATTGGGCTCGAATTTCCCAGGACCGTGGAGGCGGGAATGGAGGCATGTGGGGTGTTAAAATTGCAGAATCGGGGGGCATGAACCCTTCCCGCCCCCAACCCGCCTCATGCCCGTTTCCCAGGAGGCGGGTACCCGACCTGTGCTGGGAGCTGCCTCCCCGAGGTGGGAAGGGGATTAGTGCCAATTAACTGCCTGTTAACAGGCAGTTTTTGGCCTAATCCCTATTTTTAGCCCAGAAGTGTGGGCTTCCCAACGGCTCCAAACCACGCCAAGTTAGCAAGGCGGATCGTCGGGCTGAAGGGTTCGAAATGTCCGGTGTTCAGGTGAGTAATGGGTGCATGAGTGCAGAAGTAAGTGTGTTTGGTGTGTGTAAAGTGTTTAAATAAATTTTACTTACCTTTACTTACGAATGCAGGCTTCCTTCCTTCAAGTCTCGGGAGTCCCTCATCTCACCGGCACAGAAAGCAGAATGGCCGCGAGCTGTCAAAAGTTGCAGCCTCTGCTTTCTGTTCTGGAGAGATTTCTAACTGAGTCTGTGGAGAAGGATTCAAGTTAGAAGTCAGATTGTCAGTGTTTGACAGCTTCACAGAGCTGTCAAACGCTGATAGTTAATCTGTCAAAAGCTCTTGACTGATGAAATGTCAATCCCTGACATCACCAGTAACCGGGTGTCCCTTAATTGGCCTGCTGAGTCCGCTGGGCAGGCTCAACAAGGTCAATCAAGGGAAAATCGCATGGGTTGGCCACAAATCGATGGTGGCGGGACTACAACCCAAAATGTGGGAGTCCCACCTCCATCACGTCCCCATTGACAAAATCCAGCCCATTCTCTCCGTATCCACTCTATCAAAACCTTTCATAATTTTAAATACCTCTATTAGGTCACCCCTCAGCCTTCTTTTTTCAAGGCAGCATCTGTGGAGAGAGAAACAGAATTAATGTTTCAGGTCGATGACCTTTCGTCAGAACTGGAAAAAGTTAGAGATGAAACAGATTTTAAGCAAGTGCAGGGGCAGGGAAAAGGTGGAGGGGAGGAAAGAACAAAAGGGAAGGTCTGTGATAGGATGGAAGGCAGGAGAGATTAAAAGACAAAAGGGATGATGGTACAAGGCAAAAGGAGTTGGTAATGGGACTAGTTAAGAAACAAAAGATGCATCTAGATGAGGTGTAAATGGGAATGGCAGAATCATGCTACATAATAGCAAAGAATGGGGAATGGCTTTGTCCACTGGAATTGTAATGAATGGAAAATGCTTTGGTCCATTGAAATTCTATTTGGGAATGGATGGGAGATGAGTTGATCTGCTGAAATTCCATAGAATAGGAGTAAATTGAAATGATTTCCTACCTAACAGCATTGTGGGGACACTTTCATCACATTGCCTGCAGCCATTCAAGAAGGCGGCTCACCACCTTTTCAGGGTAACTAGAGTTAAGGAATAAATGCCGGCCTTGTCAGCAACACCAACTTCCCATGATGAATATAAATTGGAATAATGGAAATGAATGGGAAATTATTTCTCCAATAAATTCTATACTATGGAAGTAAAGAGGAGCGGTTCCTTCTATTGGACCATATTTGGATCAGAACTGGGATTGATAAGGGCATGGGGTTATTTGCTGTCAATTGTACTACTATAAAAAGTTAATGTATTTTCTGTTGAACCAGTCAGAACAGTTCATATTTTGAAAATCAAGTGTGATATTCACCTAGATTTGTTGCAGGAAATAAAGACAGAAAATTAGTTTGGCAAATCTTCCAATATCTACAATATATAAGAAATCTTACAGCTGCACACACCCCTGTCTATAAAACTTTAGTTCCTGTTGTCACACTTTTGTGTTAACCTTTGTTGTTACAAATTCCTATGTCCACATTCATAATGGAAACTGCTGAGGTAAACTTGTCATGCTGTAATTATATCCTCCCACCAGTGGTGGTGCTGTAATGCTTCAGTTTTACATTTTCCAACTTCTCAGCCTGTCCAGCATAGAAACTCTTATGCTTCAACTAACTTTGTTTTCTGCTTCCCAAATTGCCATAGATCTTGCAATTTAACTGTAAATAATAATAGCCTGAAGACTATACTTGATGTTGAATCTCCGTGTACAGTGCCTCAGGAGACTGATTAGTATTTATAATAAATAGAGATGGGGCATATAGCAAATGGGACTTACAAATAGCAGTGAGTTACTCAATGTTTACAATCAAATAGTTCGGATCACATCATAAATCATGCGGATAATATGAATATTGAGCACAATCTTAGCCTTTTAATGTACTCCTAGATATGTTATTTCAGATATTAATGGCCTGAAATTTCCATGGAGCTGCTCTCACTTTGCCACCATAACTTAGTCGGAAGTACGGTGGAGACTCCATTTATACATGTAAATGGGATTTCTGCCACATTTCCAACAAAGTTAAGGCAGCGAAGTGGGAACGGATCTGAGGAGATTCCGGGCCACATTTTTACTTATTGTGCACCAAGTTCACTCAACCCCCCCGGTGTGAGATTGACACAAAGCCATGCATATAACTTTAAATTGTAGCATAGGGACTGACTTGTTGTCTTATAACAAGTTATTATCAAAACACTGTTCAGTGATATATTATTATATATATTACTATATAAGCACGTTGTATCATAAAATGTTCCATAATAACTTAAAAGTATATGGTGTGAGGGTTCATAGAATCATACAGCACAAAAGGAGGCCAGTCGGCCCATCATGTCTGTGCTGGCTCTTTGAAAGAGCTATCCAATTAGTCCCACTCCCCTATTCTATCCCCTTGGCCATGCAAATTTTTCCACTTCAAGTATTTATCCAATTCCTTTTTGAAAGTGACTATTGAATCTGCCTCCACCACCCTTTCAGGCAGTGCATTCCAGATCAGAACAACTCGTTGCATAATTTTTTTCCCCTCATGTCGCCTCTGGTTCTTTTGGCAATTGCCTCCAATCTGTGTCCTCTGGTTACCGACTCTTCTGCCACTGGAAACAAGTTCTCCTTACTTACTTTATCAAAACCCTTCATGATTTTGAACACCTCTATCAAATCTCCCCTTAATCTTCTCTTCTCTAAGGAGAACAACCCTAGTTTCTCTAGTCTCTCCAAGTAACTGAAGTCTTTCATCCCTGGCACTATTCCAGTAAATCTCCTCTGCAACCTATCGAAGGCCTAGACATCCTTCCTAAAGTGTGGTGCCCAGAATTGGACACAATACTCCAGCTGGAGCTTAACCAGTGTTTTATAAAGGTTTAGCATGGCTTCCTTGATTTTGTACTCTATGCCTCTATTTATAAAGTCAAGGATCCCACAAGTCTTAACAGCCTTCTCAACTTACCCTGCCAACAAGTTGTAGTATCATGATCAGTTAGAACACTGCCTTTTCATCTGTAAGACCTGGGTTTAAATCCAGTCCGCACTGATGGGATGAAAGTTTCCTCTCCCTGTGATTATAATAATCCTAAATAAAATGAGTTCGGAGCAGTATCAACACAGCTTCCAGCTGACAGGAATCCACATTACAAACTGTCCATAATTTAATGCTAATTGGCACTAAACTGGTAATCTATTATCTTGTGACTGTGACATAATGCTACTTAACACTTTAGCACTGATGGATTGAGCAGTAAGGATTAACACCAATCTTGTGGCATCTGCATTTCGTTTAGTTATGTCAAAACTGCAGTAAAAAAAGAGCAAAAATAAAATTAGTGGAAAATTAAGCAGCATCCAACTAAGAAGAAAACAATTTAAAAGGAGCAGCAATAATACAAAGGAGAAAGTCCCAAACTCAACTTCTTGCATGCAGGATCGATGCCACACTGCATTTAGCTGAGCCAATTAAATCCCTTCTGATCCCCTTGCTCATAGGGCGCTATTGGATAGTATGCTATGGCAACTGAACAGCAACAGGAGAGTCATGTTTCCCGCTGGCCTCAACTGAAACCCATCAATACAGCCACTGGGCGAGTGCAACATATTTGGCTGCTTAATGAAATATAAAGATTATTTTAAGCACTGTAAGCAGAATTCGATAACCTGAAAAACAGAGGCTCCATTTGACAAATGTATTTGTAATTTAAAACATGCTGTATAGGTTCTTTTCTATAATTGATTTATGTATTTTTTAAAAGGATCTTAAACATGAGCAAGAACTGCTTATTATCAGTGACCACTGTAACAAATATTCCTAAACCCTGAAGCTACGGTCGCAGCAAAGCTTTCTGATGTCCAACATTGCATCACTCTCTTCAAGGAGATTTATTTCCCACCACATTACCTGATTTATTGTAAATTGGAGGCAGCCCGCCAGCTTTAGCAGCAGAGAGCTAGACTCCCAACCAAGATGGAGTACTAGACTCCCAACCAAGATGGAGTACTAGTTTGAATTAACGATACATTAGCCATTTGTTCGACAAATATATTTTCATTTTCCATTAAAGTCTTCCCATTTGTATATTGCATATTTTATATATGATGGCAGGGTAAGTTAAATCAGCCCCATGGTCTTCTCTCATTCCTGCTTCTATCAGTGCCCCAGAAATCTCCTACTTAACTGAATTTAAAAAAAAAATTCTTTCTTCTTCATGCTAAGTTTCCTCTGTGTCACAAACATTTCCCTGGATGAGAAAGCAGGCAGAAGATCTGCTTCAGGGCCTGCGCCTACAATGTTTTGTAAATGACCATGAGCAGGTGCATGAGAGCGCCCCTGGGATGTTTTGCTGGCTGGTCAATGGCACAGCTGAGATCAGGCAGTCAGTGTATGCAGCCTGACAGAACCACAGCTGAGATCATGCAGTCAGTGTATGCAGCCTGACAGAACCACAGCTGAGATCATGCAGTCAGTGTATGCAGCCTGACAGAACCACAGCTGAGATCATGCAGTCAGTGTATGCAGCCTGACAGAACCACAGCTGAGATCATGCAGTCAGTGTATGCCGACTGACAGAACTACTGCAACTCAACAGAGGCAGTTTTTGAAAGTGACATCAGAGTAAAAAGTGACGTTGGCACAAGGGAAGGAGCTGATTGCAGCAAGAGGAGCAGGAGCAGCAGCGTTGTAAAGAGCGTGAGAGGTGCAGGAGCAGCGCCGCTATAAAGAGCATGAGAGGAGCGGTAGAGGAGCAGCGAGAGGAGCGCGTTAAGCGGCGCTGTGATCAGCACGAGAGGGGCAGCGAGAGGAGAGGAGCGGGAGCAGCAGTGCTGTAAAGAGCATGAGAGGACGTGGAGGCAGTGGACCTGGGCGAGACCAGAGCAGGAGCAGAGCGAAAGAGGCAGTGGCTCAACAGAGGCAGAATCCGAAAGAGTGACCTCAGTGTAGAAAAAGTAACGTCGGCACAAGGGAAGGAGCTGATTGGTGAGTAGCTGGTGAGTGTGTTTTTTAAGTTTTAAGTTTATTTCTGCTAAGTTAGTTCTTAGTCTATTAAATCGAGACATGGCAGGGCAGCTCAGTCCCATGGAATGCACATCCTGTGCCATGTGAGATCTCCTGGATACTTCACGCAGCCTGGACAACCACATGTGCGGGAAGTGTCACCAGCTACGGCAGCTCGAGATCCATGTTTCAGAGCTTGAGTGGCAGCTGGAGTCACTGTGGTGCATCCGCGAGGATGAGATACATGAATAGCACATTTCTGGAGGTGGTCACCCTGCAGCTTAACAGTATGGAGGCAGAGAAGGAATAGGTGATTGCCAGACAGAAGAGGAGGACCAGGCGGGTAGTGCAGGAATCCCGAGAGTGCATCTCGCTCTCCAACCAGTATTCTGTTCTGAGTACTAGTGGAGGCGATGGGTCCACTGGGGAGTGTAGCCAGAGACAAGTCCAAGGCACCACTGGTGGCTCAGCTGCACAGTGGGGGGGGGGGGGGGGGGGGGGGGGGGGAGAAAAAAGAGTGGAATAGCAATAGCGGTAGGGGATTTGATAGTTAGGGGGGCAGACAGGCGTTTCTACGGTCGCAGACATGACTCCAGGATGGTATGTTGCCTCCCTGGTGCCAGGGTCAAGGATGCCACTGAGCAGTTGCAGGACACTCCGAGGTGGGAGGGTGAACAGCCAGAGGTCGTTATCCATATCGGTACCAACGACATAGGCAGAAAGAGGGATGAGGTCCTGCAGGCACAGTTTAGGGAGCTAGGAGAGAAATTAAAAAACAGAACCTCAAAAGTAGTAATTTCCGGATTACTCCCAGTGCCACATGCTAGTGAGTACAGGAATAGGAGGATAGAACAGATGAATGCGTGGCTGGAGAGATGGTGCAGGAGGGGGGCTTTAGATTCCGGAGGCATTGGGCCCATTTCTGGGGAAGGTGGGACCTGTACAAGCCGGATGGGTTACAGCACAACAAGAGCCAGGACCAATATTCTCGCGGGGAGGTTTGCTAGTGTTGTTGGGGAGGGTTTAAACAGAGGGATGGGCACCAGCATATAAGAGTAGAAAAGAAGAATAAGGTGCATGAAAGAGTGAGTGTGTTGCATAGTACTAGAGAAGTAGTACTAGAGGTGGAAGTAGTACAGTATTAGATAGGAGCAGACTAAGAAAGACTACAAAAATTCAAAAATGGGTTTAGAATGGTGTGGTGAATAAGGTTGATGAGCTACAAGCACAATTAGCCATGTGGCAATATGATGTTGTGGCAATAACAGAACCGTGGCTTAAAAACAGTGAGGGCTGGGACTTAATATTCAAGGGTACAAGGTGTTCAGAACAGATAGGGAAGGAAAAAAGAGAGGTGGGGTGGCAGACATTGTAGTGTTGGAAAGGGACGATGTTCTTGAGGGGACAAGGACAGAATCCATTTGGTTAGAGTTGAGGAGCAAAAAGGGTATGATAACACTATTGGGGGTATTCTATAGGCCTCCAAATAGTGAGAGGGAGGTAGAGAGCAAATCTGCAGGGAAATCGCAAATATATGCAAGAGCTATAGAGTTGTGATATTGGGGGACTTTAATTACCCAAATATCGATTGGGATAATGCTAGGGTAAAGGGAAAGGAGGGGGAAGAATTTCTGAAATGTGTTCAGGAGAATTTCCTTCACCAGTATGTTCTTGGCCCAACTAGGAAGGAGGCATTACTGGATCTGGTGCTGGGGAATGAGGTGGGCTAGGTCGACCAAGTGTCTATGGGAAAACACGGGTACGAGTGATCAGCATATCATAAAATTTAGATTAGTAATGGGGAGGAGCAAGGAACAATCTAGAGTGGAATTTCTAAACTGGAATAGGGCTAACTTCAATGGGATGCGAAAGGATCTAGCCAGGGTAAAATGGAACCAAAGTCTGACAGGAAAACCTGTAACCGAACAATGGGTGATCTTTAAGGAGGAGATGTTCCAAGTACAGGCTAGGTACATTCCAACAAGAGGGACGGGTAAGGGAACCAAAGCAAGGGCTCCTTAGATGATGAGGGAGATAGAGAACATGATGAAACAAAAAAAGAGGGTGTATTTAAATAAAGGAAACAACAATGGTATGAGGCACGAGTTGGGTAGGATTGATTGAGGAATGTTACTCAAAGGGTTGATGGTGGATAGGCAATGGCAAACATTCAAAGATCGCATGGATGAACTACAGAATTTGTTCATCCCTGTTTGGCATAAAAATAAAACAAAAAAGGTGACTCAACTGTGGCTAACAAGGGAAATTAGGGATAGCATAAGATCCAAGGAGAAGACATATAAATTGGCCAGAAAAAGCAGTAAACCTGAGGACTGGGAGCAGTTTAGGATTCAGCAAAGGAGGACAAGGGATTAATTAAGAGGGGGAAAATAGAATATGAGAGTAAGCTTGCAAGGAACATAAAAACTGATTGTAAAAGCTTGTATAGATATGTGAAGAGAAAAAGATTGGCAAAGTCAAGCGTAGGTCCCTTGCTGTCAGAATCAGGGGAATTTATAATGGGGAACAAAGAAATGGCAGACCAATTAAATACATACTTTGGTTCTGTCTTCACAAAGGAGGACACAAATAACCTCCCAGAGATGTCGGGAACATAGAGTCTAATGAGAGGGAGGAACTGAAAGAAATCAGTATTTGTAGGGAAAAAGTGTTAGGGAAATTGACGGGATTGAAGGCCGATAAATCCCCAGGGCCTGATAATCTACTTCCTAGGGTACTTAAGGAAGTGGTCCTAGAAATAGAAGATGCATTGCTGGTCATCTTCCAAAATTCGATAGACTCTGGAACAGTTCCCATGGATTGGAGGGTAGCTAATGTTACCCCACTATTCAAAAAAGGTGGTAGAGAGAAAACGGTAAGCCTGACATCGGTAGTGGGGAAAATGCTAGAGTCCATTATAAAAGATGTAATAGCAGAGCACTTGGAAAACAGTGACAGGATCGGACAAAGTCAACATGGATTTATAAAAGGTAAATCGTGCTTGACTAATCTACTGGAATTTTTTGAGGATGTAACTGGTAGAATAGATAAGGGAGAACCAGTGGATGTGGTGAATTTGGACTTTCAGAAGGCTTTCGATAAGGTCCCACATAAGAGATTAGCGTGTAAAGTTAAGGCACGTGGGATTGGGGGCAAGGTACTGACTTGGATAAAGAACTGGTTGGCAGACAGGAAGCAAAGAGTTGGAATAAACTAGTCTTTTTCCGAGTGGCAGGCAGTGACTAGTGGGGTACCGCAGGGATCGGTCCTAGGACCCCAGCTATTCACAATATATATAAATGATCTAGACGAGGGAACTAGATGTAATATCTCCAAGTTTGCAAACGACACAAAGCTGGGTGGGCATGTGTGCTGTGAGGAGGATGCCGAGAAACTCCAGTATGATTTGGACAGGTTGGGTGATTGGGCAGAAGCATGGCAGATGCAGTATAATGTGGATAAGTGTGAGGTTATCCACTTTGGTGGCAAAAACAGGAAGGTAGATTATTATCTGAACGGCAATAGATTGGGAGAAGGGGAAGTGCAACGAGACCTGGGTGTCCTTGTGCACCAGTCGCTGAAGGTAAGCATGCAGGTGCAGCAGGCGGTTAAGAAGGCAAATGGTATGTTGGCCTTCATAGCGAGAGGGTTCGAGTACAAGAACAAGGATGTCTTGCTGCAGTTGTACAGGGCCTTGGTGAGACCACACCTTGAGTATTGTGTGCAGTTTTGGTCACCTTATCTGAGGAAGGATGTTCTTGCCATGGAGGGAGTGCAGCGAAGATTCACCAGACTGATACCTGGGATGGCAGAAATGACGTATGAGGAGAGATTGGGTCGATTGGGCTTATACTCGCTGGAGTTTAGAAGAATGAGAGGGGATCTCATTGAAACTTATAAAATTCTAACAGGACTGGACAGACTGGAAGCAGGAAGGATGTTCCTGATGGCCGGGGAGTCCAGAACCAGGGGTCACATCTAAGGATAAGGAGTAAGCCATTTAGGACAGAGATGAGGAGGAATTTCTTCACCCAGAGAGTGGTGAACCTGTGGAATTCTCTACCACAGAAGGCAGTGGAGGCCAATTCATTAAATATATTCAAGAAGGAGTTGGATATATTTCTTAAAGCTAAAGGAATCAAGGGATATGGGGAGAAGGCAGGGACAGGGTACTGAAATTGGATGATCAGCCATGATCTCATTGAATGGCAGAGCAGGCTCGAGGGGCCAAATGGCCTACTCCTTCTCCTATCTTCTATGTTTCAATGTTTCTATGTATGATGCATATCAGGTGAATTCTTCAAGGGAGAACCAGACCAAATACAATAAGTTGAGAGGGGAAGTGAAGATGAAAATAAGATTGGCAAAGAGAAAATATGCATGTAGAATGGCAGTTAGCATAAAAGGGAACCCAAAAATCTTCTACCGGCATGTAAACAGTAAGCAGGTAGTAAGAGGCGGGTGGGGCCTATTAGCGACAAAGAAGGTGTTATATGCTTAGAGGCACAGGGCAAGGCTAGAATACTCAATGAGTACTTTGTATCGGTGTTTACTAAGGAGGTGGATGCTGACAAAATATCGGTAGCAGTGGAAAAGGTAGAAGCAATGGAAAGGGTGAAAATTGATAGACAGGATGTACTAGAAAGGCTGGGTATGCTTAGAGTGGGTAAGTCGCCTGGTCCAGATGGCTTGCATCCCAGACTGCTAAGGGAATTGGGGGAGGAGATAGCGGAAGGGCTTGCCATAATTTTCCAATCTTCCCTAGATGCGGAGGAGGTGCCTGTGGATTGGAAAGTGGAAAATGTGACACCATTGTTCAAGAAAGGGTGTAAGGACAATCCTCGTAACTACAGGCCAGTTAGTTTAACATCAGTGGTGGGTAAAGTTTTATAAACAATAATCAAGGAAAAAATTAACGGGCCCTTGGAGAGATTTAAGCTAATTAAGGAGAGCCAACACGGATTTGCAAAAGGCAGATCGTGTTTGACTAATCTAATTGGGGCAGTAATTCCTCCCCAAATGCGTGAGTACGGAAGGGGTACTCACCCGTCTGGCCGGAGGAAATGCCGGTTTTCAGCATGCACAGCGCATGCGCTGAAAACCGGCATTTCCTCTCCTCTAACCCAAGAGGTGAAGAGGCTAGCGCGTGCGCTGTAGGGGGCAGCGCGTGCGTCTTGGATTTCCTCTGTTTTGGGGGATTTGCGCATGTCTAAAGGCCTCCGGTCTTTACGCTTGTAAAAAGCACACATAAGTATTTATTTTTACAGGTAAGTGGTGTTTTAGTGTAATTTACAATTTTTTTTCCCCACAGGTTTATTATTTTAAAGAATCTACAATAAGGTAAGTTTAGTTTTAGACCCCTTTTATTAAAAAAAAAAAAAAAATTTCAAAAAAAAAAATTGTTTAAATTATTTTTTTAAACTTATTTATACTTAATTTAATGATTGGGATGTTTTTTTAAATTTTTATTTAAAGTTTAAATAGTGTTTTGGGCCCCCGTAGTTTTCATGAGTTTGACAGTTCTTACTCTCAAACTCATGAATGAACCTTCCCCTCCCCTGATTGGTTGTACAGTGCTCACCTGATCCCAGCCGGCACATCGCACTAACTACGCCGCTGGATCAGGTAAGCACTGCGCGCTGACATCTGAACCGGGCCTGTCACAGGAAATGCAAGCAGGCCCGGGCTTCAGATGTCAGCGCGCAGGGCGAGTGCAGATCGGGGGCTTGCACGCGCGGCAAACCCCCGACAGCAAGTTCTGGGCCATTGAATTTTTGATGAAGTAACAGGGAGGATCGATGAAGGGAATGCAATGGATGTTGTCTACATGGATTTTAGGAAGGCGTTTGACAAAGTACCACATAGAAGGCTGGTTAACAAAATTGAGGCTCATGGAATAGGTGGGTCAGTGGCAGCTTGGATAGGGAATTGGCTTAAGGACAGAAAACAGCGAGTTGTCGTAAATGGCTGTTTTTCAGGCTGGAGGATGATAGACAGTGGTGTTCCCCAAGGGTCAGTGCTGGGGCCACTGCTTTTTTTGATTTATATAAATGACCTGGATATTGGAATACAAAGTAGAATTTCTAAATTTGCCGATGACACCAAACTTGGGGGTGTGGCAAACAGTGAGGATGATACCAGTCGACTGCAACAGGACATAGAAAGGCTAGCAGAATGGGCAGACAAGTGGCAGATGGAATTTAATACAGAGAAGTGTGAGGTGATGCATTTTGGCAGAAGGAACAGGGAGAGGCAATATACATTTAATGGCACAGTTTTAAAGAGTGTGCAGGGATTGAGGGACCTGGGAGTTAATGTGCATAGGTCCTTGAAGGTGGCAGGGTATATTGAGAGAGAGGTTAGCAAAGCATATGGGATCTTGGGTTTCATAAATAGAGGTATTGGGCTGGATTTGCATTGAGGAGGCGTGTAGGAGGCGGGACTACAACTTTCAGGGTTGTAGTCCCGCCTCCATCGAGTTGTGGCCAACCCATGTGATTTTCATTTGATTTACCTTGTTGAGCCCGCTTAGCGGGCTCAGCAGGCCAATTAAGGGCCACCCGGCAACAGGTGACGCCACAGACAGACATTTCATCTGTCAAGAGCTTTTGACAGATGAAATATCAGCGTTTCACAGCTGTTTAAAGCTGTCAAACACTGACAATCTGTACTCTAAGTTAATTCCTTCCTCTCAGGATGATTTAGAGGTCTCTCCAGAACAGAAAGCCGAATGCTGCAGATTTTGACAGATCGAGGCCATTCTGCTTTCTGTGCCGGTGAGATGAGGGACTCCTGAGACCTGAAGGAAGGAAGGCTGTAAAGGTAAGTACAGGTAAGTAAAACTTCTTTAAACACTTTACACACACCAAACACACTTACCTCTGCACTCATGCACCCATCACTCACCTGAACACCGGACACCTCGACCCCTCCAAGCCCTTCATCCCGATGGCCCGCCTCGCTAACTTGGCGTGGTTTGGAGCTGTCGGGAATCCCACACTTCACCAATAAAAAGAGGGATTAGGCTAAAAACTGCCTGTTAACTACCTGTTAACAGGCAGTTAATTTAATTGGCACTAATCCCCTTCCCGCCTCGGGGAGGCGGGTCCCAGCGCGGGTCGGGTACCCGCCTCCTTTGAAACTGGCATGGAGGCGGGTTTGGGGGCAGGATGGGTTCATGACCCCGATTTCAAGATTTTAACCCCCCACATGCCTCCAATCCCACCTCCACGGCTCAATGAAAATCCTGCCCATTGAGTACAAAAGTAGAGAAGTTATGCTGAATCTTTATAAAGCACTGGTTAGGCCACAACTGGAGTATTGCGTTCAGTTCTGGTCACCACACTTTAGGAAGGATGTGAAGGTCCTTGAGAGGGTGCAGAGGAGATTTACCAGAACGGTTCCGGGGATGGGGGATCTTAACTACAAGAAGCTGGATTTGTTTTCATTAGAGCAAAGGAGGTTGAGGGGTGATTTGACAGAGGTGTACAAGATTATGACGGGTTCGGATAGGCTAGACAGGGAATGGCTGTTCCCACTAATTGATGGTACAAGGACTAGGGGACACAGATTTAAGGTTTTGGGCAAGAGATACAGGGGGGATGTGAGGAAAAACTTTTTTACGCAGCGAGTGGTGAGGACCTGGAACTCGCTGCTGACAGAAGTGGTGGAAGCGGAGACACTCAATGTTTTCAAGGGGACACTGGATCGGCACTTGAGGGAAATAAACTTTCAGGGCTACGGGGATAGAGCGGGGGAATGGGACTGACTGGATTGCTCTACAGAGAGCTGGCACGGACTCGATGGGCTGAATGGCCTCCTTCTGTGCCATTATGACTCTATGACTCTACCAGGCAGTCAGTGTATGCAGATTGACAGAACTACAGCTCAGATCATGCAGTCAGTGTATGCAGCCTGACAGAACCACAGCTGAATCCCACCAACCTACAACACAGGATGTTGGTGGAACAAAAGTCATCACACCATCACTTTGCTGTTCTTTACCAAGACTGACATATTCTCTGTCGTCAATTAAAAGAAATCATGAGATGTTCTCAGGAGAGATTTCCAGTCACTCTCACAAAATTGTGGTTAAATTTTTATACATGAGTTTACTTCCAAATGTGAAAACTTTAAAAAAATGTTCTCTAGCAAAAGAGTAAAAAGGAGCAGAGCAAATAATATTTGGACCAATGATGCTATAGTGTCTAAACCTTTTAATCTCACTTAAATTCACCTCGGCTCCAGTTCAGATCTCACCCTGAGCAGCTAGGGACTGACTGACCAGTGCATTCACACTACAAGTTGAGCATTAATGTGAAGTGGCTTCAGCTTCATACCAATGCTATACTTGTAAATCCAGTATCGAGGCCTGAATTGACTCCAAAGCATGCTGTAAATAGGGTTTCAAGACCCAGACTGACTTCAAAGTGAAGCAGAATGCCAGGGAGCCTCAATCCACTTTTCTCCAGTGGCCAGTCAGGCCTTGACTCTGGACTCAGGCTGAATTTACACTATAACTACAACATCAGCATGGAGCAAAAGCATGTCACAGTGATGCTGTAGCTGTAGTGTGAATGCACTCTAAGACTCCCAGTGAGATTCCTTTACAGTGTCAAACTTCATTGATAAATGATATAGCATTCCTCATCAACACTTTGCTTAAAACTTTGTTCCTCAAATTAAATTGTAGGTTGCATCCTGAGGGCATCTGCTTATAAGTTGAGTGTGTGCAATCTTGTGTGGATAACTGGCAAAGCTATATTTGGAATATTTTTGAGCAGTTTTCAACATTTTATTTTCAAAAGGAAATTGGTGTGCTGGGAACAGGTGAAAGCAAGACCACAGGAAATTAGAGCTGTAAGTTATGAGGGGAAAGTTGTCGAGCAAAGCTAGCTTTCATTGAGCAATAAATAGATCGAGGAGCACATGACTCACTGCCAAAGCTGTTGAGGCTGGATGAATCAGATAATTGGTTGGGAATGGCTGTGGAGATTTTAAGGATAGGTATAGGCCGATAGAATCAAATACTCCTTGGAAAATTATATTCCTCTGCTACTGGGGAGAGGAGGGCTTTATCTCATTCACTAATGTTCTGATGGAAGCAAAACTCTCTGCTATTCAACCCTGGACTGTTGCCCAGCACTACTGCTCTTTGCAGTTATTTACCACATCTCACATCTCCTCTCTGTAATATCTATCATGTGGCTGCTTACCTAGCTGTGCACTGTATCTCTTTACTTAATACCTTGTCATGTAGCTATTTACCCTGCTCATACTGCCCTCTGTGTAACTTTGTATCCATTTCCTATATTGTTTCTCACGCCAGTGTCTGCTAATGCTACACTTGCAGTGCCTCTCTGTGCTGCCCTGACTCCCCATGCCAACCCCACAGTGCTTCTCCCTCTACAGCTGCTGCCATGTGGCTGCCTATCCAGCCCAACCCTGCCTTACTCAGCACCATTTAGATATGGCTGGCCATCATCGTTTCAAACTGCCTATCTTTACTCAGCCAGTCCAAACGTTCTTTAATCTGGTGAAAACATCTCTTTAAGGCAGCTGGAGGAAGTTACAATGGGGAGCGTAGATATTTTAAAGTTAATGCAATCCTAATCCAGTGGAATTTTAAACAATGAGCATTACAGTGTTAAAGATAGTCACATGACCCAGGTGCCATGGTTTCAGTTACTACTTTTACTCCATTGTTGTTTTTCTCTGTAACTGCGTCGTCACAGCTTCATTAACAGGTACTGGTTAAAGGCAAAATGAAATCGTGGAGGATACTTTCAGTAGTAAATTACACGCACACATATTTTATATATATATATATATATATACACTTATTTTTTTTTAATGAACACATCTCTTTGTTAGAGGTAATTTCAAAATATTCATCTTTTCTGCAGCATGACCATCATTTTATGCCTCCATTTACACTGGGAGCACTTTGGTGGCACATACCATTTTGTGCAGGATTTTTCCCTGTTTTTATTTATTTATGTCCTATTTATGTCATTCAGCTGCAGATTGGCATTTTGTACTTGCCTGAGTGCCAATCTACTACTGGCAAAAGTTAACACTGCTGGATCCTACACAGATATGTTCTTATTTTTGACCATAAATTATATATGTGGGGAGTATTTTATACTGGAAGCATTCCCCAAAGCTTTTCATGGAATCATAGAATGATACAGCACAGAAGGAGGCCATTCAGCTCATCTTGCCTGTGCCGGCTCTTTGACAGAGCTATCCAATTAGTCCCGCTATCCAATTAGTCCCACTGTCCTGCTCTTTCCCCACAGCCCTGAAAATATTTCCCCTTCATGTACTTATCCAATTCCCTTTAGAAAGTTACTATTCAATCTGCTTCCACCACCCTTTCAGGCAATGCATTCCAGATCATAACAACTCGCTGTGTATTTTTTTTCCTCATGTCGCCTCTGGTTCTTTTGGAAACTACCTTCAATCTGTGTCCTCTGGTTACCCACCACTGGAAACCGTTTCTCCTCATTTACTCTATCAAAACCCTTCATGATTTTGAACACCTCTATCAAATCTCCCCTTAACCTTCTCTGCTCTAAGCAGAGCCATTCCAGTTTCTCTAGTCTAGCCTTTTATGAGTTTGTGATGTTCTTTTTCTGGGAACTCACTTAAATAGCCTGTGCAGTACTGGGCACATATTGGGGTCAAAGCAACATGCAAATTAGTTAAATAAGCATTTTACCTGTGAAGGTTCTGTTTAACAAACTGAGATAGCTGTTATCTTTAGAACTATTGTTATTAATGCCAAAAGTATTTATTTGAATTATCATTTAACTCCAAATGTTATAAAGGGGAATATATTTGCACTGACAGATGTCTCTGAATCACTTCCTTGTTCTTATGATTTAATATTTTAACACTGAGTGTCAAAAGTTACCTTTGAGCTCTCATATTTTGTACACTGCTTCACCCTTCTCCTAACATCATGGCTTTTTGTTCTGATATAACGGCTGGGGAACATTGCCTAGAACCCACTGTATATATTTGTGATATCACTAACTTTAGCAGAAGTCACTGTAATGCAATAGATAGAGAATATTAAGGGAGAAAGGACTGTACAGTACCAAGCATTACAAATATATAACATCTGGGCAATATGTGGTTATTCAAGGCAAGAAATCAATGTTAGCAGAAAGACCAGTTTCATAATAGTTTGGAAAAATCTGAGAACAGTCAGGAGAACATTTTATTTCAATGCAATGTCCTAACATGACCAGATACCAGTCAGCTACATTATTGATGGCAGAGCCAGCAAGGCCAGTAACAAGCAAGGGACCTCTGCAGGAATGGAAACACCTTACTCTGCTTTCAGGGTCAGTAGAGCCTGTAGTTAAGCTATTAATCAACATCAATGGGACAGATTTGTTCAATCTCTTGTCAGGACTGATCGTAAATCCAAATTGTTGTGAGATGATTCTTTCTGAATTAGGCGCCTATCACAGTAAAGGTGCTCTTTCTAGAGCAGGGGTGTCCAATTTACTGAGAGTGGGCCACATACAGCCTCTTAACTCTGTCAACCTGGCCCACAAAGTTCATGCAACCCAGTCCTATTTGTGCTTACACAGTATTTACTATTCTTTGGGTTGTCCTGTTTAGAATTTGGAAAGGGCTGTTATTAGCGCTCAAGGCCTGTTATTATCAGCAACTTGTTGGGAACATGAATTTAAACTTTATAAGTGACCCCGAGGCTCTATATCACACACCAAAGTGGACCGAGAAGACAAAAAGGTATGTTGCTCCTGGTCGAGAGGATCCCTGATTGGATCATTAAATTGAGGAGCCAGAAAAGGGTATAATGATTAAGAGCTTGGTGGATATTTCCACCCTTTCCCTGAAATTCAGTGTGAAGTGGTTTGCATAAAGTTATTTGCAAATTTCAAGAAACTGCATAATCATAGAATTATTAACTAGTATCAAGTTTGATAAAGAACTGGCTGGTACTGTAAGTTAGAACATTCACCCCTGGACCTTGAGCTAGAAACTAGGCCAGACTAATCAGTTGAAATTCTCCTTGCTTTAATAATTATAAGCAAAATCACTTTTTGGTAGTCTCACTTCAGTTTCAAGTGGACATGAGCTATCAGGTCAAACCTTCCCAAAATTCAGTACAAATAAGCACCAATTTAGGGCCCCGACACAGAGATATTTTAAGAATGGATTTTGTGAGAAATGAAATGTAACATTGTTTGAGTAAAGGATGCTTTCTGAGGGTGGGCATCAATGTACGTTGTTGGGGCAGTGTAGAGGGTAATCTGCCTCATGTCTCTGCCTTGGAAGCACTTTTGCTGATATTAGGAATGCAAAAATTACAGTCCCAGTAAGAAAACATTAAGAATAAAGTGTGAAATTAATATTCCAAATTTATTATCAGAAAATTAGAGTGTGTTTAATTTGTTAATATTTTGTTGCATGCTAACTTTGTATATACAGCTTCTCTGAATTTAAGTCATTTTGTTGATTGCAGTATCCAGATTAAGCTACCATTTGCTTTACTTGCTATTAGACGAGAGGGAAAGAACTGATCTTTATTCCCATTTTAGGTGATCCAAAGCAACCTTCCCTATCACGGCCAAAGATAAAAACTTATTGACCCAAGTGGAAACCGAACTTCTTCATTTTCATCAGATTGAGATCTTATTCCCTGTAATACTGAGAAATTCACGTCTTAGCTCGTTGCCTGAAATTTGGCTAAGGACACTGAGTAGAATATTTTAACACATTGTTATAGTCACACAGTAACAATGGGACCCAGCATGGGTCACGTGAAATAAAAATCCACTGATTTGGCAAGCTTTGATTCCATATTCAATCTATCCAATTCAATAGTCATTAGCAAATATCTGATTGTCTGAATTTTAGATTGCCAGCAAGAGGAATCTTCTCAAAAAGGTTTAGGTGTTACATGAATTCAAGTCATATTGACTAATATTAGTGGATTTGTAAGTGATTATAAAAGCAGACGGAGGAATTTTATAAGAATGTGTTAACACATTTGTCTGTATGAAATTGTTACTAATATTGTACAGTATATCAGCCCCAAAGTTATACAACGAACACAAAGCCATCTTGAAAACCCCATCCTATCCATGAATGCTATAGCATGCAGACCAAGCAATAATGTTACATAGATGGTAAACTGTATTTAATGCACTGAGTCTAAAATTCTATCCATTCATTGATGTCTTTGTATGTTTGCTGTTTCTCCCAGAGATTGGCAGCCATGCAGCACTATGGGGTCAATGGTTACTCCCTTCATGCCATGAACTCTCTGAGTGCAATGTATAATCTCCACCAGCAGGCAGCACAACAGGCCCAGCACGCTCCTGACTATAGACCATCTGTCCATGCACTGACTCTGGCTGAGAGGCTGGCTGGTAAGATACTTATGTCAGTTTTCATTGTGCAGTAGAATTGAGCTTTTATTTTCTCTTTTTCTAAATACACTTATGCTGGATTCAGAAACTCAATGCAAAGTGGTCAAATTTGTAAATTATAACAAACTCGGAGCGGCAGCAGCATCAGAGGAGGCAGCTCAGAAATTACAGAATGAGTTGGATAAAGTATGCAAGAGGGCAGAAAAATAGCAGATGAATATAAAGTACTACACATAGGAAGAAAAAATAAGCAACATGTTGAAATAGATAAGGGCAAAGTGAAAAGAAACCTAGAAGTCTTAGTACACTCAACATGCCCAACGAATGCAGAGCAGCAATCAACAAAACCAACAGAGTATTGAACATGGAAAATAGCCAAAGCAATAGAATACAAGTCACAGGAAGTCGTAACAAAGTCGTGCAGTGGTCTGCTCAGACTGTACCTCAAGTACTAGTCCAGCTATGGGTGACGGGATACAAAGGAGATATTAAAGCACCGAAGGCAGTTCAACGAAGGGCCATAGGCTGATGCTTATTGACAAAGATCTGAGTTATGAAGAAAGACTGGAGAAAATTGGGCTTTACAGATGGGAAAGGAGGCATGAGAGATGATCATGTAGGGATATCTAAGATAGTTGAAGGAATTGGGCAACCCTATAAGGCAGGTACATTACCAACATAGAAGAAAAACGGAACACCTTTTAAACTTTCCTAATACAAAAGGAAGCCATGTGTATCCTTAGAGTCAAAAGAAGGGTGCACAGTAAAACTAAGTCAAAGTGGCTCACTGGCCATGTGCAAGGACAAATTAGACTTAAGCAAAAATACGTTTACAAGCTAAAATAAAATAACTCTCAGAAGAACAGAGTGTCAAGCTCAGCTAAAGGCAACTAAAGCTGCTACCAGAACAGTCAAAAGGTCATTGGAGAAGAAGATAGTGGATAAGTGTGGTAGCAATAATAAAATCTTTTTCAGCTATACTAGGAAACTGAGGGCCATTAAAGATTGCAGAAAGCGTTGAAGGATTTCTCAAGGCAGATTAAGGTGGACTTCCAGGATTTGGCAGAGGTTTTAAATGACTACTTTGCACCAATCTTCAGTCCAGTAGATGATTCTCCAATAATGTAATGTACAGTTGACCCTAAAGTTGAAAATGTCAAAGTGGATGTGGATATAGTGTTGAATAGAAAAAGGTCTCAGAACAGATTGGGCTACTGGTCCTAATAGCATTCATCCACGACTGCTCAAAGAAATGGGAGCTGAGCTCAGTGCTTCTATATTTAACAGCTAGCCAGCATCAGAGATTGTTGGCATGGACTGGAAGGAGGCTTATGTTGTTCAAAAAGGCCAACAATAATTGGGAAATTATAGGCCCATTAGCTTGATTTCAGTTACAGGCAAATTGCTATAAGGGATCATTAGAGATACGGACGGTAAAACTCCACTTTAGGGGATGCAAAATGGGTGGTAGTGGATTGTCCACCTATTATAGATCCTGCCTTATTTTCTTTGCCATTTAAGTGAACGTAAAGGAAAATTGGGCAAGGTGTATAATGAACAGCTAATCTACTACTGCCAGTTTTGTGCCCCCACTGAAGTTGAATTTTACCCCCACTCTGTATGACCACCTGTAAAGAGAAAGGGATATTATGTACTCTTAACATGGCTTCTGGAAAAGGTCATGACTTACCAATTGGTTGACCTTTTTGAGGAGGTTACTAGGTTGGTGGATGGAGGAAGCCCGGTTGACACCATATGCTTGTATTTTCAACAAGCTTTTGACAAGGTGTCACACAATAGGCTACTTAACAATCGAGTCCTGTGGGATTGGCGGACGGATCCTGGGTTGAATAAGGAATTGGTTGCATTTTTGTAGGCAGCAGGTTGTTGTTTATGGTAGTGATTCTGCATGGAGAGCAGCAGGGATTTGTGTTAGAACCATTGATCTTCATAATCTTTATTAATGATTTGATGAAAGTATTGGGGGAAACTGTCCACAAGTTCATGAATGATACAAAGATTTGAGAAAGTATTAGAACTTTGGATGAGAAGAAACTATTACAATCAGATCTAGATGTGACGGGGATTGGGCCTGTGTCTGGAAATAATGAAGAGATTAGACTGTGTCCATGTGGATAGATTATTTGAATTAGAAAAGTTAAGGAGAACCAGGGAACATGCATATAAGTTACGTAAGCATAGAACTGGGTTAGATGTGAGGAGGTTTTTCCTGTTGCTAAGGGTCATCGACCATTGGAACAAATTATCAACTCACGCAGTGAGTGTGAATTCGCTGCAAGCATTCAAAAGGGAGTTGGCTGTGTGCCTGGCTGTGGCTGATCTCAGTATATAAAGGATAGGTGGGGTGTTGGATGATGTGCCTCATAGTCTCTGTGGTCTCTTGGAGCTCGTTTTGATCAACTTTGTGGGTCGGAGAGGAATTTCCCAGATTTTTTCCTCTCTGAATTGGCCTAGGAATTTTGACCTGTATTCATTTACTTCTCCCAGGAGGTTACGTGACAGCTGGTGGGTGGGGCGCATTGGGGATCACGATGCTCAGTTGAATCATGATTGTATGGAGCAGGCTTGATGGAATATCTGGTCTTTTCCTGTCTACAATTTTGTATGTTCATAAAGGAAAAGGTAAACCCAGAATGTTACTTTGTTAACTAGCAATAGTAGGACAAAAGGACATAGATACAAACTAGTAAAAGGTAAATTTAGGACAAATTGTTCTTTGCACAAAGAGTGATCAACATATAGAACAGACTTCCAGGAAAAGTAGTGGAGGTGAAAACCCTTGACTCATTCAAGAAACAATTCAATGGTGAAATAGGTGGACAAGGATCTCTCTGGGTAGATGAATGAAGCTGCCGAAAGGCCTTCCCCATCCATAGTTGTCTTGTGATCTTGCGAATTGCCGTTCAAGTTGAGAGTGTCATGACTGTGAAACAATAGGGCTAATTTTAATTTTCAGAGGTTGTGGAAAATGGGTGGTAGAGAATCAGCTGACCATTATACACCCCAGCTGATCTTCCTTTCAGTAACTTCAAGTTTGGAGAGGACAAAGGCATGTAGGAGGGCTTCATTGGCAAATGGGCTGAGGTAGGAGTGGAAGCAGGCAACATTATGGAGGTGGAAGTAGGTGGCTTTTGTGAAGGAGAGGATATGGAGTTGGAAGCTCTACTCTGGATTGAACAGAATAACAAGGTTGTGAACAGCCTGGTTTTGACTGACATAGATAAAGGGTTGGAGTCAGTAACAAGGGTATGGTGTTTGTGGTGGGGCTAAAGAATGAATAAATGAATTAATAAATGACTCATCAAAGACTGGATATTAGACAATCAGACAGTACTGGGGCAGAGAAAGGCAGTGGATAGATAGATTTGAGTGTCATTAACATACAGGAAGCTGACCTCATGTTTGTAGATGATGCTGCCAGGGGGTAACCTATAGGAGGATGAAGAGGACGTCAAGGATGTATCCTATTGCAACTCCAGAGGTGGAGGTGGGAAGAAATGCCATTGGTAGAACTATAATCAGATAGGTAAGAGTAGAACCAAGCAAAGGAAATCTCACTGAGCTGAACAACGGAGAAAAGGCTTTAGAGAAGGATAGTGTGGTCAACCTTGCTGAAAGCTGCAGAGAGGTCAAGGAGGGGGAGGAGAAATAATGCATCACAGTCACAGATAATATAATTTATGAATTTGGTTAGGGCCATTTCAGTGCTGTGGAAGGAATGGAAACTACTTGAGGGGAATTCAAACAGGGAGTTTCAGAAGAGGTGGACAACACAGTCAATTACTTTAGAAATGAAAAGGAGTTGGAGATTAATTGGTAGTTAGTGAGGACAAAGGTGTCAAGGATGGAGTTTTTGAGGGAGTGCAGTGATGCAAGCAGTTTTGAAAGGGAGGAGACAATGGCTGAGGAGAGAGCGCAATTCACAGTGTCAACTAATATGGGGCAAGGAAGAGAAGGTGGTTGGTCAGGAGTTTAGTGGGAATGGCGTTAAGGGAGCAGGAGGTAAATGAGTTTGCACAGGGCAGGGAGGAGACAGAGAGAGAGAGAGAGAGAGAGAGAGAGAGAGAGAGAGAGAGAGAGAGAGAGAGAGAGAGAGAGAGAGAGAGAGACTATATGGCCCAGGGCTAAAGTGGAGGTGGGACTGGAGGCAGTTTTGGTTTTGTTGCCAAGGTGAAGGAGGGAAGTAGCAGAAGCAGTTTAATGGATGGTCTCTATCAAGGTAACAAAAAAATCCATCAGCACCTCGCAAGTTATTAGAGGTGTGCATGGAGAGGGCAGGGAATAGGGGCTCAAGTTGGTAGAGAAAAGGAGCCTAGTAATATCTTTGCCTTACGGGATTATCTATTTAGTTTTAATAAAATATGAAAAATCACATTGAGAGCTTCCATGGCAGCAAATGTGTAGTGTTCCCTATAGAGCAGCCATACCATAGGAACCAACACTGAAGCTATGCAAAGGAGATTTGAAGAAGGTTGTTCCTGATTATTCCAAACACTGAGTCTGTCTGTAAATTCCATTATGTATTTATTAAATCAGGATCCCATCTGTCTGTTCTGGTGGATGGTAAAGAGCCCATATCATTATTCAAAGAAAAGCAAGAATTTATTTCTGTGTCCTGGCCAGCATTCCTCCCTCGCCAAAATTACCAAAAACAGTGATTAACTGGTCTTTCACCTCTTTTACATCATCCTGGAAGGCAAAGATATTTGTCCCTTGAAACTATTATGCTAATGCTACATCTGACAAGATATGCTCTACTATGCACACCATTGAATAACAATGAAGCTGAGAAGCCTGAAAAATATACAAGAAAAATGTTTCTCACCCCCAAGGCAGAGTGACTGCCACATGGACATTGTCACTCCGCCCATTTTCAATAGGAGAAGAAAGCGACAATGTGACTCACAAACACCAACTTGCACAACTGAAGAGTTTCATCCCCAGACATAGTAACATTTCCTAGAACACCATATATAAGTTCTTATAAGACATTATTGCCGAAGAAGTCATTTTAGTGACTCGTTTGTTCCACAGAAGCATCTTCTGCTGTTGATCCTTTACTCATAACTCGGTCCTTGGCCTTAAAACCTCAGACAATCAGTCCACAATGGATAAAAATTCCAAACTCAATCATTGTAGAACAATGCCATAACCATTCAACAGCTTCATGAATGGACTGAATGTTTGTAAGTCACTATATGAGGCCAGTGAGTTTTAAAGGAGGTGCTGAATGGATGTGAGACCCCCAACGAGATGAGAGGGGAAATTTGAGGGCAAGTCAACTGCAGGGCAGCTTTTGTGCATCTGGGCTTGTTATGAGCTTGGTTGGATAATGGCACAAGGCATGGAGAAAGAGGACACAATTACAAGCCAAATGATTTAGAAAAGGGATGTCAGTAAGTAAGGATGTTTGTGAAAGGTATGCCTATCCCAATAATTAAACTAGATGTGTTTTTCTTTTCCAACGGCTGTGCATTTCAAGATATTATCCTCGAGGCAAGGTACGGCTCCCAGCACCGTAAGCAGCGCCGGAGTCGGACAGCCTTCACCGCCCAGCAGCTGGAGGCGCTGGAGAAGACATTCCAGAAAACCCACTATCCAGATGTAGTGATGAGGGAGAGGCTGGCCATGTGCACCAACCTGCCTGAAGCTCGAGTGCAGGTATAGGATACCCTCTCCTTTGCCTCCCCCCAAGCCCTCATCTATCATAATGACCCAGAAATTCGGGTCGGGGGCTTCCCGCGGGTGCAAGCCCCCGACCTGCACTTACCTTGCGCGCTGGCAGTTGAGCTCTGGGCTCCCGTGGAATTCCGCTCCGGGGCCTGGCCCAGTTGCTGGTGCACTGTGCTTGCGTGTCCCAGGGGCGTAGTTAGTGCGATGCGTCCCCTGGGATCACGTGAGCCATGGGCAGCCAATCGGAGGAGGGACAGCCCATTCATAAGATTGACAGGAAGACCTGTCTAAACTTATGAATACTCCGGCCCCAAAGTAGTAGTAAACCTTCAAATAAATTTTAAAAAATCATCACACTTTTTAAATAAACTATAAATTACATTAAATAACTATTTTAAACAATAATTTAAATTTTTGAAAAAAATAATTTTTGAAAAAAAGGGGCTAAAAATAAACTTACCTTGCTTTAAAGTATTTAAAAATAATAAACCTGTGGAAAAAATGTTTTAATTTTAATTAATTGACCACTTACCTTTTAAAATGCAGGCCTTATGCCTGGTTTTTACATTTCTAAAATCTAAAGACTTACCCTCACGGAAAAACCTGTAAAAAAAAATGTAAGTTCAAAGCGCACGCGCAGACTCCCACACGCACGCGTTTGACCTCTGAACCCCTTCGTTCAGAGGAACGGAAGTGCCGGTTTCCCGCGCATGCGCAGTGCATCCAAGAAACCGGCACTTCCATCGGGTCCACGCGTGAGTACCCCGTGCGTACTCACACGTTGGGACCTGAATTTCTGGGCCAATGTCTCTGGCTCATTTTATGCTTAGATACAATCTCGCCAATGTCATCATCTATAATAACAACAGAAAATGCTGGAAAAACTCAGCAAGTCAGGCAACATCCGTGGAGAGAAATTTGAGTTGACGTTTCGGGTTTGACCCTTCTTCAAAACTGGAGAGAAAAGGAACTAGATCGAAGGCAGGGCTGCGATCGGACAAAAGAATAAAAGAACCAAAAGAAGTAAAAGAGATTAGAAGCTAGACGAGATGGTAATAGGCTGTGATTAGGTGTAAAGTGTACTGGCAGGGCAAAAGATAGCTGCCAGGTGTGAGATCACAGCCTATTACCATCTCGTCTAGCTTCTAATCTCTTTTACTTCTTTTGGTTCTTTTATTCTTTTGTCCGATCGCAGCCCTGCCTTCGATCTAGTTCCTTTTCTCTCCAGTTTTGAAGAAGGGTCAAACCCGAAACGTCAACTCAAATTTCTCTCCACGGATGTTGCCTGACTTGCTGAGTTTTTCCAGCATTTTCTGTTGTTATTTCGGATTTCCAACATCTGCAGTATTTTGCTATCGTCATCATCTATAATCTATTTAGTTTCTAAATATTTTATATGTTCTGTTATTTACCCACAATCTGTCTAGATACTGGTCTTTACACGGCGCCTGTGCCTCTGGCGTGGTGGAATTAAACCCGTGTCAACCCAGTTTTTCATGGGCCTATTTCAACATGCTGCATTGTTGGAGGTGCTGTCTTTGTTAAACCGAGGCCCGTCTGCTCTCTCAGGTGGATGTAAAAGATCTCATAGCACTATTTTGAAGAGCAGGGGAGTTATCCCCGGTGTCCTGGCTAGTATTTATCCCTCAACCAACATAACAAAAACAGGTTATCTGGTCATTATCACATTGCTGTTTGTGGGACCTTGCTGTGCACAAATTGGCTGCGGTTTCCTACATTACAACAGTGACTCCACTTCAAAAGTACTTCATTGGCTGTAAAGCGCTTTGAGACGTCCGGTGGTCGTGAAAGGCGCTATATAAATGAAAGTCTTTCTTTCTATTTCCAACTATCACGAGCTGCATGACATTCCTGCTGCCACCTTTCTCGTCCAGAGTCAATGTCCATCATTGCCTTCAACGGGTAGAGCTGAATTGTTGATTGTTTCTTTGTTGGATATTTAGGTGTGGTTTAAAAACAGGCGCGCCAAATTTCGAAAGAAGCAACGCAGCCTGCAGAAAGAGCAGCTCCAGAAACAGAAGGAGGCCGAAATGAGCCAAGACGAAACGAAATCGGAGAAACCAGCCACGGAAACGCAGAGCTGTTCAGAAGTCAGCGAGCCACACAGTGCTAGCGGCGAGCCGATTAACATCGAGTTAAATGTCACCTCGGCCGAGCAGTCAGACAGTGAATCATCAGCCGAGGAGCAGATGGACAGGGAGCGAGAGTTTAAATCACCGACGGAGGAATTAAAGCAGGAGAAGAGCTGCAGCCCTGAGAGCAAGCCAACGACCTGTAAACGAGGAAGTCCCAAATCAGGTAAATGTGAGCTTTCTGTTCAAATGTATGTCCCTGCGGGAAATTGAGAGCGGGCTACCTCCATGTCTTTATGGCTCAAATCTATTTGCAAAGTTTCTCATTTGATTGTCTCTATCTAGATCTCAAAAATATGAAATTTGAATTGAAATATTTGGATTTGGAGAATTCTAACTTGATTTGGTTTGAAATGGATCCAGCTCCACACCTCAGTTTCAATGCTGCCGGTCATTCAACGTCACCTAAAGAGCAATCCCAGGTCCGCTTGTCCATCAGCTTCACTGGGATTCCAGTCCAGGGCCAGTTTGTTGCTCCGACCTGCTCAGAATCCAGAGAAGGACTATTTCAATCAAATTCTCGGGGATCCAGGTTTGAGCTAATCTGTTCAAAAGTGATATTCCAACACACTTGGGTTAAAGTTACAGAGTTCTCTCATTCAAAGTTGCCTAAATTCCAGTCCCAAAGCCGCTTGTCATTTGAAGCCATTAGGATTCGAGACCCAATGTTGTCTGGCACTGGAATTCATCCCGATTCCACTCCCAGGGCTGTTTGTCACTCACGCCTACCAGGGTTCCAGTCCCAGGGTTGTCTAGGATTCAACATCGTCCGGATTCCAGAAGCTAAGGCTAGTTGTCAATCAGATTGCAGTCATAGGGCCGTTCTTCACTCTAGAGTGAGTTCCAACAAACCTCTGTTCGGCCATTAAATGAATGGTTCACTATTACATCAAACGTGTGAAATATGGTCACCAAACAAACTTTGTATAGGGTGTGTGTCTCCTACAGGTGGCGCAGTCTCCTGTGCAGGCTACATGTACATCTTGTGCAAAAAGCATAGTTTCTCCTATAAAATAGGTCTACGTACACAACTGTACGCTAGCTTGCCCATTGTGTAGAAGTTAAGCAATGGTTAGAAACCAGAAAAAGTACACTTCTTGATGCAAGTAGCATGTGCGGGGAAGGGAGGGGAAACACAAATGTATTCCTGTCGGTCCAAGGCATGGTACCTGGTGTAGATCGGTAGAGCACAAGAGAAGGAATAAAGAGCAGTGGGAAAGAAAGTTTAAAAAATATTAAAAATATAAAAAGTTTGAACGTGTAAACCGGGTTACCATGAGACTGTTGTGTGTTGAAATCGATGTCTGGTGATTGAACACAAACAGATTTAGGTGCATGAGTAACATCTGAAACAAATAATTTTTGTTTGATGACTCAATGTCCTGCATTGGCCTGGCTCCCCTTAGCTTTGCTTGAATCAAAGCTTCCCTTGTTGTCTGTGCTCTGCGTTTCCAACCGACCGCCTCTGCTGGTCCTGCGTGGCCTCTGGTTTGAAAAGCACGGCACTTTAATGGTTCAAAATCCCTCCTAATGAAGTGGAGGGGTGAAAAAAGTTTGGATGGGATTTTCCACTCAATCCCCTGGCGTCGGTGTCACCCTGGTTTTGATCAGATAAAGATCATATTTCCAGTGATTAGTTTTCTGACAGCTCGTCAGGTTTCAAATGCAGACGAACGAAACCAAGGGCTGTCAGTGCTGATGAGTTCTTTGTTTGGCTACAAGCTGATGTGATTTTTGTGGTCACCAGGTGTGTTTACCAGAGCAGTGTTTGAATTAATTGCATATCACCGCGGACCCGAGAGTGGAACAACTTAAACTCCTTTCACTTTGATTTAGGTGTCAGTGACAATCCTCCCTGACTGTACCTACACATGCAAATCAACCTACCTGGATACCGCAGCCTCCAGAATTTCAATCTTCATTCCCCACACCTACACACATTGTTCTTGAACGGTCAAGTAGCAAAGGCATAATGGATCAAAGACTCCTTCCGCCTACCCACCCCGATACAGGACTCCATGGCACATTACTGTCCTTTCACATCTGGGGCGTGGGGGTGAGTCTAGTCAGATGACTAGGAAGACGAGATTGTCTTAATTGTAGGGAAGCGACTTGGAGTTAAACTCCAGTCCTCCAAACGGAACAGTGGAGAAGGGTCGTTCATACTTAAGAATCAAGAGCAGGATTGCAGACGGGACAAGGGGTCCAAGCCTTGGATCTATGAATGATTATGCTGCAGAGATGTTCTGCGCCTCTACTGTGACGAGAGAAGACAAGGCCTGTTTAATAAGAGGCCCCACAGGACTGGCATATGCAGGATGTAAGAGCAATAGATTCTCCAAAACACTCAGTCTGTGCAGTTGTATGCACTTAATGACCCTCCGTGTAGCCTTGTACGGATGTTTATGAGCATATGTGTGCATAAACTGTCTTTGTTTTATGTTGTTCTGCGGATGTGGGCCACCGTGGCAAGGCTGCATTTAGTGCCCATTCCTAGTTGCCCTGAGAATGGGCCTCTCTTTGAGCCGCTGCAACCCTTGTGACCATGGGATGTGCCCAAAATGTCTGTGGCCTTGAAGATGGGAAGTCTGGGAAAACTTGTTGGGAAATATTATGGACTTGCAGCATTATGTTTCTACTATTTGAATATCGCTGTGTAAGGACTCTATTCCATTCTCCCAGTGTCTCTGTCTCCGCCGCATCTGTTCTGATGATGCCACCTTCCAAGCTAGTGCTTCTGATATGTCTTCCTTTTTCCTCTACCGTGGTTGACATGGCCCTTGACTACGTCTGTTCCATTTCCTGCACTTCTGCTTTCACCCCTTCCCTTCCTTCCCAGAACCACGATAGGGTTCCCCTTGTCCTCACCTTTCACCCCACCAGCCTCCACATTCAACGGATCATCCTCCACCATTTCCACCACCTCCAGCGTGATCCCACCACCAAACACATCTTCCCCTCCCCTCCCCTCCCCTTTCAGCATTCCGCATGGACCGTTCCCTCCCCAACACCCTATTCCACATTTCAATCACCCCCAACAGCCCCTCCCCTCCCCACGGCACCTTCCCGTGCAAGCGTAGGAGATGCAACACCTGCCCTTTCACCTATCCCCTTCCCACTGTCCAGGGTCCCAAACACTCCTTCCAGGTGAAACAGCGATTTACTTGTACTTTTTGCAGTTTAGTATACTGTATTCGCTGCTCACGAAGAGGTCTCCTCTACGTTGGGGAGATGAAATGCAGATTGGGTGACCGCTTTGTGGAACACCTCTGTTCAGTCCGTAAGGGTGACCCTGAGCTTCCGGTCACTTGTCAGTTGAATTCTCCCCTCCACTCCCACTCTGACCTCTCCATCCTTGGCCTCTTACACTGTTCCAACAAAGCTCAACATAAGCTCGAGAAACAGCACCTCATCTTTCGATTAGGCACTTTACAGCCTTCTGCACTCAACATTGAGTCCAACAATTTCAGACCATAGCCTCGGCCCCTACTTTTTCAGGTGGCAGCTGTTGATGATTCTGCCATCCCCATTTGCAACATTTAACCACCCCTGCTTTCCCCTATCACAGACCTTCCCTTTTGTTCTTCCCTTCCTCCCCCCACTTTCCCTGCCCGTACGCCTGCTTAAAATTTGTTAAATCTCTAACTTTTTCCAGTTCTGACGAATGGCCACAGACCTGAAACGTTAACTCTGTTTCTCTCTCCACGGATGCTGCCTGACCTGCTGAGTGTTTCCAGCATTTTCTGTTGTTATTTCAGATTTCCTGCATCTGCAGTATTTAGCTATTGTGAGACTATATCCCTACTAAATGAGCAATGTTTTCATTGTTTCCATTAGATTCGCCAATCAACACGACAGGGACGCCTGCATCCAGCGGCGGGAGTAACGTGGTGCAAACCCATTCCTACTCCTCTTCTCCTCTAAGCCTGTTCCGACTCCAAGAGCAGTTCCGCCAGCACATGGCAGCCACCAACAACCTCGTCCACTACTCCTCCTTTGACATGGGGAGCCCGCCGGCCATGCCATACCTGGGCATGAATATGAACGTGGCCCCCATCAGCTCTCTCCACTGCCAGTCCTATTACCAGTCGCTGTCGCACGCCCAGCAAGTGTGGTCCAGCCCGATCCTGCAGGCATCGAGCGCCCTGCCCAACCTCAACAGCAAAACCACGAGCATCGAAAACCTCCGGCTCCGAGCCAAGCAGCACGCAGCCTCTCTGGGACTTGACAGCCTACCAAACTGACATGACTGGCTTGACCACAGGAAGAGGAAGGAAAGTGCTTCTTTGGAATGAAGACTTACCAACAACACACTATATTATTGAGTTTAGGCCTAGTTAGATGTTGTTAGCTTTGACCAGATGCTTTAAAAACACGTGCATAAAAAGAGAAATGTAATTGCATATCTATTTCCTATAATCAGTAGGACGAATCAAATAGCTGTTTGTACTTGCAGCAGAAAGCTAAAATTAACCTGCTCTTCCGACAAAGATCTCATTAGTCTAGTTTCAAATTAAAAAATAACCCAATACCAATCCGTCACAGTCCGGGTAACACTTTTAGAAATTTGATAATCAGCATTTAAAGGGGCAGTGCTCAAACGGCTCTTAAAACTATTAAAGAGTGAGTTTCAAAAAGAAGTGCCCTTTCAGAAGAAAATTAGTTACAAAGTATCATAACAGCGTGAGTAAATTAGCTTTTAACACTTGAAATGGGAAGGTCTCGGAAGCATCTCCTCCTGATCGGTACTCGTTTTCATTAAAACTATTCAAAAACCATCAACAGGAAACAAAACAAGCACAAGAAAGTGAATTACAAACTTTTGCATGTTTGGTTTTTTAAAGGGCACTGACAACGAGACTCATAAAATACCGTATTAAAACAGGTCATTTGAAAAACAAACGTAGCCGAGATTGAAGTCGACGGCCAGGTGTAATCTTCCCCAGAGCCGCCTGCCCGCCCCTGATTCCACCCAGTTCCCACACCGATCACAGAAGCATTTAGCAAACAGAGGTTAGCACTACCCGCAGAAGAGATTGGGCTTGTGGAATCCAAGCTCCTCAGCAACTTTACTCCTGAAATTATTGGCAAAACAGGACCACACTTGAAACGTGCTAAAATGTCTTAAAGTTTTAACGTAGTTATGGGAACGGTGTTGACTCCCAATTATTATAAAATCTGGTGTATAAATTATGCCCTCGGCCGTTTTATGACCTCTAACCAACCAGTACACCACTAGAACGACAAGTAGTGATAGAAGGGCGAGTGATGCAATTTTGAATCGAGAGTTTAATGACCGTTTTCAAACATCAAGCTCAGAATTAAATTTAGTTACTTAGCATTGTGTCTCTAGTATTCTCGATCAAAGTGAATCACAAGCTGTTACTAATCAGAAACTTTAACATTCTGACAAGTCATGTTTGAATGTTTAAAGCCATGGGTTTTAACCTTCAATATTATTGCTTCTCTTATATTGTTGAGTGGACTATCTCACTGATTGGAAGGGCAGGCTTAGTTAGACTGGTGCTCTTCTTACTGATGGTGGATATTCGGATCTGGACTAAATTATCTGACCAGCTCATGATACAATTCGGTGGAACTGCTCATTTTTAAGAAGGAAGGACCTTCATTTTGACAATGAAACTCAAGGCTTTGAACATTTTAGCACCGTACTTTGATCAGGGTTTCGCCAACTGTCAGGAATTTGCTCAATTTCTCTATCAGAAATCTGCGCCCCTTTGTTGAAACGGAGCCATCACTGCTACAGTACATGGTTCTGTCGAAGATCCCGACCCCGAACACCGGGACCAGCACCACGTAATCCAGGTCACCGTAAATTGTGCGCGCATTTCGCTGTTTGTGATAGAAGGTTGATGCCAATTCCACATACACATTTCAAACGAAAATATCGTGAGACAAGTTGCGAACATATTTTCTGTTAAGTAATTAAGTTCAAAGATGAATTTATAAAGCGAAAAGAGATGCTTATAGGAGACACCTGCTTAAAAGATACATTTGAAAATTGCAGGTACTTGAATCAATATCACAATCCAAGCGGTCCTTAGTCCTTCCCAAGAGAAGCATCCCTTTGTCAAGTGGGGCGTTACAGTTGACAATAGATCTTGCAAAACACGATTCCGCATTTCTAAACCGAGGCGGTGCAATGACACGTAGCCGATCGGAGCTGTTGGTTCTAATTTATTTTAGCTCTTGACAGCAATATATCTTTAAACATATACGGTGGAAATGTGTAGTGCAACAGATTTAACTGTCTCTTTGCATCGTAAACTTGGTGCTGGCAGCTAACACAGCCGCACAACAGCAGCGCTTTTTGGAGTTGGGTGTCCAGGAACTGAATATTCCTCATGCAGTCAACGAGGCTCCTTTGAGGTTTCTGTACTAGTGTCTTGCCTGGCTCTCCTTACAGAGTGTATAAAACGCTGTTTCTTGCACAGATTTGGACAACAGTGGGATTTTACAGCAAAGACAGTCAGGTAACACTGGTAGCCTAAGTTCTGAGTGACCATTTCAAGTCCTTTTTCGTGGCTAGATTTTAAATGCCAAAAATTTCCACATGATAAAAACGTAACTTCCGGGATTTTGCGGTGAGATATGGCGGCGTACTCTCAGAGTACGGAGCAGGGCCTGTTTGCATCAGCGTAATGGGATATCTAAGATATTAATTAAACATTTTCAGATCGTAAATTATACACATACCCTGTGTCAAATGAGTTTCTGCAAATATCGGCCCGGATTACAGTTTTAATGATGTCAAAAATTGTCAAAAAAATACATTTTTAGTGAGGCTGGTGGAATGAAGGTAATTACGAAGAAAATTCCAATTCTGTAAATTGTAATTAGATCAGATTTCGGGATTCCATTACATCTCATTACGGGATTCCCTTCGGAAATGATGACGATGGAATTCTGCTTTGTGATTGGAGGACCTGGCCCACGTGATCCTAGGTACGCTTCTGCCCCGCCTGCGTCCCTGGGATCCGCGGGCCATTCCGCCACCTCCGCCTCGCAGCGTCACACCACAAGTTTTCACAGCCTCACTGCCAGCAGGTAGGTGGCGTACATCTGAGATACGCCTCCGACCGCAATTTTCGGCCCAAAGTGTCTCATTTAAATAGTGCTGAAAATATGCTCTGTTGCCTTCACGCGGACATCAGATTATTTACTTACCTTCATGGCAAAGACAGATAGCCAACTGGAATTTGGAAATTTAAAATAATGTCTGAAATTTGGAAGCCCCAACTAATATTGTGGTTACCTGGAGCTATGGACTACTATATGTTTCTCTACTGGCCTTTGCTAATAATGCCCGTTTAATCATCAATCTCAGCCATAAAGACATTGTGGTAAACATTACATAGTATAAATAAGTTGGTTGGACTTAACAATAATTTGCATTTATATAGCACCTTTAACTTAGTAAAATGTCCCCAGGCGTTTCACAGGGATGTAATCAGACTAAAATTGACACCAAGCCAAAGAATTAATATTGGGACAGGTGACCAAGTGCTTGGTCAAAAGTACATTTTCAGGAGCGTCTTAAAGGAGGATAGAGAGTTGGAGAGGCAGAGAGGTTTAGGGAGGGAATTCCAGAGTTTAGGGCCTAGATAGCTGAAGGCACAGCTTCCAACGGTGGGGTAAAGGAAGACAGGTATGCTCAAGAAGCCAGAATTGGAGGCATGCAGAATTCCTGGAGGGTTGCAGGAGGTTACAGAGATAAGGAGGGATGAGGCCATGGAGGGATTTGAACACAAAGATAAACATTTAAAATATGAGGCATTGGTAGACTGGGTGCCAATGTAGGTCAGCGAGCACAGGGGCAATGGGTGAACGGGATGTGGTGCAAGTTAGAATACGGGCAGCAGAGGTTTTGGGTGAACTGAAGTTTAGGGAGGGTGAAAGATGGGAGGCCAGCCAGGAGTGTTTTGGAATAGTCAAGTCTGGAAGTAACAAAAGCATGGATGAGGGTTCCAGCAGCAGTGGAGACGGGCAATATTACGGAGCTGGAAGTAGGCGGTCTTGGGGATGGAGTGGATATGAGGTTGGAAGGTCAGCTCAGGGTCAAATAGGACAGGAAGTTTGCAAACAGTCTGGTTCAGGGAGGGGATGGAATGGAAGAGGCTAAGTTGTCACCTTGGCCAATTATTACTGTAATTATTAGAGATCCGTTGCTGATGCAAAATGTAATCATTTCCAATCTGAATGGAATAACTTAAAAATATAACTTTGTGTTTCATGGTGAATCCACTTTACAAATAGAGGCTAGTGTGGCATTGAGCTGCAACTGGCTGTTAAACAACCAATTATTTGGATTCTCTCCTCAAAGGGCACGCTGATCAAGAGCACTGTTTCTATTTACAAACAATTTTTAATAGATCCGTGACTACAATTTCCAACTTTAATGATGTAGAACTGTGATTCTATTTAAGGTTGGCTCCGATAAGCTTCAATTGAATATCCTATGATTTCCCCATGAGCAAAACTTATTCAGTTCAGTGTAAAATATTATAAGAAAAACAATACCAGCCCTAATATCATGCTTAAAATCAATACCTTTATTGAAATCAAATGTTCTCGTAATCATTTATATAGCATAGAAAAATGCTAATGACATCACCAAATTGTAGCTTCACATTAAGCCAACAACATTTTCTATCTATTCTGCCCCATTAACATTCCTTGAATTGATCATCTTACATCTCTTTGGCTTCCCTATCCCCATATGTTGCTCTCTGGCTGAAAGGGTAGCTATCATTCGCCAGAAACTACATCCCACAGCCCCACAGTGGCTCATCTAATTTCTGTGCCCTCTCCCCCCCCCCCCATGACAGTATGACCAAGATACTCTACATTTGGGAAACCTAAAGTTCAACTCCATACATACTACACTGAGGCACAGTGCACAGTGATTCAAGGTGCAACACCACTGCACTTACCATCTTTAACATTTCTAATCAATTAACATTAGTCAAACCTACAAATTCCATTTTCTGGCTGTTACTTTGCTCTTGTTTAGGTTAAATTCAATCTATTCATATATGCCTAGAAACTAGAGTTGGCAATATTGGTCGACAAATACTTAGCACATGTGTATGTCACACCTCTGCTATTTTAGTGGAGGCATTAAACCATTTAAAATAAACAGATTAATATCGGCACTAAAATAGTGGACAGATGAATGTCAACTCATGAAGCATTCATTCACTAATATTACAAGCATTGTTTTCTAGGTTATAATGCTTTTTTAATTAAGCATTCTTCCAATTATCTGCTATTAGATGTCTCCAACATGCTTTAAAAACATTGTCTGGTAGAGTATTTATTAAATGAACTAGAAACATCATCTAGTGGAAAAAAAGTAGAATCTTTTTATTACATTAGTGAAAACTTAGTGAGGTCTGATGAGATCAATATCCAGTTGCTTGAAGATCACTGGAGTTTCTCACTGGCAACGATAAGCTTCTCTTCAAAGAGCTACCTGGCTGAAAGTAATGAAGAAGACAATTGTCCTTTCACCTCTTGCAACTAAACTGAAATTTAGCTCAGACTGGTGAGATGAAAGTCTTTTTGTTCTGAGAGCTGTGAGAGTTCTTATTAGCACTAAAAAGTGTCCACTTGTGAGGTTGGTAAGGATGACTAAGGTAATAGATGTAAAGAGGGTTGAGACACAGTGCTGAGGGCAGTATAGAGGGGATTTAATCCATGTACCTGTCCCCGAAGTGCCCAATAGTAACACTAAATTCAGAAAAAGTATAGTTCATCCCCAGCACTAACATTTCTCACTGACCATCTAAATGCTGGGATGTTTCCCCTATGAAAGCAGTTCTCCTAACACACTGCATCTTAAAATCCCAAATCATCTCTTTTCTTAGCTACCCAGATAGAAAGCAAGCAAGAATAAATAGCCCCGTCTTCATGATAAGGTCATCACTAAGTTGCAATGACATCTAATCATATCTCTCATGCCAGGAGGTTTGATTGTGTTGTGGTCAGTATTTTTCTGACTGTGGCTGATCCTAACCTGACACTGAGCTCCAGCCCACACAAAACAGTTAGTGAGAGACAACACAGAGCCTGCAAATGCATCCTCTTCCTACTCATTTGCTGGGGTTGGTGTCTAAGTCAACCTATGGCGGAGGAAGGGTGCGACAGTAACCACACCTGTATGTAACCAGTTCCTACAGTAATAGAAATGTGAATCAATTAATGAAAAGTTCTTTGTAAAATACTTGCTGTACAGATTAAATCATTTTTATTTACATTTTACAAAAAGTTAGTGAGGTGTGAGCTTGATTCCCAGGATAAAATATTAAAGGGGAATAGCCAGTGTTGTCTCTGAAATGTAAATACATGTCTGTTGTGTTGATGAGCAGTGTGTTAAGTCAGTGTTGCCTTACCCAGATGGTGAGAAGAGTCTTTATTTCTTTGTTCTTCAGTAATTGCCACAGTTCTGTAGAATGTTCAACAATAGATTCAAAGAACTCAGAGTCCTTAGCAATAGACTATTTTATTACATCAAAAATGCTATAGCTTACATTAAGAGCAAAGCTTCTTAAAGATGAATTTAAGTCCCCTTTCTTATTTTTGAGTCAGAGTGCACTAGCAATCCACTTTAACGATTTTTCAGGACACAATACCTCTTCAACAGTGTAAAGTTTATATATTTAAACAGTCAATTTAAGTAGCAACATGGGTCTGTGCACTGTACTGGAGAATTGATGACAGGCACGGTGACAAAACGACAAGAGCATTTACATGCTCCCCAATGCCGTGTACAAAAATAAGATCATACACATGTCCACACACACACACCAAATACTATCATCATACCTTTCAATATTTGGAAGAGAAGGTCAGTAGATTTGTTCAAGTCAGGAAAATATGTTTTACAATGATCCAATATCAACAACCTGCTGCCACAGTGAGAGGCAGGCCATCTTGTATACTATCTTCAATTTAAAGTGGAAAGTAGAACTGGGAGCTAGTTCGATGAGATTGTTCACACAGGTACAATCAAGTAACACTTACTGTTGTTGAACATGTCACAAGATGCCAGTCTTAGGAAGGGGATAGAGAGTAATGCCCAGCCAAATAATTTAAACCAAACAGCTTAACTTTATGGAAGAATACATTGTTTTATATTTCAGAACTCTGGAGTCATGGGGACATGAAAGTTGATCACAGATCTATAAGGACTTGACCTGTTGACACTTTGAGTGAGGGGCAAACAATTACAATTACCAGTTCTGCACTGAGCTCTCCAGACAATATGTGGCTTCATAGAGCTAATGTTTGGGGTAAGAATAAGGGGTATCATTTATTATCCAGTCAGTTTAGTGTTTGTGGAAAATAAAATCATATCCCGTAGTCCTAAAGTAAGCATTCTATTTAAAATATCACCGTTCTCAATTACATTGAATCATTTCTGTTTCTATGTTAAAAGTTGGATGCCTGCTTCTGTAAGGATGGAGCAGTGCTTGGTATGACCCTGCAATGTGTGCCACTATTTAATGCATTGCTAAATATCAAATGACAAGACTTTGACAACATCATTTTGGAATCACATAAATATAATGCTAATTCCAGCTCCTAGACATACCAGTATCTGGACCAGCAAGGGGAAAGATATCAAAGTGTCTAACAATTAGCTAAAATATTGGGTAATATACAGGACACTTTCCATTTACCTCTTGAACTTGGCTTTAAATCCAATCGAGAAAAAGAAATTGAATTCCTTTTGCTCTGAAGGGAACAACAGGGAACATTTGGTTATAACTTGTACCTTAAAGAAAGAACAAACTTGCATTATACAGCACCTTTCATGTTCTTAGGATGTCCCAAAGCACTTCACAGCTTTTAAAGTCTACTATTAAAGTCACTATTGTTTGTAGGCAAAAAAAAAGAATTGAATCTAGCCAAACAAAGGAGCCCTGTTTCTGATCGGAGATTTAGTGGTGCAGTGTATTAGAGACTCTGGGATATGAGTTCAAATTCAACCTATGAAAGGATTTTATATTTAGGTTTAGAAAGGAGAAACTTCCCCATTTAAATTCCTGCCAGTGTACTAGATGGTTCGGTGCTCTGCATCAAAAGATAAGAATGAATAAATAACATTCAAGCTTAGCATTAATAAGTTCCATCTGGACTAACTCTACACTAACATTGAAATTCAAAATGCCAATGACTCTGGGTACTTTTCAAAGCACTAATTGTGAATTGTTTGATTTTTGTAAATAACTAAGTTGCCAGTGATAATTTAGTAAATGAACTGTAGTATGTATTGCCACTGAAGAAGCTTGCCTCTTGCAAAAAGGGAAAGTGCAAAGCAATTATTTAAAATAAAAATAAAAGTGAGTGAATCCATTAATTGTATTGTGCTACGTGGCCTTGTAAAATGTTTCATTATAAAGAGCTTCTGCAGCTAATTAGGTAAACTGCACTTTGTGAAGGTCACTTAAAAATATTTTTCAAAAAAGGGAATTTTTGTTTGTGTGTATGTAATGTATAAGTAACGCAATCAAGGGCTGAACTCTAGCAGTTCATTGGCTAATGTTCCTTCATAGGCCCGTGTTTCCAGAGATAAAAGTCTGCGATCACCTCAACTGCCATAGTACGGTCTACAAGACCATTTGTGCATCTGCTTGTTATGTAAAAAAAACACACAGAATGTAAAAAATAACTCAATTGTTGAGAAATTTTGTGGACATGTTTTACGGTAGGCACTATAAATGTTTATTTTGATGATTTTTAATGGGGGAACTGTATTTATCTGAATAGCCACATAATTCTGGATGTATATAAAGCGAGGTATCTGTACCTTATGGCGTCTCTCAGTCTTCCTTTGTTCCTTTCAGAACTTCTGATCAGAGGCTGATCTTAATTGCCAGCGTTGTGCACAAAATGTCCCTTGTGGTGAACTCATGGTGCAAGTTTCTGGGTTTGGGGAAACACCAGGGCTGCATGCTCTGACATAAATGTCATTTTTGGATGTTAAGCATCCAATGCATGTTTCTGACTTTAGACACAGATGGAGAAAATGTTAATTAAGCTTAATTAATGAGAGAATCAATTAAAGTGGACCATTCTTCAGTTTCTGCATAGTTGAAGGACCTGGGGAGATGCTGCCCATAAGTTCCACTTAGATTTGTTGCTAACCAAATGAATTCCTCACCCAATCCAGCAAGAGCACTGCAAAATTGTAATTTTGTTCTATATTGGCTACCATCATCCTTTCAGATGACGAGCGATATGAATGGGAGATCCATAAAAACCTGACTGCCACCCATTTAAGCTGAAGGAATTTTCTATGCCAAGATGAAAAACATAGGGCTGGATTCTGTCAGCCCCGAGGAGGCGGGTATGGAGGCGGGACTGCCGGTAAAGTTGCAGGATTTGGGGGCGGCTGGCAAACCCACCCCCAACCCGCTTCTGTGCCTTCTTGCCAGGAGGTGGGAAGCCGTCCTGCCCCGGGTCCTGTCTCCTCGAGGCGGGAAAGGGATTAAATCCTATTAACTGCCTGTTAGCAGGTAGTTAACAGGCAGAAAATAGGATTATCCCTATTTTTAGCTCTGAAGTGCAGGCTTCCCAACCTCGGAAAACCCCGCCATGGTGTAGGAGACGAGAAGGAGGTCTGCGGGGGTTGGAGGGGTCTGAAAGTGAGATGTAGAGGTGAGTGATGGGTGCAAGTGTGGAGTGGTAAGTATGTAAGGTGAGTGATAAGTGTTATAAAATGTTCACTTACCTTTGTTTCTGCCTACAGCTTTCATCCGCTGTGGATTCGGAGTCCCGACATCTTCATTGTAGATTTCACAGACTGACTGTTGGATCCTCTGAACCAACAGACAGGCGATTTCTGCAAAGTTGAAAGGTTTGATGAGTCCTGAACACAAGGACTCATCAAACTACACAGAATGTCAGTGTTTGACAGCTTCCCAGAGCTGTCAAATGCTGACATTTCTTCTTTCAAGAAATCTTGAAAGATGGCACATCAGACGTTGACGTGCTCTGTCAGTGACTTCCCCCTAGTTGGCCTGCTGAGCCCGCTGGGTGGGCTTAACAAGGTCAATCAGGGGAAAATCCCATTGGTTGGCCAGAAGCTGATGGAGGCGGGATTGAAAGCCGGCAAGCAGCAGTCCCGCCTCCAAAAGCTTCCCATTGACAAAATCCAGCCCATAGTGATTGCAAAGCACATGTACTGATCCTGCATAACAACCTTGCACTCAGAGAAATCATTGGAGACTTCTACATTACAATAATTGGATAAAATAAATCACCAACCATAGTTAGTCTTCTTTCTCTTTGTGGCATCTTAACAATCATTCCCATTATCTAAATTTAGTGTTGCCCTGTGCCTGGTCAGTAATACAGGTATCAGTGGGACACAGTTAAAGAGTTGAATATGTAGCTATGTCGTGGTTTTCCCCCATGGCACCTATGCACACTTCTGCCTGTCAGTATGTGACTCTTGTGTAGCTCTATTCTGTTTATGGTGGCCACACTATTGGTGGAAGGCAGATTGTCCAGAGTTTTCAGCTTGCTGAGATGATGAAGAAAGGATCAATGCCTTCCCTCATGGTACAGCATGTGGCCACCAGAGGAAAACAAATGCTGCAGAGCGCTTCCTGTGCTGCAGTGGACACTCGATCAAATGTGGTCAGGGCTGTTCGCTATCAGGGACAAGCTGCTACTATGAGTTCCAATATCTTGGCTGTGCAGTGCCCTACATAAGCCACTGGTGCTGGCCATCAGCTGGGATAGCTGCCAGTGATCTGCTGTGGACAAAACAATATGCATCTACAAGGTTAAAAAAAACATCTCTTGTGGTTAACTGTATTCTGTCTCCAAGACTATCTATGTCAGACAAAGCAGGAAATGGAGATTTATGGAGTGATGCTTGATGAATGAGATTTCGATTGTAGCCATTATCTGGGATGATGTTCCCTCCATGCTGGACTACAATGCACTCAACCATTGGTCCAGTACATTATGAAGATTAGGGATTTCCAAGATGGAAGTATTCACCTAAGAAATTGTGATATTTCTCTCTAAATATCTCAATACTGCTAGGCCCTCATCCATCTTAGTGTGCAAGGTGACCATAATATGCTGCATATAGTTGTTTCAAGGCAGGTCCACTTATCACCATATACTCACCGCACCTTCAGATCTAGGATGCCTATCACCTTCCCACCCCCTACTCCCCTATTGGCCTTTCCAAATCATTCTATGCTGCACTGATGACCCACTAAACAGTAGAGGTATAGGTGTTTGTTCCTGTTTCTGTGCCCAGCTAGATGTTACAGTAACAATAGTCTTCTGATGCGGTGTTTGGTGCTATGGAAACCGAAAGATCTATTTTGTTCTGTATAAAAGAACCTAAGATTAGATATTTTCAAGTTATTAGAGGTAGTGTTTGAGCATTGTTCCTCTGCAAATACTGCCAGGCAGGTAATGCTAGCCATAAAACAATCTGTAATAGGTGACAGCATGATCTGTATTGAAGACTGTACCTTTTATCTGGTAAGTTGCATAGGAAATCACAATACAGGTGAAAGATGCTTACCAGAGCCATGGAAAAGACACCCATTTCAGGTTCTATCACCCTCCCTCAAGATCTTCCAGATCAAGTAGTTCCACAGTGGCTGCTTCCGGTGGTGTTAGCACCTCCATCTCTTTTTAGCTCACTACCTATAGTCCTGTGTGCCCGACTATTAAAAGTTAGATTTTGCTTTATTTTTTTCCTGACTTCTTACCAGCCTTTGAATGGTGGATAAGATGTTCACCCAGCCTGCTTACTTGTGCAGGAAGGGAAGTTGCGTGCCAGAGCCAAATATTACTGCTCGCTCCTAGTACAATCAAATTGCTTTCTGCATCAGTGTAATGTGACATTCTTATAGGATTTATTTCTACCAAAGCTCTGAAGTTTCTGATCTGCACATCTATTGGTGAAGAGTTTGTTTTTTTTATAGTACGTGAGAGGTTTCATTTTGCTTGCTAAATTGCACACCTGTGATAATTGTACATCTACTGTGATTGGTTCCATATCATTTGCTAATCTTTGCAAACAGTAGTCAGCCAACATGGCGATGTTTTTAATAGAATTCTTGAAATTGTTTGACAAGTAGGTTCATTAGAGACCCACATTTTCAACACCTGGGAGTTCATCACCCTGTGAACTGGGAATGAGGGATGCCTGAGAAATGCCAATAAGTATGCATATTTCTCCATATATTTCTGCATACTGTACAACACTTACGATTATGTGGTCATTGAAATGGAACAGCTCTACCCTTAAAACAAACATGCATATAAAAAAGGAAATTAATTCAACTCTTCTGCAACACAATGTGAAATATGTAGCAGTGCACCCTCCAGTGTGATAGAAAAATAGGGGCTCTATACTTCAGTGGGAAATTCAAAAACAGAATGAAAGACAATTGACAATCCTACACAATATAATGGAATAACAGAATCTGAAGTGCTGGAAAAGTCCAGCCATGGATTTTGCACACAAGGACTTGCATGAGTAATCTTTCAAATCCACCATTCTCATTCATGATGTATATTATCCAGTGTACTTCTACCATCAGGAACTGTTTCAATAAATGTTTTGTCTTGTGTCTGAAAAGTACAATTATAGAAATCTGCAAATATATACCATTATTGTAAAGTAAATATATAGAGTGGAACAATCTGTTTGCATTGTTAGTATTCTCATGTTTGTCCAGATCACTCTCACAGGGCCAAGCAGTGACAGTGTGTAATTGGTATGTGGTGTTGTGGTATCAGTCATTAGCACAACAATGAGTTTGTACACATTCACTTACACAGTAACAGTCTGCGTTATTGAGAGTCAGTCAGCCATGTAGCAATATGAAAGCACTATTGTGGGGTCAGCCACTTACACCGCAACAGGTCAGCTCCAACATACAAGACCTAAGAACAGTGAAACGCTCTCTACTTCATGAAATACTTTAACTGCTAAATCAAATTCAAAGACATTTTTCTGCACACAAAAAAGTATCTGTAGCAGGGCCTACATGGGTTCCTAACAGTGAGTGCAGGTACATATACATGGCAAATGGAGCTAGAAATCAGCACGTCAGTCAATAATCCACTCACAGGTCCACATTTACAGTCTGCTGCCGATGTAGTAATGTTCACATTATTGGAAGAAAGACCACATTTAGCTATTGGGTTTTGAAGAATCTTTAGGCTGCTCACCACAATTTAAATCAGGGTGTGCAAACTGCCGCCCCTATGTCCTGGCAGTTCAGCCCTTAAGACAAGGCAGCTTAGTTATATTTGTACTTACATTTTTACTTGCTGGTTTGTCCTGTTTGAATTTTGGCAGTTTGGAAAAAGCTGCCTTTAGTGCTTTTGCCTCATTGGGTAAGTCCTAAACCAAAATACCACAATCTATTAGTATCAGCAGCTTGAGACATGTGTAACTTAACGAGAACATGGCTCTAAACTTTATTTGCAATCCACAAGGCTCCATTATATATGCTAATGTGACCTATGAAGACAAAACCCCAGTCTAAATAAAACAATGACCGAGCCTTAGCCAGAAGAAGCAAAGAGCAAAGGGTCATTAATCAGAGTCTGAACATTTCATAAATGGAAGTCATAGGTGCCAAATCCTCATCCTGGAGCAGGAGAGATTAATGATTCGGGTTCGTACTCGTGCCAGTGGCATGGTGGCTGAAATAGTCCTGAGTTTCCGGATTTTGCGCATGCACTGAATTCTGCACGAGCACAGAAGAGGCTTGTTATAATGCTTTGAGAGTCAAGCAGAGCTGTTTTCTGAGCGAATAAATATCATTTAAGTGCAAAGCTGGTTCAGTGCATGAATATCATTCAAGTGCAAAGCTGGTTCTGTATATTGCTACCAATGGCTCCAAGGCTATCTTTTGCCTGAGTGTGAAAGTTAGAGCAACACCAATATGCTTCTCCTTGAACATGCCAAATGTCTGAATATTGATATTATTGCACTAAGCTTTAATGTGGGAACTGATTGTACAGATGCACAAAAGTATATCCATACTATCGCAGATGCTTTATTGTTTTGGGTACGAGGCGGAAGTAAAGTTTCAGCATGCACTTGCTTAATGTCAATAGTGCTTTCTCTGGTTCAGAAGATGCCAAACACAAATTTGAAAAGATTGCAATTGTTATCGATCCTGTGCTACCCAAAAAAATTCCCACTGATTCTGGGGTTCAAGTCATTATACATGGCATCTGTTTACACACTGCTGTGGATATCATTGCTAAGAACATGTTGAAGGATTGGGATTTGAACCAGTTGAATGTTACAGTCAAGCGACACAGCAGGACAACCTAGTTTCAGTCGAGACTAGTTTAAAAACACAATGGACTGAACTACAAAAGTGATTAAGCATGTGGAGATATGAGAAGCTGCAATAACAAGGTTAGCCATGTCCAATCACGAGTCACTGATCGGCCGAAGCCACAATGAAGTAAGAAAGGACCCTGCTATCCAGATAACTGGACAAACTTAGATAAAAGACAGAACTAAAAGAAGGGGCTTAGCTAACGATGTAAAGTTATAATTAGGTTGTTTTTGAAGGAATATAATTGGGGAGGGGGGCGGCTGTTGCCACGAAGCCAGACTGGCCAAGGAATAAGTAATGTAATCAAGGCTATCGATGTGCTCCAGTCTTGTACTGTATATAAGCTTGTGAATTTTGTTGATTGGGGAGAAGGTGCTCGCACAGACCGCGGGGTCTGAGACGCTTCTCCCAGAGCTCTGTTTTCAATAAACTGCACCTTTTACTTTACCACAGATTAGATGTGAATTTATTTTCACCCAACACATGTCTTCAATTAACAAAGTAGCTCCAATGATGAAGACAATGTTGGAAGTGATAGGACCCTCATGTACTATGTAAATGATGGCGCTAATAGAGCTTATGGATACTTTGAATGACATTGGATTTGCAGAATGCCACCTATCACCATTCTGTGCAAAACAGGACAAAATCTATCTCCCATCAGCAAGCAGGCAAAGAGTTAACAATTCAAGTGGATCAATGGTTCTCACACTTATTTTGCTGAGTCCCACTTTGGAGATTTATGTCTCTTGCATGACCCCCCTTTCTAAGAAACTTAACTTTTACATAATTAATGTTAGTGTAGATACAGTTGGTAATCCAGAATACTGCCGCAGTTTTGTCACTTTAGCTGTTTTCATTCTGCCCCCTTGCACTTTTGGGTTTTAATATGAAGACCAATCATATCATCAGAACTTACTGGCCGGGAAATTCCTCGGATCTGCTCCTGCTGCGCTGGTGTTACTTCGCCGGAAGTAGAGTGGAAACCTCGTTTATGTGTGTAAAACAACCTTGTAGATCTTTCCTGGTTTTGTGTGTGACCCTTTTTAAAACAAAATGTTCTTATTGAAAAAAGTACATTTTAGAGATTTTTCCATGCAATTACTCTTTGTTTCACATTAGTGTTTGGTTCTATTATACAATCATTTACACAATAATAGTGCAAATAGCACCACTTAGTCCAAAAACTCTGAACAGGAATTATTCAAAAATTATAACAGAGGAAAAATAATTAACATTTCAAATTAAGTTGAGGAAGGATGTTCTTGCCATGGAAGGAGTTCAGCAAAGATTCACCAGGCTGATACCTGGGATGGCAGGAATGACGTATGAGAAGAGATTGGGTCAATTGGGCTTGTACTCGCTAGAGTTTAGAAGAATGAGAGGGGATCTCATTGAAACTTATAAAATTCTGACAGGACTGGACAGACTAGACGCAGGAAGGATGTTCCCGATGGTCGGGGAGTCCAGAACCAGGGGTCACAGTCTAAGGATAAGGGGTAGGCTATTTAGGACAGAGATGAGGAGGAATTTCTTCACCCAGAGAGTGGTGAACCTGTGGAATTCTCTACCACAGAAGGCAGTAGAGGCCAATTCATTAAATATATTCAAAAAGGAGTTGGATATATTTCTTAAGGCTAAAGGGGTCAAGGGGTCTGGGGAGAAAGCAGGGACCGGGTACTGAATTTGGATGATCAGCCATGATTGCATTGAATGGCGGAGCAGGCTCAAGGGGCCGAATGGCCTACTCCTGCTCCTATCTTCTATGTTTTCTATGTTAAATTTATAACAAAATCTTATAACTTACACTCCCATTCCATCAATTCACAAACTACTGTATCATTAATGGAACTTTTAAGACACTGATTCCAAATAAGCGTAGACCCACCAGGGCAGATTTTAAGTTGGGCCATGCAGTGTAAATGCGGGTGGGGGGTGGGGGGATTAGCGGTCCTGAAATGGCTTACCTTCAGTGCTCTAGCGGCTGCCATCCACAAAGGGATCTTCCACTGGGTAGCTGGAGTGCTTGCCTATTTCAGGCCTTAGGCCATTTTAATATGCAAATCGGAGTGCTATGACGTACATAGGACCCTGATTACAATTTTGACGGACAGCTAGCTGGAGCGTGCACTGTGCACTCCAAGCTACAGAAGATTGAAGGTGCTGCCACCCTGGGCTCTCCCCTCCTCGATCGCAGCCCCTGGCCTTCACTTGCCTTCCTGTCAGCTGGGCTGGCCGCTGGGCCCCCCTATATTACGCCAGCCCGGAGCCGGAAAGCTGCAGCAAGGCACCAATTTGACACCTGCCAGCAGCATGGTATTGAGGCCCTCAATATGGAGCAGGCTTCTCGATAGCAGGATTGGGCAACTGGCCAGCGTATTCCACTCATCAGCTGCCAGATAGTTAAAATCAAACCCATTATGTCACAATCAACCCCATCAAAACTGACCATCACTTCTTTTTCTGTCTTTTAACCATAACCATATGACCCTGACAATCTATTATTCCATATTGTGTTCAACTTACTTCCCTCTTATGCCTCAATATGCACAAACCTTCTCTCTCAATTACATATTAGCCGTACTTCTGACCAAACTGGGGCTGTTAATGGAAGAAGAATGTTGACCATTAATAAAGAAAGAAAGAAAGAACTTGCATCTATATAGCACCTTTCACAACCTCAGGACTTCCCAAGCAATTTAGAGCCAATGAAGTACTTTTTGGAGTGTAGTCACTGTTGTTCTGTACGGAAATGCAGCAGTCAAATTGAGCACAGCAAGGACTCACAAACAGCATAAATGACCAGATAATATATTTTAGTGATGTTGGTTGAGGGATAAATATTGGCCAGGACACCATTAGAACTCTGTTGCTCTTCCTCAACTACAGGAAACTTTGTGCTATCTGGCACCAACGGGACCGAGCTGTTGCCCTTCCCTCAAAACTGCCGGACAAACCAACGCGAATGTTGAAACATATGGAGATTTTCAGCTCCGTGTGAATCAACAAACCCACAGCTTCTAAACAGTCAGCAAGCATCTCTGTAGCATCTCTAGCTGAAGCTGTTGCTTAGCTACAGACCTTGCAGAGCTTGACTGTTGAGAAAAAAGCAACAAAAAGAGAAAAAACCTAACGAAGCGGCTCCTGATTTTTGCCGGTGGCTCGAGCTTGCCGGACATTTAGCCTCCGGATAACACAAAGTTTCCTGTAGTGCCATGGGATCCTTTACGTTCACCTGAGAGGGCAGATGGGGCTTCTAAATGTGTAATTTTACAACATAGATGTCTGCACAGTGTTTGAATTCCGTGAAATGCATCGCCACCATGGCACCGGAAAGTCCTACTCTCAAGTTGTCACCTTAATGAGGTTTCTCACCTGTAAGTTTCTCAGGACCGGGGTGAAAAAGGGCGCTGGAAAATGCCAAGATGGCACATCAAGAGGATCTCATTTTGATTCAGTGTTTGGGTCTAATATGGACTGAACAATATCAAGTTTGGAAAGGAAAATAAATGACCATTAACAGAACAGGAGCCTCGCTGTTTCTACCTCTGGGTACTGAGTTCCCAAACAGAACAATGGGGGACGGGGGCCTGAAAAATGAATGTAGAAATCTGTACTTTCATGTCTGGGGCATGGATTTGAATCTATCCCAGGCAGTGAAGATAAAACTCTCATTTTTTCATGAGAGAATGAGTAATGCAGAATGCTCGAACACTGCCTTTTCACTTGTAGGACTTTATTTCAAATATGGTCCAGGCATTTAGGGGAAAAATCTTTGCTGTCCACGTCTGGTAAAGATCCATAGTGAAATGAGGTGAGGCAGTGTCAATTTAGTTCCCAGTGGGTGTGAGTCCACACAACTAGTCTCTCAAAAAAATGTTAAATGTTGATATTGTCACAATTACTAGAACTGATGTATGTGTTACAGAAAGAAAACTCTAGCTTCAAAGAGAATAGCAACTCCTTGATGTTGGAAATTATTACCTAATCATTTGTCCGAGTTACATCACAAAAGGATCATATAACTCTTTTATATAGATAATACTTTAGAACATCCTACTGGAGTGAAGGACCCCTACTGTTCGACCGTTATTGGAGTGTGCACTGATGATTGTTTTACATTACAGTCTATTGACCATATTCTCCAATGTCCTACTGGAGGAAAGGCCCCCTATTGTTCTGCCATATAGGATTGTTCAATGATGATTATTTTGCATTACAGCATATAACAGATGACCAGATTTCACCTCTTGCAATGAATGATTTCTTTTTTTATATCATCTTAATCTTAGGTGGCACTGTGGCACTGTGGTGCAATGCATTAGTGCCAAATAGTGGTAAGATGTAAATCTGTACCCACAACAGTTCCTTAAACCATGTGAGGCCCTAATCTTGACTATATCATTGTCATGATGGGGAAGTGGAGAGAGGGGAGAGGGACTGAATGAAGAATGAGCACTTTTCTGTAGTGGGAATTTAAAATCTTAAACAGCACCTTAGTGGGATGTTATAGAGCAACTTGGGAGAAGCCAAGGAGGGGGGGTCTTATGTCTACCTGCTTGACTGAGGAATGGCATATAACTTGGGCGGTGTGGGGGGGGGGGGTGTTGGAGGAAGAAGAATGGAAAGGAAGGCTAAGACAAAGAAATTGAGGAAATCAAATGTAATACCCACTGGAAATGTTATGTACGCTAAGTATGGTTATCAATCTTTAACTTAGACACTGTATTATCATTGTTATAAATCCCTGGGTTAAAGTTGCCCATGTGAAGGTACGGCAAGAACTTTTAAGGACACAATGTGACTAAGAGCAGACTTTCCATAATTCTGCACCAGTATCAACTGTTGCAGACAGTGAGGCTGCGCAGTCTCCAGGCAGAAACCCCAGGAGGAAGGGGTGGAGTCGGGGTTTTCGAGTGGGAAAAAGGAGCGACTGGAAGAAAAGAGGGCAGGAGCTCTGAAAAGAGGGCTCAGGAGGCAAATGGCTGCCGCATCCCGTCCCGGGCTTCCAAACTCGGCCGCCGCCCTTCGTATTAGTAGCTCTGCATCCAGAACTCAAAGTGGGATTCAGTGATCATGAAGAGAATTCAACGAAGGGGTTCGGAGTCGTAAGTCTTGCAGACATTATACATACCATGAGCTCCAACTTAAGCGCGCCAACGAAAGAGTGCACTCGAATTTGGACACAGGGACAGATTCTCCTTTGAATCCATATAAATGGAGAATGTATGTTTATTATTATGTCCAGATTAATTCTAATGTATGCAAATGTCTAATTTAGGTCATTGACCCGTAATCTTCTTATACTGTCTGACGTTAAAACTATAAAGTAAGATAATTAGAATTAAGCCATTGTAGTAGTGATCTCCTTACTGGACTATAGAATACTGTCTACAACAGAGACCACATCTCACATATATCTAGAGAACCGTGAAGGGGTTACACAAACTTAAAATAACTTAATTTCAAATGAAACATGAATGGAGATTATTTCTAATATAAATATTATGCATAGTTTGGCATAACATCCTTTGTCTATGGGACAGAAATCATGCTGTGATATTAGTGACTAGCATGGTAACACATTATTTTGTTAGCTATTTTAAGGAAGGCATTAATTGGCTTATTTAATAAAATAATGCCATCATTATAAGAGCAGACTGAAGAATTGCATACAAACATTCTTGTGTTTGCTACAAATATTGGACAGATCATCCTTCCCAACCCATCCATTTCTAACAGGTACAGGTTTGCACCAAGCTCAAGTTGAGTCACTGTATCTGAATTATCTGGATATTTGCCTATGGGTTTAAAGTTCTAGTAGTCTCAGTATTGATTTCTTATTTTACCAGTGGGATGGGGGACAGCGAAAAGATGCCTAGTGTGTAAAAGCAAGCTCTGGACATGCTCTGTGTTCACATTACTGTAAAATCAAATTGTAATCTAATAATATTGTGCCGTAGGTCATCAGCATTTGTTCAAACTCTTACTGTATCTAAAGAAATACACACATCAGTGTAGCACTATTTATTCAGTTACTTTAGTAAATAATTCACACTAAAATTGTCTAAAACTGCAGCATGATCTGTAGCACCTGTGGCAGTTATTGCTTGTTGTTTCCCTTTCATATAAGGTAATAAAACGGAACATTTGAAAAAGTTTGAAGCTTTGTCTTAATTATCCCATAATTGCTTCGAACAGAAGTAAGAAGATAAGAACATCAAAAAGAATTAAGGAGGGTTGAGTGGCAGAACCAGTTAGGTTAACGTCTTTCCATCTTTTAGGTCTGGATTCAAATCCATCACTGACTGATGGGATGATGGAGTGTAAGGGTCCTTACAGTTCAAACATTACAGTTTCAACATAGTTCCTAATCTAATAGTCATGAATCCACAGTACAATGCTAATTTGACACAATTTGGTACTAAACTGGTCACGTTCATTCAACAAAGTCACAAAAATAGCTACTGCATAAATCAGAAATAACATACCACTAACATACCACTGTGAGCTTTTGTCCTGAAGTTCTTTTTACTTCTGAAAAAAAAAATCTGGTGCTCATCAAGTTCTTGAATATAAATGTTGGGAATGACCCAATCATATTTCAAGATCTCTTGACCCTTTTAAAAAATATAGTGGCCTAGAGTTTCCGCTCATTTGACCAGCACAATTTGCCTGAAATCGGCCAAACCAGCGGAAAAGATTGCAGAATTTTAAGCGCAAGTTACGTCCAGCGCAAACCGAGTTACCATGATTTTTTGTGCTTATTTAAAAAACATCGCGCTGGAAGCCGGCCCCGCCCACGAAACTGGCCATGCCCCCCAGTTTGAAATAATCAGCATGACACGTTTCCATCGATTGCACCCGATTGCAACTATTCAAGGAGGCTCTTAAAATTCAGCTGATTTTAGGCGCACAGGTATCGGTACACACGTTTTAAAAGATTTTAAATATTAAAATATTTAATTTACTAAGAAACTGATTGTGTTTTGTTATTTCTTCATTTTATGGGATGTGGGTGTCACTGGCATTTATTGCCCATCCCTAATTGCCCTTGAGAAGGTGGTGGTGAGCCGCATTCTTGAACCGCTGCAGTCCGTGTGGAGAAGGTACTCCCACAGTGCTGTTGGGGGTGGGGGGGGGGGGAAGTTCCAGGATTTTGATCCAGCAATGATGAAGGAACAGCAATATACTTCTAAGTCAGGATGGTGTGTGGCTTGGAGGGGAATTTGGAGGTGGTGGTGTTCCCATGCTCCTGTTGCGCTTGTCCTTCTAGGTGGAAGAGGTCGCGGATTTGGGAGGTGCTGCAGAAGATGCCTTGACGAGTTGCAGCAGTGCATCTTGTAGCTGGTACACACTGCAGCCACGGTATGCCGGTGCTGGAGGGAGTAATGATTAAGGTGGTAGAGGGGGTGCCAATCAAGCGGGCTGCTTTGTCCTGGATGGTGTCGAGCTTCTTGAGTGTTGTTGGAGCTGCACTCATCTAGACAAGTGGAGATGGTGGAAAGGTTTTGGGGAGTCAGGAGGTGAGACACTCGCCACAGAATACCTAGCCTCTGACCTGCTCTTTGACATAAGAAAACTACTAGACACTTGGTCTAAGCATTAAACAAAGCTTTAATCAACTTTTTACAACATGGAGATCTAGTTGTGTCCTTCACTAGTTCCTGTAAAAGAATGTTCTGAGCAAGCTGGGCCCATGCCCGAGTATTTATACTCTCCCTGGACAACGCCACCAGCAGGCCGCCTAGTATTATTTCATAAGTCATTTCCACATGAATGACAAGATTCATGTCACTCTTGTTGCCACAATAGTCATGTGGCTGGTCCAGATAAGTTTCTGGTCAATGGTGACCCCCAGGATGTTGATGGTGGGGGATTCAGTGATAGTAATGCCATTGAATGTCAAGGGGAAATGGTTAGACCCTCGCTTGTTGGAGATAGTCATTGCCTGGCACTTCTGTGGTGCGAATGTTACCTGATCTACACCAATGAAGCTAGTAAATGGTTCAGAATAGTTTTTTTTAAAGTAATTTTCAGTGATTCCAAATCGGGTTACTCACGGGTGATGGACTAGACACTCTTATTAAAAATGCTTACTTTTTGTGCTAAGCCCATTTTTCAGCTGTATTAATCAAACCGCACCAGGTCACCACTCTTAAATACATCAATGAATATTTTTTAATGTAAGGAAAGAAACCAAAACAATGATGTTCTATTATGCTGGCGGATTGCGCTGGTTATCGGAAGATTTTACATTCTTGATTATGCAAGTGAGTTTGGGCAGAAACTTGAGCTGTAACTTCACTTCAGCACAATTTCAAATGCAATTTGTGCCCAGATTGCCGATTTCGCTTAAAACAGAAACTCTGGAAAATAGGGGTTTGAGAATATAGATAGTTAATATGCAAATGAGCTAGAATTGATGTTGTTTCCCCACAGACTGTAAATAATAAGCAATTTATTAGACCATTTGACAATCAGAAAAAAGTTCACAATCATTGTGTTGAAAAATGTTTGATTCCTATTTTGGCAGTGACCAATGAAATATAAAACACACCGATACAGGAGCGGGGAGGTATTTGAAACAGAATGCTACACATAGAATCATAAGAACATAAGACGTAGGAGCAGGAGTAGGTCATTTGGCCCCTCGAGCCTGCTCCGCCATTCGATAAGATCATGGCTGAGCTGATCTTGGCCTCAACTCCACTTCCCTGCCTGCTCCCCATAACCCTTGACTCCCTGATCATTCAAAAATCTGTCTATCTCCACCTTAAATATAATCAATGACCCAGCCTCCACAGCTCTCTGGGGAAGAGAATTCCAAAGATTCACGACCCTCTGAGAGAAGAAATTCCTCCTCATTTCCGATTTAAAAAGGTGCCCCCTTATTCTGAAATTAGGCCCCCTAGTTCTAGATTACCCCACGAGGGGAAACATCCTCTCTGCATCTACCCCGTCGAGCCACTTCAGAATCTTATGTTTCAATAAGATCCCCTCTTATTCTTCTAAACTCCAATGAGAATAGGCCCAACCTGCTCAACCTTTCTTCATAAGACAACCCCTTCATCTCCGGAATCAACCTCGTGAACCTTCTCTGAACTGCCTCCAATGCAAGTATATCCTTCCTTAAATAAGGAGAACAAAACTCTATGCAGTACTCCAGGTGTGGTCTCACCAACACCCTGTACAGTTGTAACAGGACTTCCCTACTTTTATGCTCCATTCCCTTTGCAATAAAGGCCAATACTCCATGTGCCTTCCTAATTACTTTCTGTACCTGCATGCCAACTTTTTGTGATTCATGTACAAGGACCCCCAGATCCCTCTGTACCTCAGCATTTTGTAATCTCTCGCCATTTAAATAATAATTTGCTTTTGTATTTTTCCTACCAAAGTGGATAACCTCGCATTTTCCTCCATCTGCCAGATTTTTGGCCACTTAGCCTATCTATATCCCTTTGGAGATTCTTTGCATCCTCCACACAATTTGCTTTCCCACCTCTCTTTGTATCTTTGTATCATCAGCAAATTTGGCTACATTACACTCAATCCCTTCATCCAAGTCATAGAATCATAGAATGGTTACAGCACACAAGGAGGCCATTCGGCCCGTCGAGCCCATGCCAGCTCTCTGCAAAAGCACTTCAGCTCGTCCAAAACCCCTGCCCTTTCCCCGTAGCCCTGCAAAATTTTTTCTTTCAGGTGCTTATCCAACTCCCTTTTGAAAGCCACGATTGAGTCTGCCTCCACCACCCTTTCAGGCAGTGCATTTCCAATAATAACGTAAAAAATGTTTTCCCTCATGTCGCCTTTGGTTCTTTTGCCAATCACCTTAATTCGGTGTCCCCTGGTTCTCGACCCTTCCGCCAATGGGAACAGTTTATCTCTATCTACTCTGTCCAGACCCCTCGTGATTTTGAACACCTCGATCAAATCTCCTCTCGACCTTCTCTGTTCTAAGGAGAACAACTTCTCCAGTCTATCCACGTAACTGAAGTCCCTCATCCCTGGAATCATTCTCGTAAATCTTTTCTGCACCCTCTCTAAGGCCTTCACATCCTTCCTAAAGTGCGATGCCCAGAATTGGACACAATACTCCAGATGAGACCGAACCAGTGTTTTATAAAAGGTTTATCATAACTTACTTGCTTTTGTACTCTATGCCTCTATTTATGAAGCCCTGGATCCCGTATGCTTTTTTAACCGCTTTCTCAACCTGCCCTGCTACCTTCAACGATTTGTGCACATATACCCCCAGGCCTCTCTGTTCCTGCACCCCCTTTAGAAATGTACCTTTTAGTTTATATTGTCTCTCCTCGTTCTTCCTACCAAAATGTATTACTTCGCACTTTTCTGCGTTAAATTTCATCTGCCACGTGTCCGCCCATTCCACCAGCCTGCAGCCTGTCTATGTCCACTTGAAGTCTATCACTATCCTCCTCACTGTTCACTATACTTCCAAGTTTGTGTCATCTGCAAATTTTGAAATTGTGCCTGTACACCCAAGTCTAAGTCATTAATATATATCAAGCAAAGCAGTAGTCCTAGTACCGACCCCTGGGGAACACCACTGTATACCTTCCTCCAGTCCAATAAACAACTGTTCACCACTACTCTCTGTTTCCTGTTACTTAACCAATTTCGTGTCCATGCTGCCACTGTCCCTTTTATTTCATGGGCTTCAACTTTGCTGGCAAGCCTATTATGTGGCACTTTATCAAACATCTTTTGGAAGTCCATTTACACCACATCAACCACATTGCCCTCATCACCCTCTCTGTTACCTGACATCTGTCAGACAGCAAAAGCTGTGAGAAGATTGAGTCAAATGAGACAACCCGCTCATGTGGGGAAATGTGGCTTGTTCTTTATTTTGTATTATTATGCAAAGATAAGTTGTGCTGCTTGAATTAAGTAAGTCCGATGATAACTGCTATTCTGTATATTCATTTTACTGTCAAAGAAAGCGGCGTATCAGTTTGAATCAGGCCTCATGTCACCAAATGTTTTTTCAGTCCTCCTTCAGAGAGATAGAAGAAGTACACATTTGCAAGACACAAATACCCAGTTCAGGTCACAAGGAAGTACTACTGTTACACTCCCTGGTTACACTTTTGTACAGTAGATATAAGCAGTGTCAGCTCCCAAGATGTTTAGATTTATGGGAGCGACTGACACCACTGCACCCAAGAAGTCACCTATAGCAGACCTGAATTTGTAATAAGCCAATTTTTCCACACCCAATGCCAGAATCAGACTGGGTACATCACAGATCAGATGCATAGTAAAGTTGTCTATACCCTGCTACATTAAGGCGACATAATTTCAATGCACTATCAATAGTGCCGTCTACTATACCACTGTGACATTTCCAGTACCCACATCAGACATCCTTGTGCCCCTTCTGAATAACATTGAAAAGCTTTGTGCTTTAGATCAAGGCCACCAGGTCTAAAACTGTCCCAGATGCATCTCACTCAGAGTATTTACAATTCTCAGAAAAAAAGGAGACTTTCATCCTATCACTTTGGACTGGAATCAAGCCTGGGTACCAGGCATGAAAGGCAATGTTCTGATGAACTACATTACCCCAGCTCACCATTATAATTTTTTCATGTTAGTGTGGGTACTGAAACCCATGTAAAAGATGTGATCTGCTAAACACTATAACTACATTATACTGGGACATTTCCAGTTGGTCTGCAGCACATGACATCACACAGGATACATATAAAGTTGTTTTCTTTTGTGTGGATAGTATAAAAGCACTTAGCTATTCTCAATGATTACACCTTTACATTACCTGAACTACCGCTTGTGAAAGAAACTGAGTACAGCAATGTGCCAATGTAGCTTACATGATAGGGAGATTTTCTGGTCCTCCGGGTAAAGCAGCGGAACCTCAGAGTGTTGACATAACACTTGTTGAAATCATGTTCAGCTGATCTCGTGGCATTTCATGGGACCAGCATCATTACATATTCAAACTGAGCTCCTGGTCCAGGTTAATATCCTCAGAAAGTCTGTCAAGGTAAGAAACATAGAAGATAGGAGCAGGAGTAGGCCATTCGGCCCTTCGAGCCTGCTCCGCCATTCAATGAGATCATGGCTGATCATCCAAATTCAGTACCCTGTCCCTGCCTTCTCCGCATATCCCTTGATCCCTTTAGCCTTAAGAAATATATCTAACTCCTTCTTGAATATATTTAATGAACTGGCCTCCACCGCCCTCTGTGGCAGAGAATTCCACAGGTTCACCACTCTCTGGGTGAAGAAATTCCTCCTCATTTCAGTCCTAAATGGCTTACCCATTATTCTTAGACTATGACCCCTGGTTCTGGACTCCCTGGCCATCAGAAACATCCTTCCTGCATCTAGTCTGTTCAGGCCTGACAGAATTGTATAGGTTTCGATGAGATCCCCTCTCAATCTTCTAAACTCCAGTGAGTATAAGCCCAATCGACACAATCTCTCCTCATACGTCATTCCTGCCATCCCAGGTTTCAGCCTGGTGAATCTTCGCTGCACTCCTTCCATGGCAAAAACGTCCTTCCTCAGATAAGGCGACCAAAACTGCACACAGTACTCAAGGTGCGGTCTCACCAAGGCCCTGTACAACTGCAGCAAGACATCCTTGTTCCTGTACTCGAACCCTCTTGCTACGAAGGCCAACATACCATTTGCCTTCTTAACCGCCTGCTGCACCTGCATGCTTACCTTCAGCGACTGGTGCACAAGAACACCCAGGTCTCTTTGCACTTCCCCTTCTCCCAATCTATTGCCATTCAAAAAATAATCTGCCTTCCTGTTTTTGCCACCAAAGTGGATAACCTCACATTTATCCACATTATAGTGCATTTGCCATGTTTCTGCCCAATCACCCAACCTGTCCAAATCGTACTGGAGTTTCACGACATCCTCCTCACAGCATACCCTCCCACCAAGCTTTGTGTCGTCTGCAAATTTGGAGATATTACATCCAATTCCCTCGTCCAGATCATTAATATATATTGTGAACAGCTGGGTTCCTAGGACCGATCCTTGTGGTTCCCCACTAGTCACTGCCTGCCACTCGGAAAACGACCCGTTTATTCCAACTCTTTGCTTTCTGTCCACCAACCAGTTCTCTATCCAAGTCAATTACTTGCCCCCAATCCCATGTGCCTTAATTTTGCACGCTAATCTCTTATGCGGGACTTTATCGAAAGCCTTCTGAAAGTCCAAATACACCACATCCATTGGTTCTCCCTTATCTATTTTACCAGTTACATCCTCAAAAAATTCCAGTAGATTAGTTGAGCAAGATTTACCTTTTGTAAATCCATGTTGACTTTGTCCGATCCTGTCACTGCTTTCCAAGTGCTCTGCTATTACATCTTTTATAATGGACTCTAGCATTTTCCCCACTACTGATGCCAGGCTTACCAGTCTATAATTCCCTGCTTTTTCTCTACCACCTTTTTTGAATAGTGGGGTAACATTAGCTACCCGCCAATCCATGGGTACTATTCCAGAGTCTATTGAGTTCTGGAAGATGACCAGCAATGCATCTACTATTTCTAGGGCCACTTCCTTAAGTACCCTAGGATGTAGATTATCAGGCCCTGGGGATTTATCGGCCTTCAGTCCCATCAATTTTCCTAACACCATTTCCCTACAAGTACTGATTTCTTTCAGTTCCACCCTTTCATCAGACCCTATGTTCCCCGGCATCTCTGGGAGGTTATTTGTGTCCTCCTTTGTGAAGACAGAACCAAAATATGTATTTAGTTGGTCTGCCATTTCTTTGTTCCCCATTATAAATTCCCCTGATTCTGACTGCAAGGGACCTACGCTTGACTTCACCAATCTTTTTCTCTTCACTTATCTATAAAAGCTTTTACAGTCAGTTTTTATGTTCCCTGCAAGCTTACTCTCATAATCTAGTTTCCCTTTCGTAATTAATCCCTTTGTCCTCCTTTGTTGAATCCTAAACTGCTCCCAATCCTCAGGATTATTGCTTTTACTGGCCAATTTATATGTCCTCTCCTTGGATCTTATGCTATCCCTAATTTCCCTTGTTAGCCACGGTTGAGTCACCTTTTTTGTTTTATTTTTATGCCAAACTGGGATGAACAAATTCTGTAGTTCATCCATTCGGTCTTTGAATGTTTGCCATTGCCTATCCACCGTCAACCCTTTGAGTGACATTCCCCAATCAATCCTACCCAACTCGCTCCTCAGACCATCGTAGTTTCCTTTATTGAAATTGAGGACCCTAGTCTCTGAGTCAACTACTTCATTCTCCATCTTAATGAAGAATTCGATCATATTATGATCGCTCCGACCCAAGGGGCCTCATACAAAAAGATTGTTAATTAATCCTTTCTCGTTACATAATACCCAGCTTAAGATGGCCTGATCTCTGGTTGGTTCCTCGACATACTGGTCCAGGAAACCATCCTGTAAACACTCCAGGAATTCCTCCTCCACAGTATTGTTACTAATTTGGTTAGCCCAATCTATGTGTAGATTAAAGTCACCCATGATGACTGCTGTGCCCTTATTGCACGCTTCTTTAACTTCCCTTTTAATGCCATCCCCAACCTCCGCCTTACTGTTTGGAGGTCTATATACCACTCCCACTAATGTTTTCTTCCCCTTAGTATTTCTCAATTCTACCCATACAGATTCCACATCATCAGAGCTAATATCCTTCATTACAATTGTGTTAATCCCTTCTTTAACCAGTAATGCTACCCCACCTCCCTTTCCTTTTTGCCTATCTTTCCTGAATATCGAATACCCCTGGATGTTGAGTTCCCAGCCTTGGCCATCCTTGAGCCACGTTTCCGTAACCCCAACCAAATCATATTCGTTTACCTCTATTTGCGCAGCCAATTCATCCACCTTATTACGAATGCTCCTTGCATTAAGACACAAAGGGGGAAAAATTCTGTATCGCCCCATTTGGGGCGCTAGTACTGGCGGTGCGCAAAGTTTAGCGCCAGGCATGATTGATTGCCAGCTCGAGCGATATTGGGTTGTAGCGCCCCTGAAGGTGATTGCGGCGCTAAATCAGGTGCTGCACGGTAATCTTAAGGCGCTAACCCGGCGGTGCAACGCAATTTCCCTGCGGGCGGGCGCAGCGCAGGTGCTGTCAATAATCGATTGGACCTAGACACGCTGGCGCCGGTCAGCCCTTAAAGGGGCGGATTGATTCTCATCTGCAGCCACACTCTGCGCCTTGTAGGCCTCAAACTCGACGGCAACCTACCTGTGACAGCCAAAACTTCAAGGACATGAAGAGGGTCAGGGAGAGAGCGCAGCGCTTCTGCGAGGGGGCATTGGATGCTCTGGTTGGCGCGGTGGAGCGCCGGCGAGGTGTGTTGTACCCGGAGAATGGCAGGAGGCCTAATCAGACTGAATACCGCAGAGCTTGGAGGGAGGTTTCCCAAAGAGTCACCTCCAGCAGCATGATGCCCAGGACTACTGTGCAATGCAGGAAGAAGTTCAACGACCTCACTCGGGTCGTTAGGGTGAGTGCCTTTTTCAGATTTATCTTCATCCCTCCATTTGCACCTCACTTTATGGCCAGAGGGTGCGCAGAGCCCCAATGGCCAGCTGGCATTCAGCACCCATGGCCCTTTCTGGAAACACACATGCACATTCAGCTCAGTGCATAATGTAAGGGCTATTCCACCATGGGAGGCATGTGATCTCAGCTCAGGGCAGCATAATGTAGGGGCTATTCTACCATGGGAGGCATGTGATCTCAGCTCAGGGCAGCATGTTTCATCACACCCCGTCCTTTCTCTTGCAGGCCAAGCTGGCGAGCAACCGCAGGCAACAGCTTCGTACCGGAGGAGGCCGGCCTCACCTGCAGACCCTTACAGACCTGGAGGAGCGAGTCCACCAGATCGTTGCAAGCCGAATGAGTCGTCCCGTCGCCTCTGGAGCTGCCGACCCCATTGTGCACAGCGATGGTAAGGTCATCACCTTTTTGAACTCTCTCCTTCCACTTGTTCCCCCCACCAGCATGCTTTTCCACTCTGGACCCACGTCAGAGCATTGCAGCACACATGCATCCCTTGCTGCCACCCTGTCCTTTCGCTAAAGCCACTCTTCAACCTCCCTGCTTTCAGATGCTGCATCACCAGCTCGGGAGTCGGGCCCTCAAGCTGCCACTGCGATTGACTTGGGAGGCGACGAGCAGGAGGAAGCCGGTCCATCCGAACCACCTTCAGGCGAGCCCTCCCATCTGCAGACTGGGGAGACTACTTCCCTGGAGGGGAGCGGGGGGAATGCTCTGAGGAGGAGCCAGCTCCAGGAACCAGCGGGCTGCAGCAACGCGAGGGGGGTAGGGAAGCTTGGGGGCCGTCTCCCCGGAGGGCAAGTCGGGCCCCGAGTGCTGCTGCACAGAGCGCAGAAGAAGTGCGTGCCCTCGCAGAAATGAGTGCCCAGGCTGGGCTGAGGCACACTGAGCTCATGGCTGCAGTGGCAAGGATGCCTGAATCCATCGAGACACTGGCAAGGAGTGTCCAAGATTTCGGCGCAGCACAGGCCCGGAGTGTCCAAGACTTCGGCGCAGCACAGGCCCGGAGTGCGCAGGACTTCGGGACAGCACTGGCAAGGAGTGCGCAGGACTTCGGGACAGCACTGGAAAGGATTGTCCAGGGCTTCACCGAAGCACTGGCACCTGCCACGCAAGTGCTAAGTGCTGCCACGCAGTCACTCGCTGGTCTCATGCAGACGCAGATTGAGGCCACGCGAGCACTGACTGCTGCCACCCTCGCTGGATCGGGCAGGATTACCCGGGGCCCTTGCAGCACCACAGCAGGCCAGCAATCTGTGGACCAGCCGATTGCTGCGCATGCTGCAGTGCTGCCCCGTCAGAGTGCCAGTGTGTCGGCCGACCAGGGAGCTGCTGTCTGCTCTCAGGATGACAGTAGTCCTGATGCCACCACTGGCACGTCTCCACTGCAGCTGCCACCACCTGTAGGACAGACTGCTTCCACCCATGCAGAGTTGGAGCAGTCAGCAGCCGGGCCCTCCAAGCCCAAAGCTCGTCCAGGCCGTCCCTCAGGGGCATCTGCGCTTTTGAACAGTCAGCAGGCCTCCCCCAGCCTTGCTGCAGCCACTGGGGTCCCATTACGGAGGAGCTGCAGGGAGGGAAGGGGCCAATCTCGCAAGCGAAGCAGATCACCATCGAGGGGGAGAAAGTAGAAGGTGCTGCTCTTACCTGTTACTTGTAGAATTCAAGGCCGAGGATACTGGTCTGAATGTTAATGATGTTTTGGACAGTCTCCCGGGTGTGCGAGGCACTCATGTGGCAGTCTATTTGTTTAGCTTTTGGTTGCCATTGCTTTGACATGCGGGAAGGAAGCACATTTTGTTAAATGAACAAATTTCTTTATTTACAATGGCCATGCCTGCTCTTTACATACATTTTGCCCTTCACAGGCTTTGGGGTATCATAACGGTGCCATTCCTGTTCCTGGAATGGCAGCAAGCATTCCCTGAGAGTGGCCTAGAAGTGACTTCTGATGGACGGCCCTTCCAGTTTCTGCCTCCCTCCCGTCTTGGTCCTCCTCCTCCTCCTCCTCTGCTGGTGCTTCAATGTCTGGTGGCATTGGCTGGGTCCTCAGGCTGGCGAGGTTATGTAGCATGCAACACACAACCACGAAGTGGGAGACTCGCTCAGGTAAGTACTGAAGTGCACCTCCGGAATGGTCCAGACAACGGAATCGTTGCTTCAGCATGCCGATTGTGTGCTCCACAATGTTCCTGGTCACCTGATGGCTCGCATTGTAGCGTTCTTCAGCAGGGGTGCTGGGCGAATGGAGCGGGGTCATCAGCCACAGGCACAGAGCATAGACCTTGTCCCCGAGAAGCCAGCCTCCTGGGTGAGCTGGGGCCTCGAAAAGGTCTGCCACAGAGGTCTGGCACAAGATGAAGGCGTCGTGGCTGCTGCCTGGAAACTGGGCATTAACAGCGAGGATCAGCTGCCGGTGGTCACAGACCAGCTGAACATTCAATGAATGGAACCCCTTGCGGTTGCGGAACTCCTCCGCATTCTCTACAGGCGCCCGCAAAGCCACATGCGTGCAGTCAGTGGTGCCCTGCACCATGGGGAAGTCCGCTATTCTTGTAAAGCCCTCTGCGCGCTCCCTCTGCTTGTCCGGGGTCATTGGGAAGGCGATGTATTGCCGTCTCCTTCTAAAGAGGGCATCAGTCACTTGAAGGATGCAGCAATGTACTGTGAACTGCGAGATGTTGGCTATGTCCCCAGTTGTGGCCTGAAAGGAGCCGCTTGCGTAGAAGTTAAGGGCAACAGTGATCTTCACAGCCACCGACAGAGATGTCCTGCACCTTAGCTGAGGCTGCAGATCTGGCTGAAGCAGTTGGCACAGCTCAGTCACCACCTCCCTACTAAAGCGCAGCCTTCAGAAACACTGCTCCTCCGACATGTTCAAATATGAAAATTGCTGTCGGAAAACCCTGGCAGCGTAAGGTCTCATATGGCGACGTCTGTTGGCCCTCCTCCATCTGGCCATGCCTGCCCCTCTATCCCTGCGTCTCTGTGCCCTGTCAAGATGATTCAGAAGCAGGACATTCCCATCCAATGCTGCCCCCATATTAAGTGCGCACAGAAAGTTTTGCTGTTTCAGATGCTCACCAACAGCAAGGTTATGGTCAGAAAGCTGAAGTTCTTCTGCCAGCGCTGGCTCAATGTTGAAATGGCTCTCCGTCTGCAGCTCAACAACTCTCTGTATCTCTCTAAGTAGTTGTGATCCAAAAATGGCTGCCGCTTTTAAACCACACCAGTCCCCTTTAAAGAACGCCACCCCAGCCCGACAGCGACTGGGAAAGGTTCCAGGTAAGCTGTCCTTATTAGCGCCAGGCGGAACGGAGGGGGGCGCCACTGAATTTGTGGTCCGGCGCGCCCCAAAGGCGTTGCACACTGAAATGACATCATGATCTGCATGCGCAGGCGCAAAATATCCGCTCAATATGGGGAGAGACGCAGGGTTCGCTGCACCCGGGCGCTAGTTGGTTAGCGCCCCACTTGTCGGCCTCTTTAGGCGCTAACGGGTGGTGCAAACAACCAAATTTTTCCCCCAAAGCCTTTAGGCTTGTTTTTTTAACGCTCTTAGACCTATTAGAATTATTATTTACTGTGGCCACGTTTGATTTAAACCGTTGATTTCTCTGACTGCCACTTTTGTTTTTCTCCTTCCTATCTTTTGCTTTTATCCTTGTTTCCCTTTCCTCTGTCTCCCTGCTCAGGTTCCCAACCCCCTGCCATTTTAGTTTAAACCCTCCCCCAGAGCATTAGCAAACACTCCCCCTAGGACATTGGTTCCAGCCCTGCCCAGGTACAGACCGTCTGGTTTGAACTGGTCCCATCTCCCCCAGAACTGGTTCCAATGTCCCAGGAACTTGAATCCCTCCCCCTTGCACCATTCCTCTAGCCACGTATTCATCTGAAATATCCTTCTATTTCTACTCTGACTAGCACGTGGCACTGGTAGCAATCCTGAGATTACTACCTTTGAGGTCCTATTTTTAAATTTACCTCCTAACTCCCTATATTCCGCTTTTAGGACCTCATCCCGCTTTTTACCTATATCGTTGGTGCCTATATGCACCACGGCAACTGGCTGTTCACCCTCCCCTTCCAAGATGTTCTGCAGCCGCTCGGAGACATCCTTGACCCTTGCACCAGGGAGGCAACACACCATCCTGGAGTCTCGTTTGCGGCCGCAGAAACGCCTATCTATTCCCCTTACAATAGAATCCCCTATTACTATAGCTCTCCCACTCTTTTTCCTCCCGTGCTGTGCAGCAGAGCCACCCCTGGTGCCAGGAAGTTGGCTGCTGCTGCTTTCCTCTGGTAAGCCATCCCCCCCAACAGCACTCAAAGTGGTGTATCTGTTTGAGAGGGGGATGTCCACAGGGGACCCCTGCATTACCTGCCTGCACCTAGTACTCCGCCTGTTGGTCACCCATTCCCTTTCTTCCTGTCCAAACTCTACCTGCGGTGTCTCCAACTCTGTAAACATGCTATTCACGATGTCCTGAGCATCGCGAACGCTCCAGTATGCATCCAATCGCAGCTCCAGTGCCGCAATGCGGTCTGTCAGTAGCTGTCCAGTAAGACTGGATAGGATTGTAGTATATCAAGTAAATGGGCAATATACGCAGGCCAGCATTTTCCTCTCACTGTTACACCCTAACTGAGCTCTCGCAAAACAATTCTTTCCAAGCTCATACTGCTGCAGGGCAAAACTTCTGACTGTCACTGTAATGGTTGTTGCTTGACCATCTAGAAAGTGTCACCACAAAGCAAGTGCAGCACACAACTAATCAGCATGATGCATGTCCATTTACTCACACACAAACTATGATGCGGGATGGTGACTAGACTGTCACTTGTCAATATATTTTTGAAACTTCCAACATCACAGCTCTAGTTCTCTGATTTTAGGACAAAACATCACATAACAGGAGGGAGCAAACCAGAACCTCATTTTAGATCTCTCAGTTAATATGCACCGGCTATGCTTGATATGGCAGCGACCGAGAACATAGATGGAGTGGGCTTTGGTGAAGCTGGAGCACTTGGGGCTAATATCATCCTTGTGATTTTTCTTTTCCTTACTCACTCACATGAAAACCATTATGACACACTCTATTAGCTACGTAAGCTTTTTCAGATGCTGCTTTTCAGACTCCATTTCAACATGTGTTTTGATTCTACATATATCCCCAAAGAACAAGCTGCAGGCTCAAATGTCTCACTGCACTCTCACTCGCACCAAGTTTCATTTACCTATCACCCCTGCACTCGCTTACTTGCATTGGTTCCTGGTCCAGCCTTCATTTTAAAATTCTCATCCTCGTGTTCAAATCCCCCCATGCTCTCAACCCGGCCTATTTTTGTAACCTCCTCAAGCTCTACAACTCTCCAAGAACTCTGCGTTCCTCCAACAAGCCTCTTCTGCATCCCCATTCCCTTCGCCCCATCATTGGTGGCCGTGCCTTCAGTCATCTAAGCCCTAAACCCTGAAATTCCCTCCCTAAACCTCTCTGACTCTCCACTTCTCTCTCCTCCTTTAAGACACTCCTCAAAACCTACCTCTTTGACCAAGATTTTGGTCACCTGTCCTAATGTCTCCTTCTTTGGTTCGGTATCAATTTGTGTTTGATTACGCTCATGTGAAGCGCCTTGGGATCTTTTACTACATTAAAGGTGCTACATAAATGCAAGCTGTTGTTGTTGTCACAAGATTAACAAATAAAGGAAAGATCTACTTAAGTACTGACTGGACTCTTCCTCTTACTGGGCTTTTTCCACAACAATATATAAACTGTAAATCTGTGATAAATTGATTACCTGCAAGATTTTCATACAGAAATTCTGACATGTAGGTATCGTTAATAACTGCCAATTCACCCCTAATTAATTATTGGGAAGACTGAAGCCATTGTCTTCGGGCCCTGCCACAAACTCTGTTCCCTAGCCACCTCGGCCCTAAGCTCTGGAATTCCCTCCCTAAACCACTCCGCCTCGCTACTTCTCTTTCCTCCTTTTAAGATGCTCCTTAAAACCTAACTCTTTGACCAAGCTTTTGGTCATCTGTCCAAATTTCTTATGTGGCTTGGTGTCAATTTTTTGTCTTGTAACACTCCTGTGAAGCGCCTTGGGACGTTTTACCACGTTAAGATGCTATATAAATACAAGTTGTTGTTGCTGTTGTAGCACAACCAGGCCATATTGACACTAAACGTTTGCCATTCTTGTAGCCAGCACTTAAACCCTGCCCCACCCCCACACCCAACCACTACTCTGTGTTTTTGTTAAATTGTCAAGTATACTGCATTGTAAGAAAAAAACAATCTTTATCCACAATGAAACCTAAGAGCTCCAAAGCCACATTAAACACTCCAATTTCCCTTTCTTGCATCTTAAATCACTTCCCAGGCAGAAGTGCTTCAGAGATTGGATTCAATTGCATTAAGGACGAACAATAAGGAAAGTGAGCATCCGGTGGATTGGAAGCTACAGGAAAAAAACGCTAAATTAGTTTTGGTATGCACGGAGCCAATTAGGGGACAGCTAGTTGCTAAAATGCCTGAGCCTCTCAATCCAGCGCTAATCGGACATGGCTCAGAAATTGATTCCACAGAGGGTGGGATTGGCCAGGTGCACCCCCTTGGAGAGCAGCGTGCCTCGGCCATAGATTACTTGAAGATAATTTCCTTTTTTCCCCTCTCCCACTAGTTTGAATGAGATTTGCAAAGGTCAGGATTAGGAGGATGAAAATAATGAGGTTTTAGCTACCACCCAAAAGCTGTACTGATCCCCTTTTTCACAGCCCCGCGATCATTCCTCAACTTATTTCAGATTCCTCTTAATGTCTAAGCTCCCTCTGAAGACTTAAATTATTAACTCTCCACAAGGTAATATCTAAAGCCTCAGGTATAAGCTCTGAACTATTAGCAAGTGTTTAACTGGTTGCATCCTTGAGTATCCACACACAGCTCTGGAAAAGGACAGGAGAATTGCAGCAATTTATTTTAAATTCTCCTGTGCTTATCTCAGATAAACTAAAAAAAAAATCAAAGTTTCATTAATTTGTAACATCCTTTACTTTTGTTTTCTGCTGCTGATGATTTAAACAGTAAATGCTAACTAGATTTTAACAGGCCCCTGAAGTTCCTGCAAAGCCATTTGAATTTATTCAACTATCCTTCAATTATCCTGTATCCCTACTGGGCACATGTTGTCCCTGTTTGGTTTGGACTGTGTTAGCAAAAAAGATCACACATATTCAAACATATACTATTGGTTTGGTAATCTCATCAAAACTACATTGGGATAAACAAGCAGCTGTAAAAACTGATACAAGAGAGGGAACCCCCAAGAAAGCTCTACCCTGCTTGTCATCACCAATCCTATATGACCTATCCCACCAGCAGGACAGACCCACCAGAGGTGGGACACAGTGATATACAGTCAGGCAGGAGAGGCCCTGAGAGTCCACAAGATTGATCCTGGACCCGATTCAATCTCATGGGTTCAAGCCAAACATGGGCAAGGGAACTTCCTGCTGATTACCACCCACCACCCTCCCTCAGCTGATGAATCAGTACTCCTGCATATTGAACACTACTTGGAGGAAGCATTGGGGATAGCAAGGGCACAGAGTGTTTTCTATTTGAGGGACTTCAATATCCATCAACAAGAGTGACTCGGTAGTACCATTACTGACAGAGCAGGCCAAGTCCTGAAGGACATAGCTGCCAGACTGCGTTTGTGGCAGGTGGTGAAGGAACCAACACCAGGGAATAATCTACTTGCCCTTATCCTCGATAATCTACCTGCCACAGCTACATCTACCCATGGCAGTATTGGTAGTAGTGACCACCACACAGACCTCGTGGAGACTAACTGAGGACATGGTGTGTGGCACTACTACTGTGTTAAGTGGGATAGATTAAGATCAGATTTAACAACTCAAAACTGGGCAGCCATTAGACGCTGTGTGGCATCAGGAGCAGCAGAATTTTATACCACCGCAATCAGTAATGTCATGGCCTGGCATATCTATTAAATCCGTGTGTTAATGGAGACACGGAATGCAGGAGTTGGTTTAACAAATCTTTACTGAATGGAGACAATCTGGAAACAAACTACAGAAGCCTGCCAGGGCCTTTTTATACAGGGATGGTCACTGCCGGTACTGCAGTCTGAGACCAGTTATTCCCTTAAAGGGACATACACAACAATTCCTCCCCTTTTAGATAAACAGTACATAACATTCATTTAACAACTAAATAATAACTAATTACAATTACAATTACAGTTGCTAGATACATTAGTTGAAGTTAAGCAATTATAAGTTCAGTCTTTGAGGAGGCTTCCTGATTCTGTCTGGATAACGCCTCTTTGGGATATCAGGTTCTTCTGGCAAGGTTGAGTCGGGATCAATGTCATTGTTTGGTTCGTCTGCTTCCAATATCACCGATTCTGCGGTAGATGCAATTGGTACTTCGATTTCATCACCAGGTGTATCAGATCATGGTGTGGAGTTGAGGTTTTCCAGTGACTCTAGAATCTGGTCAGCATGGCGTCTTACAATGCTTTCTCCAACGTCCACGGTATACATTAGAGGTCCTTGCCGTGTACAGATCGTTCCTGGCTGCCATTTCTCTGTGCGGTAGTCCCGGGCCAAAACTATCTTAAAACTCCTGGTCGGCCTTTCATTCATATTCTGAAACTGCCTGTTCTCCACATCTCTTCTGACGTTTGGCTTAACCAAATCCAAGCGGCATTGTAGTCTTCGATTGAAGAACATCATGGCTGGAGTTTGGTTGGTAACCGCATGTGTCGCATTCCGGTAGGCAAACAAGAAGTTATCCACCTTGTGTTGAAGGGGTATATCTTCATTACACATTGCCTTGATAGCCTTCTTGAATGTTTGAACAAACCTCTCGGCCAATCCATTAGTGGCTGGATGATATGGGGCGGATGTGTAATGCTTAACACCATTGTTCTTTAAGAACCTCCGGAAATCTTCAGACACAAACTGTGGTCCATTGTCAGAGCAAATCTGTTCAGGCAGCCCATTCCTGGCGAATATGGTTCGTAAGACTGAGAGTTTTTTCTGTGGTGGTTGAGGACATTTTTATTACCTCTGGCCACTTTGAATGTGCATCCACCGCAATTAAAAACATCGAGTCCATAAAGGGACCAGCAAAATCAATGTGCACCCTTTGCCATGGAGATGAGGGCCACTCCCATGGATGTAGAGGAGCTTGTGGTGGGGCGTTTTGGACCTTCTGGCATCCTGTACAGCTCTTGGTCATCTCTTCGATTTCTCTATCGATTCCCGGCCACCACACAAACGCTCTGGCTAAGTTCTTCATTTTTACCCCTCCCAGATGACCCTCATGAAGCTCATTGAGCACTCTATCCTTCAATTTGGGTGGAATTACTACTCTGGATCCACACATCAAGGTTCCTCTGCACACTGACAGCTGTTCTCTTCTCGGCGAGAATGCTGGCAGCAGTGGTTCGCCATGTGCTGGCCATCCCTTCACCGTTAAATCATAGACCCAGGAGAGTGTCGGGTCATTTCGTGTTTCCTTTTCTATGTTTGCATTCGTCACAGGGAGACATTCGACAATAGTCGAGTGGAATAACTCCACTGGATCCACTGCCAGTTCTTCTTCCACCGTCGGCAACGGTAGGCGCGACAATCCATCAGCATTCCCATGCTGTTTAGTTCCTTTGTACTCGATGTCATATTGGTGTGCCCCTAGGAAAAGGGACCACCTCTGTAGCCGTTGTGCTGTCATTATCGGTATGCCCTTCTGAGGGTTGAAAATAGAGATGAGAGGTTGATGATCAGTTAGTAGAGTAAATTTCTGACCGTGCAGGTTGTGATTGAACTTCTTCACCCCCCACACCAGGTTGAGGGCCTCTCTGTCAATCTGGGCGTAGTTACGCTCGGCTTAAGTTAACGAGCGTGACGCAAAAGCTATCGGCCTCTCCGAACCATCAAGGAATTTACGTGACAGTACCGCCCCAATGCCATAGGGAGACGCATCACATGCCAGTCTTATCGGTAGTGATGGGTTGTAGTGAGCCAATACTTCTCTTGAAGTGATTAGGTCCTTACTCTTCTGAAAGGCCCGCTTACATTCATTGCTCCATTTCCATGCTACTTACTCCCGTTCGTAGTAGGGTGTTCAGTGGATGCAGAATTGTGGACAAATTCGGCAAAAACTTATAGTAGTAATTCACCAATCCGAGGAATTACCTCAGTTGTGACACATTTTCAGGCGCTGGAGCCTTAACTATCGCTTCAATTTTGTCAGGGGACTTATGCAACCCCTCTTCATCAATCACGTGGCCACAATACATCTGTTTCTTAAAAAACTCTCACTTGGGGCGATTGGCTCATAGCCCATGTTCACGTAGTCTAGTGAGCACCTGCTCTAGGTTGGCAAGGTGTTCACTGTCATCTTCACCTGTCGCTAGGATGTCGTCCAAGTAACACTGAGTCCTCGGAATCCCTTGCAGGACTTGTTCCATCGCTCTTTGCCAGATCGCCGGAGCTGATGCTACTCCGAATACCAGTCAATTATACTGGTAAAGACCTTTGTGAGTGTTTATCGTGAGATACTTCCTAGAGGATTCTTCAACCTCCATCTGCAAATATGCTTGCGCTAGGTCAATTTTTGTAAAACGCTTCCCTCCGGATAGTGAGGCGAAGATATCTTCTATCCTTGGAAGAGGATATTGTACTGTGTGAAGGACTGGGTTCACCATCACCTTGAAGTCCCCACAGATGCGAACCTTCCTTCGCTCCTCAGACTTATTGTTTAACGTTTTCTTCATGACAGGAACGATGGGTGTCGCCCACTCGTTCCAGTCTACCTTAGATAACACGCCTGCATTCTCCAGATTCTCCAGCTCTGCCTCGACGGCTGGGCGAATTGCATATGGTACCGGTCTTGCTTTGAAAAACTTGGGAATTGCATTCTCCTCTATTTTTATCGAGGCGGTTACGCCTTTAAGAGTGCCCAGTTCTTGTTGAAATACCTCTTTGGCGTCAGCTAAGATTGTTGACAATCGTCCAGGAGTGACGTCGTCATCCTTTTTACCAGCCACCGTCAGTGCCTGAATGGAGTGCCAGTCTAAACTTATCTTTCTGATCCATTCACGTCCCAATAACGGTGGTCCACCATCTTGCAGAATGTAGAGATACAATTTCCGTATTTTCTTGCCGTTGTATTCGACAGGCACCCTTATTTTTCCTCTGGGGTATACTTTTTGCCCCGTATACATCCTCAAGACAATGGATGTCTCTCTCAAGGGTATGTGTGAGAATAGCCGCTCGTAGTCTTGTCGATTCATGACGGTTAGAGCTGATCCTGTATCCAATTCCATTTTGACTTGAGACCCTGCTATCGTGAGGGTGACCCAAATGGTTCGGTGATCCTCTTTTGCGATTACGTTGTGAAGTTTGAGACAGCTTAGTCTCTTGTTCCCGGATTCACTATCGCTCTTCTGGTCTTCGGAACTACTGTCCGTCATCTTTTGTACTTTCTTGTACAGTTCCTTAGTAGCCTTTTTGTTGTCGTTGGTCTTCTTCTCAGACCTGCAAACTCATGCAATGTGTCCCATCTTTCCGCATTGCCTGCATATTTTGTCCTTGGACCAGCAGTCCTTCTGGTCATGGTTTGTTCTGCCGCAGCGATAACATTTTGCAAATCCCCGTGTCATTTTGTGGGTGCCGTATTCCTGTGGCTTTTGTTGTATTTCCGCAGCTCCCCTTGCTGCTGCTTCGTACGATACTGCCACGTTGAAAGCCTTATCTAGCATCAGCTCTTTCTCTGAGAGTAACCTCTTCTGGGTTCCTTCACTCAGGAGTCCACAGACAAATTTGTCCCGTAAGGTACCTGCCAGTCCTGCTCCGAACTGGCAGTGCTTTGATAGCTTGCGTAGTTCCGTAAGGTAATCAGCATTGCTCTCATTTTTATGCTGATTTCTCCTGTGGAATTTAAATCTTTCTGCTATCAGCAGCAGTGTAGGATTTAGGTGTTCCTGTAGGATCGCAACAATTTCGTTAAAACTCTTCGCCTTCGGTTTGGCTGGAGTAATCAGGTCCCGCAATAGGCCGTACGTTCTTGCGCCCATTAAATTTAGCAATACCGATGCCTTTTTCCCCTTGGCTATTTCGTTTGCCTCGCAATATACCTCGACTCTTTCCACATACGTGGTCCAGCCTTCTATTGCATTATCAAAGGCAGTGATATCGCCAGTCTTTGGCATCTTAAAAATCTAAGATGGCATCTCCCGCGCTTTTCCTTCGTCCCCGATGGATCAAAATGGCGCCTCCCGCGCTTTTCCTTCTTCCCCGCCGAGTTAAGATGGCGCCTCCCGCACTTTCCCGCCGCTGCCGCTGCTGTCAACGCCGCTCTCCGCGGTATTTTTCTTTTTAACCATTCCCGTCGTGGAGCGGACCCTCTGGGACACTTCCCTCCCTCTTCTTAGGTCCGAACGCTGCCCGGCTGCGAAGCACCGGCTATGCCCTGTGTGCTCCACCCTCTCTCTCTCTCTGCTTCCCGACTCGCTGCCCGGCTGCGAAGCACCGGCCGCGCCCTGTGTGCTCCACCCTCTCTCTCTCTCTGCTTCCCGACTCACTGCCCGGCCCCGTTGCAGAGCCACCCGATCGAGCTCTAGCCCGCCACAGCCCAGGAAGGATCAGTGCACTACCTGCCAGCAGCCCGATTAGCTGGGAAACCACAGACTGGGGAACCAAGCCTGGCTCTTGACAGTCTCCCCTGCAAGTTTTCAATCCGATGATTTGGAGGGCGGTTGCCCACGGTCGACGCCCGTTTCTCGAGTTTCCTTGGATTATTATTTTTATTTTTTTATTTTCTGGCTTCGACCTTCAATCACGTCGTCTGAGGTGCTGCCGAGTTGCAGGTAAGTTCGTTTCTTACTCGTCGCCAGTATTAAATCCGTGCGTTAATGGAGACACGGAATGCAGGAGTTGGTTTAACAAGTCTTTACTGAATGGAGACAATCTGGAAACTGAAACTACAGAAGCCTGCCAGGGCCTTTTTATACAGGGATGGTCACTGCCAGTACTGCAGTCTGAGACCAGTTATTCCCTTAAAGGGACATACACAACAATGTCTTTCACTCCTCCATCGCCATCAAGCGATATGACCAACCTTGGTTCAATGAGGAGTGTAGAAGAGCATGCAAGGAGCAGCATCAGGCATACTTAAAAATGAGGTGCCAACCTGATAAGCCACAACACATGCATGTTGAAGAATGGAAGCAGCAAGCTCTAGACAGAGGTAAGCAATTCCATGCCCAACGAATCAGGTCAAAGCTCTGTAGCCCTGTCACATCCAGTCGTGGATGGTGGTGGACAACTAAGCAACTGACGGGAGGAGAAGGCTCCATGAAGAACCCCATCATCAACGATGGTGGTGCTGAACCAGAAGTGCTGAGTTGATGATTCTTCTTGGCCTCCTCCTGATATGCCACTCTTCAGACAATTCCATTCACTTCCTGTGACATCAAGAAACAGCTGAGTGCACTGGACACAGCAAAGGCTATGGGTCCTGACAACACCACAATTGTATTGCTGAAGACCTGTTCTCCATAACTAGCTGTGCCTCGAGCCAAGCTCTTCCAATATAGCTACGACACTAGCATCTATCCGTCAATGTGAAAAATTGCTCAGGTATGTCTTCTCCACAAAAAGCAGGACAAATTCAACCCAGCCAATTATCACCCTATCAGCCTTCTCCCAATCATCAGTAAAGTAATAGAAGGAATTGTCAACAATGCTATCAATTGGCACTTACCAAGAACCTGTACACCAACATCAAGGCAGCATTCGACTGAGTGTGACACCAAGGAGCCCTAGTAAATTTGAAGTCAATGGGGATCGGGGAAAGACTCTCCAATGGCTGGAGTCATACCTGGCACAAAGTATAACGGCTGTGGTTGTTGGAGGCCAATCATCTCAGCCTGGGACATTGCTCCAGGAGTTCTTCAGTATTCTAAGCAAAAAATTCTTAACCCTTTAATTAGATTAAAAGCTGCAACTGGCTACCAGTCATCCATTATTCTTTATATAAATCATCCAAACCCCTTCATTTCATTTCAGCCTTGTAATCACTACCAATAATCTATCATCATTCTATATATAAATCACCTGAGCTCATCTCCCCTGATGGTTTAGTCATTGAAGGCACTGCCTGGTGTGCTGCTGAGCCATACGGATGACAAGGTCCCATGTTCAATTCTTAATTTGTTCTGAGTTAGTTAATTTTAGTCAGGGTGGCATTTCAGGTACTATAATGGTCTCAGGGCCCCTAGCGTATAAGATGGAGCTCGGCTACCATGCTCATGGTCAAACAACCTGTTGACACTCACTGGCTAGGCTCATGCATGAGGAATGACCACTTGGGCAAGACCTTACCAGGAACCTGGATGAGAAGCATTTCATCTTCACTAAATTTTGTACACTTCATAATTGGATGAGTGTTAATTTTACCTGCTGGAAAAGTGTGAAAGGTGTTATTACAGGTATATCTAAGTGATCAGTATTCCTTTGGTACTGGATTTGGATTATATGTAAACTTTGGAATGAAAATCATATCACCCACCATGTTGACTTGGGCAATTAACAAATTTTTCATGAGAAGAGGAAAATATATACCACAGTGGGTTAGTACGGATTTTTTCATGACTGTGATAAATTCAGTCTCATTGTTCTCTATGGTGTAATTTATTTGTACTACACGTGCTGTTAAATCTAGGATTCTAAAACCAGCAATGCACTCAAACTTCCATGACTACCTTTCATGTGCCTGATACTAGGTTGAACATTTTGCTGCAATAAGGACTTTATGCCCCTAAATGTCTTTAGAATACTTTGAAAATGCTCCACAGGCATGATACTGATAAAAGCTCTCTCCATCCCAACATCTTTTAATTTAACCTCATCCTCAGAAGGGAAAATATCTGGCATTTCTATCTTGCATATCAGCCATTCTTGACATAACCTGGGAGCAGGTAATAGATCCATTGTTGGCCTTGGAATGCTGTATTATAGGAGGATAGCACAAACAGAAAACATTAAACAATGTTCCTAAAAAGGCCCCAGAGACCAGGTAAGGCCTCACAGCGTCGGCGGGAATCTCGAGTGGCAGAGCGGGGCTATAAAAGGCCCCAGAGACCAGGTAAGGCCTCACAGCGTCGGCGGGAATCTCGAGCGGCAGAGCGGGGCTATAAAAGGCCCCAGAGACCAGGTAAGGCCTCAGAGCGTCGGCGGGAATCTCGAGCGGCAGAGCGGGGCTATAAAAGGCCCCAGAGACCAGGTAAGGCCTCAGAGCGTCGGCGGGAATCTCGAGCGGCAGAGCGGGGCTATAAAAGGCCCCAGAGACCAGGTAAGGCCTCACAGCGTCGGCGGGAATCTCGAGCGGCAGAGCGGGGCTATAAAAGGCCCCAGAGACCAGGTAAGGCCTCAGAGCGTCGGCGGGAATCTCGAGCGGCAGAGCGGGGCTATAAAAGGCCCCAGAGACCAGGTAAGGCGTACCAGTCTCCGAACTCGGAACTCGGAGGGAAGGAGAGAGGTAAAAAGTAATCCAAGTGTGACGTCACCAGAAAGCGTGTAAGTGATTGGTTGGTAAGTATTTCTTTTTTAAGCTTAAACTCTGTGGTTCATAGTTTCTAAGGTGCGATATTCATCATCTAGAATCGGAGCAGAGGGTATTTAAAAATATTAATAAATTTAATTAATTACATAGAATGGGAGATCAGGTGATGTGTTGCTGCTGCAATATGTGGGAGCTGGTGGACACCATTGATGCTCACGGTGATCACATTTGCAGTAAGTGTTGGCTGCTCGAGGAACTCCGGCTCCGTGTTGAAGAGCTGGAGTCCGAGCTTCAAACACTGAGACACATCAGGGAGGGGGAGAGTTACCTGGACTCTGTGTATCAGGAGGTAGTCACACCAATTAGATTAATTAATTCAGATGTAGTCCGTGGCCAGGGTCAGGATGGTGTGACTAGAAGTGAGGCAGGTACGGGGATCCAGGAGGTAGTGTTGGAGGAGCTTGCTCTTGTCCAACAGGTTTGAGGCTCTTACTCCCTGTGGGGATGGGAACAGGGACTGCGGGGAGGATGAGCAACCTGGCCACAGCACCGTGGAGCGGGGGGCCATTCAAGTGGGGGGAGTTAAAAGAAATGTTGTAGTGGTAGGGGATAGTATCATTAGGGGGATAGATAGAGTTCTTTGCAGCCGAGAGCGAGAGTCCCGAAGGCTGAGTTGCCTGCCCGGTGCCAGGGTTAAGGACATCTCCTCTGGGCTGGAGAGAAACTTGGAGTGGGAGGGGGAGGATCCAGTTGTCGTGGTCCATGTTGGTACCAATGACATAGATAGGACAAGGAAAGAGGTTCTGCTGAGGGAGTTTGAGCAGCTAGGGGCCAAATTAAAACGCAGAACCACAAGGGTAATAATCTCTGGATTACTACCTGAGCCACGTGCAAATTTGGCTAGGGTAAATAAAATTAGAGAGTTAAATGCGTGGCTCAAAGACTGGTGTGGGAGATATGGGTTTTGCTTCCTGGGACACTGGCATCAGTACTGGGACAGGAGAGAGCTGTTCCGTTGGGACGGACTTCACTTGGTCAGTGCTGGGACTAGAATCCTGGCGAATTGAATAACTAGGGCTGTAGAGAGGGCTTTAAACTAATTAGTGCGGGGGAGGTTTTAAGAGAGCGAAAAATAAAAATGACAGTGGAGAAGGCAATAGAGCAAGGTAGCAGTGGGAGAATTAAAAACCAGAGTGTATCAGGAAGGGACAGAATGTATAATGATAAAGGTAAAGTAGTAAAAGGGGTAAAAGCAGGAATAAATTGTCAGAAAACATATTTGAAAATTCTTTATCTGAATGCACGCAGCATTCGTAACAAAATTGACAAGTTGACGGTACAAATAATTACACAAGGGTATGATCTGGTGGCCATTAGGAAACATGGCTACAAGATAATCATGACTGGGAACTAAACATACAAGGGTATTTGACAATTAGGAAGGACAGACAGGAAGGAAAGGGAGGTGGGGTTGCTATGTTAATCAAGGATGGAATCACTGCAATAGTCAGAAATGATATTGGGTCAAAGGATCAGGATAGTGAAACAGTTTGGGTGGAGATAAGGAATAATAAGGGGAAAAAGTCACTAGTGGGTGTAGTCTATAGGCCTCCTAACAGTTGCAACTCTGTTGGTCGGAGTATAAATCAGGAAATAGTTGGGGCTTGTAATAAGGGAACAGCTATAATCATGGGGGATTTAAACTTTCATATTGACTGGACTAATCAAATTGGGCATGGCAGCATTGAGGAAGAGTTCATAGAGTGTATTAGGGATGGGTTCCTTGAGCAGTATGTAACTGAACCAACCAGGGGGCAGGCAATCTTAGATCTGGTCCTGTGTAATGAGACAGGATTAATAAAAAATGTCCTAGTAAAGGATCCCCTTGGAATGAGTGACCATAATATGGTTGAATTCCAAATTCATTTTGAGGGTGAGAGAGTTGGATCTCAAACCAGCGTACTAAGCTTAAATAAAGGAGATTATGAAGGTATGAGAGTAGAATTGACTAAAGTGGACTGGGAAAACAGATTAAAGTGGACTGGGAAAACAGATTAAAGTGTAAGAAGTTACAAGAGCAGTGGCCTACATTCAAGGAGATATTTCACATCTTTCTAGATAAATATATTCCACTGAGGAAAAAGGGGAGTAAAAGAAAAGACAGCCATCCGTGGCTAAGTAAAGTAATAAAGGATAGTATTCGACTGAAAACAAGGGCATATAAAGTAGCCAAATCTAGTGGGAGGATAGAAGATTGGGAAGCATTTAAAAGCCAGCAAACAATAACTAAAAGATTAATTAAAAAAGTGAGGATAGATTATGAAAGTAAACTAGCAAAAAATATAAAAACAGATAGCAAGAGTTTCTACAGCTATATAAAAAGAAAAAGGGTGGCTAAAGTGAACGTTGGTCCCTTAGAGGATGGGACCAGGAAACTAGTGGTGGGGAACATGGAGATGGCAAAGACGCTGAACAAATATTTTGTATCAGTCTTTACAGTAGAGGACACTAAAAATATCCCAACACTGGACAAACAGGGGGCAATGGGGGGGAGGAGCTAAACACGATTAAAATCACTAAGGAGATGGTACTCAGTAAAATAATGGGACTTAAGGCAGATAAATCCCCCAGACCTGATGGCCTACATCCTAGGGTCTTGACAGAAGTGGCGGTAGGGATTGTGGATGCATTGGTGATCATTTTCCAGAACTCCCTGGACTCAGGAAAGGTCCCGGCAGATTGGAAAACTGCTAATGTAACACACTTATTTAAGAAGGGAAGTAGACAAAAAGCTGGAAACTATAGACCAGTTAGCCTAACATCTGTGGTTGGCAAAATGTTGGAGTCCATTATTAAGGAAACAGTAACAGAGCATTTGGATAAACATAATTTAATAGGACAGAGTCAGCATGGTTTTATGAAGGGGAAGTCACGTTTGACAAATTTGCTTGAATTCTTTGAAGATGTAACATACAGGGTGGATAAAGGGGAACCAGTGGATGTAGTGTATTTGGACTTCCAAAAGGCATTTGACAAGGTTCCACACAAAAGATTACTGATCAAGATAAAAAATCACGGGATTGGGGGTAATATACTGGCATGGGTGGAAGATTGGCTATCTAACAGAAAAGTTGGGATAAATGGTTCGTTCTCGGGCTGGCAATCAGTAACTAGTGGTGTTCCGCAGGGGTCAGTGCTAGGACCCCAACTCTTTACAATCTATATTAACGATTTGGAGGAAGGGACCGAGTGCAACATATCCAAGTTTGCCGACAATACAAAGATGGGAGGGAAAGCAGTGAGTGAGGAGGACATAAAAAACCTGCAAAAGGACATAGACAGGCTAAGTGAGTGGGCAGAGATTTGGCAGATGCAGTATAATGTTGGAAAGTGTGAGGTTATGCACTTTGGCAGAAAAAATCAAAGAGCAAGTTATTATCTAAATGGAGAGAAACTGCAAAGTGCTACAGTACAAAGGGATCTGGGGGTCCTGGTGCATGAAACACAAAAAGGCAGGTGCAGCAGGTGATCAGGAAGGCCAATGGAATCTTGGCTTTTATTGCAAGGGGGATGGAGTATAAAAACAGGGAAGTCTTGCTGCAGTTATACAGGGTACTGGTGAGGCCACACCTGGAATACTGCGTGCAGTTTTGGTTTCCATATTTAAGAAAAGATATACTTGCTCTCGAGGCGGTTCAGAGAAGGTTCACTCGGTTGATTCCGGAGATGAGGGGGGTTGACGTATGAGGAAAGGTTGAGTAGGTTGGGACTCTACTCATTGGAGTTCAGAAGAATGAGAGGCGATCTTATCGAAACATATAAGATTGTGAGGGGGCTTGATCGGGTGGATGCGGTGAGGATGTTTCCACTGATGGGTGAGACTAGAACTAGGGGGCATAATCTTAGAATAAGGGGCTGCCCTTTCAAAGCTGAGATGAGGAGAAACTTCTTCACTCAGAGGGTAGTAAATCTATGGAATTTGCTACCCCAGAGAGCTGTGGAAGCTGCAACATTAAATAAATTAAAAATGGAGATAGACATTTTCCTAGCTGATAAGGGAATTAGGGGTTACGGGGAGAGGGCAGGGAAGTGGACGTGAGTCTAGATTCAGATCAGCCATGATCCTATTGAATGGCGGAGCAGGCCCAAGGGGCCGTATGGCCTACTCCTGCTCCTATTTCTTATGTTCTTAAAAGTAAATTTTTGTCATAAACTTCAATTGTATCCTGCGTACTCTTTCTCCACCTCCCTGCATCCTCACTGTGCTGCAATCAAGACTTATTACACAGTCTTCTGCTCCAATTCATTCTTTCCTAGGACTTCAAACCTGCAGAACCCCTTACCTTTCTCAGCTTTTCGCTCCTCCTACAATCTTCAGATGTTAAAAACCCAAGCTTAACATCACCGCTACTTAGTCATTGACCTCATCTTCTCTACCGCTCTTTTGAATCTTAGTGGGGTCCTCTACTGTGGACCTTGGCCCTTCATTTAGGTTTCTCGTTAAAAGAATAAGATGTAATCTTGGCTCTAGCTTCCTGTGCCACCCAATCCCCTCTGCTATCTATCACCTGTGCCAAGGGAATATCCTTTCCACCAAGTTACCCGAGGCTCCATGTGATTACTATTTACAGTCACTGGACCTCTAGAGACAGTGAGTTTTTTTGTTTTGTCTTCTTTCTGCCTGCAAGAAGTATCAGGTATAGCCTGCAGGTTTACACAACACAAATCACCTGCTGTCAGTGTCAGCATAATGAGGCATAGACTGGACAAATTAGCTGGGTAGTATCTTTCTGACAACCAGCAGCTAGCCTGTAATTACTGGACCCCTAAATGCAGGTCATGAAGAACTGAAAGAAGACTAGATAGAAAAGAGTAATCATCATGTCTTCAATGAGACAGGGATCAAACGATCAGCAGATGAGATGAAACTAAACCCGTAGACAAACCAGTAAGCACCAGTGATGAATCACTGAGCTAGTAAGTAAAGCATGACGCCCCGAGGCAGCGATTACAGCACTATTAAAAATTGTATTCTCTTTCCTGGGTGAGGTGAATAAAGAGAGAATATATGTTGTGTAGCAGAAAATAAATCACCAAGTGGCACAGGCCAAAACACAACCGCACCACTGGACATGCACTAGACTTACCGGCCTAGAGATTTGATTGTGCCTCGTCTGTTTTTCAGGCACTAAACAGGCACATCCAATATGGTGGGCAGAAAGCGGGTACTGATTTCCAGCCAGAAGTGCACTGACTGCCATATTGGATCCGACTGCTCCGTAAGTGTCCAGAGCACATGCCAGAACTATTTAAAGCAATAAATAACTTATGTAAATTATTTATGCTTGTTGGAGGACCCTTTTCCTATTTTGGTATGTCCCAAAACCTGACTCGTCACTTGCTAAACTTGCCCAGCAACTCGTGGTGCTGATAAGCAGGAACCTTCACCGGTGCTATTTAAAGAGATCATGCAATACTTACAGGTTAGTTTTTGGTTTGTCATTTCTGACTGCTGCTTAACTTCTTGACTATTTGAATGGCAATAGATTGGGAGAAGGGGAAGTGCAAAGAGACCTGGGTGTCCTTGTGCACCAGTCGCTGAAGGTAAGCATGCAGGTGCAGCAGGCGGTTAAGAAGGCAAATGGTATGTTGGCCTTCATAGCAAGAGGGTTCGAGTACAGGAACAAGGATGTCTTGCTACAGTTGTACAGGGCCTTGGTGAGACCACACCTTGAGTATTGTGTGCAGTTTTGGTCGCCTTACCTGAGGAAGGACGTTCTTGCCATGGAAGGAGTGCAGCGAAGATTCACCAGGCTGATACCTGGGATGGCAGGAATGACGTATGAGGAGAGATTGTGTCGATTGGGCTTATACTCACTGAAGTTTAGAAGATTGAGAGGGGATCTCATCGAAACCTATAAAATTCTGTCAGGCCTGGACAGACTAGATGCAGGAAGGATGTTTCTGATAGCCGGGGAGTCCAGAACCAGGGGTCATAGTCTAAGGATAAGGGGTAAGCCATTTAGGACTGAAATGAGGAGGAATTTCTTCACCCAGAGAGTGGTGAACCTGTGGAATTCTCTGCCACAGAGGGCGGTGGAGGCCAGTTCATTAAATATATTCAAAAAGGAGTTGGATATATTTCTTAAGGCTAAAGGGATCAAGGGATATGGGGAGAAGACAGGGACAGGGTACTGAATTTGGATGATCAGCCATGATCTCATTGAATGGCGGTGCAGGCTCGAAGGGCCAAATGGCCTACTCCTGCTCCTATCTTCTATGTTTCTATGTTTTTGGGTATTCAGGGCCTGTGTTCTGACTCTGGAAAGTTAAGTTTGACTGCTCAGAATAGCAATGGTGTTTCCCTGTTTTTGTCTGCTTACAAACTGTTTGACTGCAGTCATGAGCTGTCTTTGGGGCTGGAAGGCAAGGGGGAGTAGCAAGGGTGATAGCAGAGAGCAGGAGCCTCTGCGACAAGAGGGAGGAGGAAGGCAATGCGCAGGCGGGCACTCCCGCAGCAGGCATTCAGGGAGCACTTTTCCAACACGAACTTCACTGAGGAACAATGGATGAGGCGCCTTCATTTCACAAAGTAGGCTGTCACTGAGCTATGTCACTTGCTCCAGCCACAACTCGAGCCTCGCACCAGGGCAGGGACAGCACTTGCTGTGGCTGTCAAGGTCACTGTGGCCCTTAACGTTTATGCCATGTGCTCCTTTCAGGCTACAGCTGGTGATATCAGTGACACATCACAGTTTGCACCACTCTATCAGAGAGGTCACTGAGGCTCTCTGAAGGAACACCTACATCTCTTCCCCCATGGACAAAGTGAATCAGGATGAGAGAGCACTAGGCTTTGCTTGTATGGCAAGCTTCCCCAGGGTGTAAGGTGCCATAGACTGCACCCACATTGCAATGCATGTACCGCATAACCATCCTGGCATCTTTATCAATCAAAGGCTATTCCACTCCCTCACTGCTCTGGTGGTTTGCGACCACAATCAGTGCATCATGTAAGTCTGTGCCCAGTTTCCTGGTAACAGTCGTGACTCCTTCATAATGTGCCGTCCTCTGTGCCGCCTTTATTCCAGCCAGGCCGTCAATTTACAGGCTGGTTACTAGACGATAAGGGCTATCGTCTCCAGACACGGCTCATGACTCTCATCAGGAACCCGGGTACAGCTGCACAGTTGGCCTTCAACGAGAGCCATGGCAGCATCAGAAACATCATCGAACAAGCAATTGGCATGCTCAACCAACACCTCCGCTGCATGCTCCACTCCAGTGAAGCTTTGCAGTACACCCCTGAGCGGGTATCCAGATTTGTGCTCCATAGCTTTGCCATCATAAGGGACCAGCCCTTATCACCACCTCGGCAGCAAGAAGTGCAGCAGGTGCATAAGAACATAAGAAGTAGGAGCAGGAGTAGGCCATACAGCCCCTCAAGCCTTTTCTGCCATTCAATAAGATCATGGCTGATCTTCAACCTCAAGTCCACTTTCCTGCACTATCCCCATATCCCTTGATTACCTTTGTGCCAAAAAATTTATCGATCTCAGTCTTGAATATACTCATTGACTGAGCATCCACAGCCCTCTGAGGTAGAGAATTCCAAAGATTCACAACCCTCTGAGTGAAGAAATTTCTCCTCATCTCAGTCCTAATTGGCCGACCCCTTATCCTGAGACTAAGAACCCTAGTTCTAGACTCCCCAGCCAGGGGAAACAGCCTCTCAAAGTGATAGAACATTCACACTGATGTGCTAATGTGATACACAGAGTTAGCACGGGAGCATTTTGGGGATCTGCTACTTCATTGAGCCTCATCACTCAGAACCTGGAAAATAGCAGAACTCAAGCTCTAGGCTTCTGAGGCAGGGATTTGCTTCCAAATAGAAATATTCATTGACTATTTCAAACATATAGGCCCAGAAATTCCGAGCCCTACGGGTGTGTACTCACCCGTAGGGACATCGGAAATGCCGGTTTCAGGCATGCACTGTGCATGCGCTGGAAACCGGCATTTCCGATCTGTCAAGAAAGCTCTTGACCCTCCGCCCACAGAAAACACTTACAATTCTTGCACCTGGTAAAAGCAGGCATATGGCCTGCTTTTACCAGGATGAGAGTTGAAAAAAGTTAAAAAAAAATTCCACTGATTTATCATTTAAAAATACTTTTAAAAAAGTAAGTTTATTTTTAGCCCCGTTAAAAACTTTAATTATTTTTTCAAAAATTTAAATTTTTGTTTAAAAGTTAATTTATGTAATTTTAAGTCATTTTAAAAATGTGATTAAAAAAAAAAAATTATTTGAAGTTTTACTATTTTTTTCATTGATCTCCATTCATATATTTGACAGGTCTTCCTGTCAAATGTATGAAGGGAGATTCCTTTCTCTGATTGGTTCCCCATGGCCCACGTGATCCTAGGGATGCTGCGAACTACCTGCACCTCTGGGACACGTGGGCCCTGCGCATCGGCAGTTTGGAGAGGCCCAGCAGCGGAACTCTATGCCTCCCGGGAGCCCTCCGGTCCAGGCGCAGATTTTTCCAGATCGCAGCCCTCCGCCTGCGGGAGGCCTGCAATCGGAACATCTGGACCATAAAATATACCTCCATAGGTTATAAATTATGCATTTTTTAAATGTGTTTATGTTAGAAACCTTAATACTATATCCTCTGGTTCCTGGTAAAACAAGATGGTAGTTGTAACAATATCATTTGTTCCCTTTCCCATCTTTATTTTATTTTCATCACCAAGACGGACACCATCCATACAGCTTTCTCTTAGCCACCAAGCTAAATCTCTCTCGTGCCCCCAAACCCTGAACCTCCATCTCTCTGATGTTTCTCTCCCATTTCTCCTCATGCCTTCTCCAAGCTCATCTGATCCAGTAGACCTTCAGATGGCCCAAAGCGCTTCACAGCCAACGAATTACTGTTGAAGTATAGTCACTGTTATTTGATATGGGCAAGTAGGAGCTAAAAGTGGTAGAGAAAGTGAGAAAGAACTCCACGTTTAGACTTAAATAAAACACAGACATATTTGGGATCCTGGAGAGAAGTACAGTTTACCTTTCCAATCTAATTTAGATTTTTCCGGCCAATTAAAAAACAAACCAAACAACCAGGATAACATCATGGTAGAATCAGCCTCGGAGGAGTAATTGAGCCTGAAAGTATGATGGAGATCAATTAACTTCAGCAAAGATGCAGTCATTAACCTGGTGTGCTTCACTGATCCTGTCATTTCAACTCCGTGGATGTTAATGTAATTCCTTCAAAATGCTGGGCTCAGGAACTTCTCCAGACCTGATTTCTCTGATAACGTAATCAGCATTCACTGCTAAACAAAAATATTAAAACCATCAATGCAAAGAAGAGCACAAGAAGACCTTAACATTTACCTTTTAAACTGTGGCTTTAAAAAAAAAGAGATTCCAGTGGTATGATTTAGTCATTTTGTAAAACAAAATATTTGAAGATTAGATGTTTTTAATTTTCTGTACAAAACGTGTTCCTCTTCCCTGACCTGGTTTTCAGATCTTATTGAGGATGATTTTGGTGTCTCAGTAGGAAACAGATGGGAGGGGGAGCAGAATGAAAGCAGTAAGCCTCTGGAGGAGTTGGCAGGGGACTGGTTCCAGGTTCTAGATTTCCCCTCATTAGCATGGTAGAGGTGGGCTGCCAGCACAAAACATGCCCCCATAGGCAGCGCACTGATTAGGAGGTGGGAAATTGGGTGCTTCAGCATCTTAAAGGGAAGATATTTTTTCTTTGTTGGCTAAAGAGCCAACACCATGAGTTCCAGCAGGGCTGCAAGGTATTTGCTTGGCTGCAAGGTATTTGCTTGCCTCCATGGAGATGGTGGTAGAGCAAGTGAACAACAGAAAGGAGGGTCTCATCCCCATGGATCATACACAGATATTGTGGTACATTAGTAAATGGGCATCGCGAGATTTGGAATAACACCTTAATGTCACCAACATTTTTGTCAGGACCTGGCTGCAGTAAAAAAATAATGATCTCACCAAGAGTGTCAAGGTAAGACTCCCCTTCACATCTCTCATAATTTCTGCACAGCCCATCAAAGAACCTGCCTTTGCCTCAGCACTTCCTTCCCTTACCCATTTGTCATGGCTGTTGATAAGTCATCAGGGAAGACTTCACTGCACCTCTTTTCTACTTACACTCACCCCCTCAGAAGCTGTTATTTCCATCATAATTACTTGTCCCAATTGGCCTCATGTGTTGCTTCTTCCAGTCATCATACACACTGTAGCGAGCTAGCTCATACATGTTGAAAACCCTTGCCCAGGGAACATATTAACTCACTGCCCTCTTCTTGCAGGAGAAACTGGCACACAACAGGAAGAAGACAACCAGCATAAGAGGAGATCATGCCACTTTGAAAACACTACCACTTATGGAAGAGGCCACCATCAACATCATTGGAAGATACAGAGCAGTCAGCATTGGAAATGGTGAAACTTGAGGTATGGCACAGTAGAACATTTGCCATCTTCCCTTCCTTTTCTCTTGCTACTAAACACTTTCAGTCACACACTGAGCATGATAACCTGGTGATGCATTGTGCTACCCTGATCTGCTAGTGCTTACACTCACAACTAGATCCTAACCTATGTCTCTCTCCCCTTTTTCTAGTCAATCAGATGACTCAGTCACTACAGTCAGACAGACTGACAAGGACAACCCTGTGGACAATGCACCTTGCCAAGCACCAGCACAGAAATCGGCATCCTGTGTGACCTAGATAGTGAGTTTAAGGGGACTCTCCTGACGGATTCACCAAGCATAAATGAGCAGGAGTGGGTAGAGGTGGCAAGGGAGGCTCAGGAAATAGTTCACCTCAGGGCCAGCTAACGTCCTAGCTCTGCTGAAGGGGACCGAAATGAAGACTTAAGGCATCCAGCCTTTAAAAGAAAGATGATTTCTGTGCACCAGCAATCATTAAATGCATTGGATTACTGCCTCCAGAATATGTCGGATAATATGCTAAAGTCCACTACCAACTTGTGTGGGGTTCTCGCGCTTGGCATCAATGCTGTGCAGTCAACCATGGAGCGTGTGGTCACCACACTGGTCACTGCAGCTGAGGCACCACTGCAGGAGTCTGTGACACCAGTAATTACATCTCTCAGGGGTGCCCATACTGGTGGCACACTGGCACTGGGCTCAACCGTCTCCTTTGCCATGGATAGGCTGGGAGAACAAATAGATAGGGGCTTCAGTCAGATCACAGGTCTCTTCGAGTCTGCTTTCCTGCAGATCAGTAGATGTGTTGAGCCGCAGCGTGTTAGCAGCTGGAGTCATGCAACAGTAATTACACTTCAAAAGTACTTCATTAGCTGTGAAGTGCTTTGGGATGTCCTGAGATCATGAAAGGCACTGTATAAATGCAAGTTCTTTCTTTCTCTGTTATCTTCTCTCATGATGACAACATTTCCGAATCCTCACAATCCCTGAACCTATGGCAACTCTGGTGCCAGAAAGCCGGCTGGGCCAGACTACCCTGAAAGCTAGTGAGGTGCTGCAGTCTGCAGCTGGGCCCTATCTGATGGGTCCGCATGGTCCGCCATAGTAGACTTTGTGTACTAGAAAGTGGTGGAGTAACAAAGCTGAAGAAATCCAACATGCATGATATGAAACGGTTCTGTGAGGCACTATGAACCATCTATGATCCCCTGTTTGGAGGTACTACTCGCCATATAAATGCAAGTCCTCTTTCTTCTTTAAATAGTGTTTGAAATGGTTGCCTAAGGACTTGTACTGCCCATGGTTAGTAGGTAGGAGCAGGATGTGGCAATAGTCAGGCAGTGAGGTCGGTAAAGGCATTGGCGTTGTATTGACATCACTTGACTTCCATTCCAAATTTATTCATTAAGTTCCCACCTGTTTCATATGGGAGCTCTGGCTGCCGATGGAAAATCTGGCCATAAGAACATAACATAAGAACATAAGAACATAAGAAATAGGAGCAGGAGTAGGCCATTCAGCCCTTCGAGCCTGCTCCGCCATTCAATGAAATCATGGCTGATCTTCTGCCTCAATTCCATTCACCAGCCCTATTGCCATATCCCTTGATGTCCTTACTAGTCAGAAATCTATTGACTTCTGTTTTGAATATACTCAATGACTGAGCCTCCACAGCCCTCTGGGGTAGAGAATTCCAAAGATTCACCACCCTCTGTGTGAAGAAATTTCTTCTCATCTCAGAGGATAAAGAGCGCGGGAGTCGGCAGCCCCGGAGATGGCAGAGGATAATTCAGAGCAGCTGAAGGCAGTTAAGTAGGGAAACTAGGCCTATAAAAACAGGCTTCGCAGTGCGATCTGCACTGAGTGCGGTTTGTACAGAGTGCTGAGAGTTGGATGAGTGAGGAAGTTAGGTGGGTGAGAAGTGGAAGGAGGAGCTCCCTTGCTTCACCTTTGCTTTCCCTAACTTTTCACTCTGTAGGATTTAGTTCTTACTTTACACCCAGGAAAGATTCCGAGAGCAGGAGCAGTCAAACAACAACAACAACTTCAAAACCGCTAAAGTGACGTCACAACCAGGGAAGGAGCTGATTGGTAAGTAGGACCTGGTGAATATTTCTACAGTCCAGTTGTTAAAGTAAAAGTAAGGTCTCTAGTTTAGAGTGAGTAGTGCCCTAATTTTGTTCACCAATCTCTTGTGTGGGACCTTATCGAAGGCCTTCTGAAAATCCAAATACATCACATCTACCGGTTCCCCTTTGTCTACTTCACTAGTTACATCCTCAAAGAACTCTAATAGGTTTGTCAAACAGGATTTCCCTTTCATAAATCCATGTTGACTCTGCCCAATCTTACTATTAGTTTTTAAGTGCCCAGTTATTGCATCCTTTATAATAGATTCCAGCATTTTCCCAACTACTGATGTGAGGCTAACAGGTCTGTAGTTCCCCGTTTTCTCTCTCCCTCCTTTCTTAAATAGCGGGGTTACATTTGCTATCCTCCAATCTGCAGGAACCATTCCAGAATCTATAGAATTTTGGAAGATGACAACCAATGCGTCCACTCTCCCAATAGCCACCTCTTTCAAAACCCTAGGATGTAGGTCACCCGGTCCTTGGGATTTATCGACTTTTAGTCCCATTAATTTTGCTAGTACTTTTTTATTACTAATAATAATTTCTTTAAGTTCCTCATTCTCACCACACCCTTGGTTTTCTCGTATTTCTGGGAGTTTTTTTGTGTCTTCCTCCGTGAAGACAGAAACAAAGTATTTATTTAATTTCTCTGCCATTTTCTCATTCCCCATTATAAATTCTCCCGTCTCTGACTGTAAAGGACCTACATTTACCTTCACCAGTCTTTTCCTGTTCAAATACCTATAGATGCTTTTACAATCCGTTTTTATATTTTTCGCTAGTTTGTGCTCATATTCCATTTTCCCTTTCTTTATCAATTTCTTGGTCCCCCTTTGCTGATTTCTAAAAAGATCCCAATCCTCAGGCTGACTGCTTTTTCTGGCAACTTTATAAGCTTCCTCCTTTGACTTAATACTAGCTTTAATTTCTTTTGTTAGCCATGGTTGGATCACTTTTCCTTTTGGGTTTTTATGCCCTCGAGGAATATACATTTGTTGCAAATTATGCATTATTTCCTTGAATGTTAGCCATTGTATGTCCACCTTCATACCTTTTAGTGTAGTCTCCCAATCTACCATGGCCAACTTGTCCCTCATACCCTTGTAGTTTCCTCTGTTTAGATTGAAGACCTTCATTTCAGATTGGACAACATCACTCTCAAACTTAATATAAAATTCAATCACATTATGGTCACTTGTCCCTAAAGGCCCCTTTACCACAAGATTATTGATTAGCACTTTCTCATTAGACAGTACCAGATCCAGAATAACCTGTTCCCTAGTTGGTTCCTCCACATACTGATCCAGGAAACCATCTTGCATGCATTCCAAGAATTCGTCCTCCACACCATTAGTGGTAATTTAATTTGCCCAGTTAATATGTAGATTAAAGTCCCCCATGATTACCGTATTGCCCTTGTTACATGCACTTCTAATCTCTTGATTGATACTGTGCCCTACATTACCACTACTGTTTGGCGGCCTATACACAACTCCCACCAATGTTTTCTGTCCTTTGCTGTTTCTTAGCTCTACCCAAACTGATTCCAGTTCTACATCACGATCTGCCAAGCCAAGATCTTTTATCTCTACCGTACCGATCTCATACCATACCGATCTCATCCCTTATTAACAGAAATACACCACCTCCTTTTCCTTTTTGTCTGTCCTTCCTAAATGTTGAGTACCCTGGAACATTCAGTTCCCAGCTTTGGTTACCCTGCAACCATGTCTCTGTAATGGCAATTACATCGTACCCATTTACTTCTATTAGTGCCATTAATTCATCCACCTTGTTGCGAATGCTATGTGCATTTAGATAAAGTGCCTTCAACTTTGCCTGTTTAAATATTTTTCTGCACTTTGACCCTCTTTACTGTTGGCCTTTGTTTCTGCTCCCTGCTACTTTTGCTGACTACTTTTCTAACTTGCACTTCCAGCTTTGTTTCTCTTTGTTCTGGGCCCACACTTAGGTTCCAGATGTAAAAGCAGTGGTAAGTCGGTAGAACGAACAGCCAATTTATTTTCTGGCCACTACCACCCCAGCAAATGGGCCAGTAAAGAGATGAAAATTACCCCTATTATTTGCATCCTTTAGATGCTCCCCATACCCCATTTGAGGCAACTGTTTTCAACCTTCTGCCAATGCTACTCTTCATCTCACCACTAGTAGGTGCTCAGGAGTGCCACAGGTTTACTCACCTGAGATTTGGAATACCTGTCTCAGTACTGCTGCTTGTTTTATCAGGCAAGTGCTTTGGTTCAGTAGGAGACCTGCAAGATCATATGGTAAATAAAACTTATTTAGACTTTTGAATTTCTCCCTTTAATAAGTAACCCACTGGTTGTCAGAATTTAAAGGAATATCTGCATTAACTGGAGGGCATGTTTCAAGGGGCCTGTGTTGCCATGGCAACAAAGCATTGAGGGGGCACATTGATGTGGTTAGCAACACAATGACATTGTCAAGCCAGTAAACACACCTGGTGGCACAAATCTATTAATAACAACAGAAATTGCTGGAAAAACTCAGCAGGCCAGGCAACATCCATGGAGAGAAAATAGTCAACGTTTCGAGTCAAACTCTTTGTCAAGACTGGAAAGGCACAGGAAATGAAATAGATTGAAAGGCCAGGCTGGGAGAGAACAAAAGAGAAATGAAGAGACATTAAGAGGTATTCAAAACGAGACGAGATGGTGATAGGACTAGTGGAGACAAAAGACGGCTCTAGATTAGGTGTGAAATGTTCTGGCAGAATGAGAGACAGCTGCCATGTGGGAGAGAGAAAAAAAAGAGAGAAAAGAGAAAAAAAAAGGGGGCGGAGGGAAAGGGCCAAAACAAAGGTGGGGATAAAAAATAAGTAAAAATGTAATGGGGGCCGAGGTTATGATCTGAAATTGTTGAACTCGATATTGAGTCCGGAAGGCTGTAAAGTGCCTAATCGGAAGATGAGGTGCTGTTCTTCAAGTTTACGCTGAGCTTCCGTGGAACAATGCAAGAGCCCAAGTACAGTGAGGTCTGAGTGGGAATGGGGCGGTGAATTAAAATGACAGGCGACCGGAAGCTCAGGGTCACCCTTACGGACTAAACGGAGGTGTTCCGCAAAGCGGTCACCCAATCTGCGTTTGGTCTCCCCAATGTAAAGGAGACCACATCGTGAGCAGCGCATACAGTATACTAGATTGCAAGAAGTACAAGTAAATCGCTGTTTCACCTGGAAGGGGTGTTTGGGGCCCTGGACAGCACAAATCTATTACTTTTCATCTTAGTTTGATTAGATAAACATGTTTGCAGCAGACACAAAGCCTATCGTGGGCAAACTCATTGTAGCTGCTAAGAATTTTTTAGATTGGGCTGATGCTGACTTGTCCAGGAGGTAAATAGGCCACAAAACTCCCCCAATAATTGGGCATTGAAGAGAACTCGCTGAAGCCAAAGGACAAATGTATGTCTTGTCTATACATACAGGTGCCTATTTGGAAACAACAACATGCGTTTAAGCGAAGTTCGGCATGTTCTGTCAAAGATTGCAGTCCTCAAAAAATATCACTGTGTTATGAACCTTCATTAAATCGCCATGGACTACGTACAGGTTACCAACAGTCGTGAGTCAAATATCAAACACATGCAAACAAAGAACCCGTCACAGGTCCCCTCAAATGAAATGAAATACCTTGAATGATTCACCATTATACATAGCAAACCTGGAATGGGAAATCTGGAATATCATCCCCATGGGTCTTGCTAATAAGTGATGTTCACACAGCACTGCAAATGCAATAACTCTTTGAAAATGTGCCTCACTTTAATAGATAAAGTCCACTTTTTCAACGTCACAGTGCAAGGAATAGCAATGTGCACACAGCAAGAACATAAGAACATAAGAAACAGGAGCAGGAGTAGACCAATCGGCCCCTCAAACCTGCTGCGCCATTCAATAAGATCATGGCTGATCCAATCTTAACCTCAATATCACTTTCCTGCTCTCTCCCCATACCCCTTGACTCTCTTGTAGTTCAAATGTCTGTCAATCTCCGCCTTGAATATATTCAATGACTCCGCCTCCACAGCTCTCTGGGGTAGAGAATTCCAAAGATTCACGACCCTCTGAGAGAAGAAATTCCTCCTCATCTCCGTCTTAAATGGGTGACCCCTTACTCTGAAACTATGCCCCCTAGTTCTAGATACCCCCACTAGAGGAAACATCCTCCCAGCATCCACCCTGTCAAGGGTTGATCTTATGCACCTCCCAGTGACCAGTTTTAGGAAGGTTTTAGATTGGAGAGAGGCCAAGATGCCAACTTTCAGTTCTGTACTCTCTACTAGGTTAGATGTAGATTCAAAAAGCAGAAAAGGATGAAACAGCATCACAATGAATTACAAAGCAGAAACAAAAACTGCTCTATCTTAGATAGAGTTGAAATTTCTAAACTTTCAGTAGTTGTGGTGCATGGTACAGAAATAATGAATGACAATTTCGCAGAGTGCTCCTGTGCTTTAAAATTGAAAAAGTAAATAGCATTGAAAATGAGTCCTTTTCCATGGTAACCGCATCTCTACTGATATTTCCAACTAAGTTATTTTGCTTCAAATCACTGGAATGGTCTTGAGCATAATTGGGATGGAATTTTGTTGAAAATAGAACAGTTTGCTGCATAAGGCTGAAGCCAGCAAAGGAATTAGTAATTTCAACAGCAGAGAAATGATGGCCCATTCATTTCGCAAACTAGCTTTCCCCAGATTTAAAAAAAAATCACTGTACTCAATGCTCAATTCTATAATAACGCCACACAGTTAAATTCTAAAGTACTTGCGGTGGATTTAAGCTAGGAAAAGTGAGAAGAAAGGAACCTGGCCACTACGGACCATTGAAGAATTCTCCTTCTATTCAGCAGCTGTCAGGCACTGTAAGAATATGATATTAATCCTGTTTCGAACATCCTTTTTGTCATTCAGCGTGGCAATTCTCTCCTGCATTCTTCAGCCTGTCATTTACCAAATCCCTCAAACGGCATTACGGCACTGATAAGCATCAAAGAGCGCTTAGAAACATACAATAGATAAAACAAGGAGGGCTGTCAAGTAAAAGAACCTGTGTCTGGTGGAGCACTGAAATAGGAATTAAGTAAGTGTTTTGCACTGACCCACAGGCTCCGAGATAAATTCTTTTCTTCAAATGGCAGGATACAGGCCTGTAACCTAATATAGTCGCACTGTTAATTTAATTTTAAAAAAGTAATAAACATTCTCTTCGTTAGAACGGTGCCGCAGCAGACATGCTCTAATCACTAATTACATTATTGAGCTTAGTGAGACAACTGTCAACTTGTAAAAGTTATTTTGCTACTTTTTTGTTCCTAATTTCTCTTCACCACCCCGCCCCACCCATCCCATTCCACATCTTCGCCACGTTCCTCAGTAACAATCGGTCAGGATGGTCAAACCGCCACAGACTGCTCCACGGAAACAAATTAATTTTACTCCTTAATAACAACAGAAAATGTTGGAAAAACTCAGCAGGCCAGGCAACATCCGTGGAGAGAGAAATAGAGTCAACGTTTCAGGTCGAAACCCTTCGTCAGGACTGAAAAGCACAGGAAATGAAACAGATTAAAAGGCCAGTTTGGGGGCTGGGAAATGGGGATGAAAGAACAAAGGAGAAGTGAAGAGACATTAAGAGGTATTCAAAATGAGACGAGATGGTGATAGGACTAGTAAAGAGACAAAAGACGGCTCTAGATTAGGTGTGAAATGCGCTGGCAGAAGGAGAGACAGCTGCCATGTGGGAGAGAAAAAAAGGGGGAAGGGCACAAAACAAAGGTGTGGATAAAAAATATATATAAAAATGTAATAGGGGGCCGAGGTTATGATCTGAAATTGTTGAACTCGATAGTAACAGAAAATGCTGGAAAAACTTATTTCGGATTTCCAGCATCCGCAGTATTTTGCTATCGTAATTTTACTCCTTGACTGGCCGGCAACCAGTTCTCGAGGTGTGCAGGAAGAAACCCCTTGCCCTCCCAATTCTCTCTCATGGTTGAACTTAAAACCTAGAAACAGCAGTCGATACTGGCATTCCGGAATGGGGTTTCCCTAGTCCAAGGATTTCAACCTTTTTATCATTCTTGGGCTTGGATTTTCCTCTGAAAAACAGTGTTCTGGTGGGGCGGGAACTAGGCCTTCCCGTCCGACAAAACTGCAACCCCAAACCTGGGTTGGAGTTGATTACTCATGCACAGCGGACTCCCAGTAGGATTCCCACCGGCAAGATTGTCTCATTAGTATAAATGTTTAGGGTACCCAAGATGTTCAGTCAGGAGGATTTGGAAGAAAGACAATGAGCACAATTAGGACATTTTAGGGGCAGTCTTTCAATTCTCATTCACAATGATGTGGACTTTTTTGTCGTTGTTTCAAATATTTAAACAGACTAGTTCCTGAAGTTTTGCCCACTGTAAATGTTTGTGGCGGTGACAGTATTGGAACTGAACGGCGAAATGTCCAGTTTATCAAATATTTTCAGGAAACATACAGTAGGGGGTGTTATTGGTAAGAAACCTACAAGCCTTATTTGTGATGTAAGCAATGCTAAGTTACAATACCATTTTCCATCTAAGAAAATGTAAAAAAAAATACATTTTGTATTTTTTTCCTCCATTCTTAATGCACTATCCTTCCCCACTTGCTTTTCTGGCTGGAGAAGATGTGGACCAGGTTTTACAGAAAATCTTGGCTGGGAGTATAATCTGTGTCTAGTCACTAGGAGGATCATGTGAACACCCCAGAGAATCTTATTCTATAGCCTGTCTCTTGAATTGTACAGATGTGCTTCACTTTCACTATCCCCTTCTTCATCTCTGTTCCACAAATGGCTTGGCTGATGTACTTGTACTTGTTGCACGTAGAGCCAGAATTTCCAAACCCACATTGTATCACTTCGCAGGACAACATGTTAGTACAGCAACCCATTGCATCTTGCTCTCCATTGCATCACGTATAGCAGTGAACTGATACACAGTGACTGTCCTAAAATCAGCTCATGTAATAAATTGTGTCTTACTGTTTACTTTAGCTGTGGGAGTGTTGATTGGCTATTCTGGGGGAAAGTTGGTTAGATATTTCCTTTGGTTATGTGGCGGATGAAATTGGACTTGGGCGGGATGCAAAACAGGTGATACTGCACCGGTTGCTCGTTATACTCCCTGCCCGATATTCAATACCATTGACTTGAGTAGAACTGAATATCGGGTGTGTCCTATTTCACCACCAGTGTGTTCTAGTTAAAGAAAGAACTTGTATTTATATAATGCCTTTCATAACCTCAGAATGTCTCAAAGCACTTTACAGTCAATGAAGTGCTTTAGAAAAGTAGACACTGTTGTAATGTAGGAAACACGGCAGCCAAATTGCACACAGGAAGGTCCAGCAAACAGCAATGAGATAAATGGCCAGATAATCTGTTTTTCAGTGCTGTTGGTTGAAGGATAAATATTGGCCAGGACACCTCCCCTGCCCTTCTTTGAATATTGCCATGGATTTTTTGGGCTTGATTTTCAGTGTGCCGTGGAGTCGGAATTGGAGGTGTGCGGGGGGTTAAATTCCCGAAATCGGGGGTCCCGACCCCAACCCGCCTCCATGCCAGTTTCAAAGGAGGCGGGTACCCGCCCCGCACTGGGACCCGCCTCCCCGAGGCGGGAAGGGATTAGTGTCAAATAACTGCCTGTTAACAGGTAGTTAACAGGCAGTTTTTAGCCTAATCCCTATTTTTAAGCTTGAACTGTGGGATTCCCGACAGCTCCAAACCACGCCAAGTTGGAGGAGTCGGGCCGTCGGGTTGAAGGGCTTAGAGGGGTTGAGATGTCAGTGTTCAGGTGAGTGATGTGTGCATGAGTGCAAAGGTAAGTGTGTTTAAAGTGATTAAATAAGTTTTACATACCTTTTCTTACCTTTTCAGCCTTCCTTCCTTTAGGTTCGGGGAGTCCCTCATCTCACCGGCACAGAAAGCAGAATGGCTGCCAACTGTCAAAAGTGCCAGCCTGCAGCTTTCTGTGCAGGAGAGATTTCTAACTGAGTCTGTGGCGGAGGACTCATGTTAGAAGTAAGACTGTCAGTGTTTGACAGCTTCAAACAGCTGTGAAACACTGATATTTCATCTGTCAAAACGTCTTGACAGATGAAATTTCAGTCTGTGACGTCACCTGTTGCCGGGTGGCCCTTAATTGGCCTGCTGAGCCCGCTGGGCGGGCTCAACAAGGTCAATCAAGTTAAAATCGCGTGGATTGGCCGCATCTCGATGGAGGCGGGACTACAACCCCGAAAGTTGTAGTCCCGCCTCCAACCCGACTCCTGAATGAAAATCCAGCCCATTATGTCCACCTGAGCGGGTTAAGAGGGCCTCGGTTTAACCTCGAACAGTGCAGCACTCCCTCAGTACTGCATTGAAGTGTCAGCCTAGATTATTTGTTCAAGTCTCTGGACTGGGGCTTAAATCCATGACCTTTTGACTTAAGGCCAAAAGTGCTGCCACAGAGCCAAAGCTGACACCCAGCTAATTGTAGGTGTGAATACGGAGAGTCCAGATGAAAAAGTAAGGGCTTCTTGAATATAACTTTTTGTGTGACAACGAACAATTCACTTACATTTGTCACTTGTACTCGTGTCTGCAAACTCTTGAGGTCAGTTTAGTTTTCCCTGTTGCAGTCCCGCAAACCAAAATGTAGATTCCCTAGCATGGTGAATCCAGACAGAACCTATTTATAGCTATCAGAGTCCAGTGGCGCTAGGACATCAATCATGCCACTCCTGCGAAAGCCTACAGCTGTGCTTATGTCCTCAGTTAAGGAGGTGGCTCCACTGCAGATGCTCCTGGAGGTGCTAATGCCACGTGCTCCAAGGTGGCGAGCAGCATTAAGAAGCAGTCAAGACTCACTGCACAGATACAGGTATTGGACACATCACTACTAGCTGTCATACTTTGAAGAGGTCTTTCTACAATCTCAAAGGACTCTTATCAATCGATGGTGTTCAGCCAGCAGCCTTCTTCGGTAGGCAGGTCCTCAATGGCATCAGTCCTAGAGCTCAGCATCTAAGGGCAGCCTGGACCAAACCCTCCAGCCAACTTCTTCCAAAATGGTAACCTTCTTTGTAAAACTGACATGGGCATTATTTCGAGGACTCTGTCAGATAAGAGGACTGACCTGCCTCCAACTTGGGCAATTGCTGGCTCCTGGTTCATGCTAATAAAAGTGTAAAACTCCCAAACACACTGAAAGGAATAAAACAGAAAATGCTAGAAATACTCAGCAGGTCAGGCAGCATCTGTGGAGAGAGAAGCAGAGTTAACGTTTCAGGTCTGTGACCTTTCATCAGAGCTCAAAGGAATCTCCACCACAGGAAGTGTAAGAACTTTTTTAAGAACTGTATTTGCATGTTTAAGCTCCTGCCCCAGAATTCTCTCTACCCCCCCCGCCCCCCACCATCCCCGTCGACCCCGCCCCCACCACCCCGACCACCCCGTCTCAGCCTCCAGACTTCCAGCACGTGGTCTACCCTGGGCTGGGAGTGCATCACCTTTATGTTAACGAGGGAACTTTGGAAAACCTCGGGAGGTTCCCTCCCCGTGCTGGTATTGCAGAATGCACTTCCTCAACCATCAGTGCCACCACCACTGTTAATCCATTGGAATTTTTGCCCTACAGTACCGCACATGAACAACTTGTCAACATTGACTCAATGGGCTGGCTTTTATCAATGGGGACGCGGTGGGGGCGGGACTGCTGGTTGTCGGGTTTCAGTCCTGCCCCAACGACGTCCGGCCAACCCACGCTATTTTCCCTTGATTGACCTTGTTAAGCCCGCCCTGTGGGCTTAGCAGGCCAATTATGGGAAAGCCGGTGACAGAGGACGTCAGCATATGACGTTTCATCTGTCACAAATTTTTGACAGATGAATTGTTATTGTTTGACAGCTTTGAGAAGCTTTCAAACACTGACGATTTCTGACAATCTCTGTTCTAAGGTAAGTCCTTGTACTGAAGACTCACCAAAATCTCTTTCCTGAGCTGAAATCAGATGGTTGTTGCATCTGAGAATGCAGCAGCCATTCTGTCATCTCTGCCGTGGAGATGAGGAGCCTCCGGATCCCCAAGGGTTGAAGCCTGCAGGAAGAAGCAAAGGTAAGTAAACTTTTTCTAACACTTTTCACTCACCTCCCATACTTAGATCTCCACACTTGCACCCATCACTCACCTCCACAGTGCACTTTTCGACCCCTCTCACCCCCGCTGACCCTGGCGAGGTTTGCAACCATCGGGAAGCCCACACTTGTGTGGGTAAAATGGGGAAAAGCCTCTTAACTGCCTGTTAACAGGCAGTTAATTGGCTGTAATTCCCTTCCTGCCTCGAGGAGACGGGTTCCAGTGTGAGTCGGGGTCCCACCTCCCGGGAAGATGGGACGGAGGCGGGTTGGGAGCGGGATCGGTACCCGCTCCCAGTTTCTGCCATTTTCCCGGCAGTCCCACCTCCATACCCACCTCCCCAGGGCTGGCAAAATTCCCCCCAATGTGTAATTTAGATAGAATAAAATTAAGCATTCTTCCTGAATAGGTCCTACTCATTTTAGAAATAGCTTTAGCACCGATCAGTGTTAACCCTGTGTTTTTAATCTTTATTTAATAAATGTGTGTTAATAAAGTAATGGATTGTAATAAGGCCTATGGTTGGAGGTCGCTCTGTTAAGTACTGATTGTTAAACTAGGATGATAGTTACTGCAGCATTTAATAAAACAACCTCAAAATAACCTTAGTGGTACTTGTGGCAATAAATACATTGATGAGACAAAATGGATATCACAGGAACTGCTTGCCAGTTTCAGCCCAGAGCTTAGGTTTGTACTGAATTCACTCTGGAAGTTGTGCGAGTTAGATTTAACATGTACTGTAGTAATTTCACTAACTAGAGTGGCAAGGCTAGGGGTTTGGTATATTGAGTTGGAACCATTACATGAAAATGTAGCTCTGTAATGATTTTACAGGACTGAGAACAACCCCCTGCTGTTGTGTAATTTCACGCTGAAGAGACTGATAGGGCTTCCAGCAGAGTGATCCTTTATGGATCAAATAATTCTCTAGTGCCTGTCCTAGGGCAATGAAAATTATCTATTTCATTAACTCTTTAAAGCGACATCCCTGAGCTAAATGTTGGCTGCAAACTTTCTCCATTCTAACAATGAATGCGTCCCCCAGTGAAAGGAAGGAGGCCAAACATCATCCAATGGTGGACTTTTCTGGACAGGTCCAGTTGCTGGAAGAGTAAGAAACATCATTCTCTAGAAAGGCTCCATTCAAATGGGGCCACCTTGGTTTCCCGGAAGATGGTTGGAATGCCTACACAGCAGCAGACACTGTGGGGCCTAAATTCATCATTGTTGTGCTCATAATACACACATAAAACGGGCACAGTAATAACCAACTTAGTAGGACAGAGGCCTGCACCTGATCTGCACGGGCATTGGGCCACTGTTAAATTGGTCAGGGCCCTCTATTTAGGTGGCTGCTAGATGAACACAGGCCTCATTACAATGTTAAAACAAGGCTTCAGAGTCCATTCAGACCCAGACTCCGGAATTCATTTAATTAGTCAGAGCTTGCAGCGCGCAACAACCGATGACCCACTTCTCCCCATCAACCCCCTCTCCCCGTCACCCCCCCCTCTCCCCGTCACCCCCCCTCTCCCCGTCACCCCCCCTCTCCCCGTCACCCCCCCTCTCCCCATCACCCCCCCTCTCCCCATCACCCCCCCTCTCCCCGTCACCCCCCCTCTCCCCGTCACCACCCTCTCCCCGTCACCCCCCCTCTCCCCGTCACCCCCCCTCTCCCCGTCACCCCCCCTCTCCCCGTCACCCCCCTCTCCCCGTCACACCCCCTCTCCCCATCACCCCCCCCTCCCCATCACCCCCCCCTTTCTCAGTCGCCCCCCCTCTCCTGGTCGGCCCCCTCTTCATATCGCCCCCTCCCTATCGCCCCACTCCTGTTCAGACTGTCTCACGATTGCCCCTCTCCCACTCACCCCCTCTCTCGGTCGCCCCCCACTCTTGCAAGGCATACCTGTGTCACAGGCAGCGGCCTGAAATTCAAATGGTCTTCACCAGCAAGCTGCAGACACCTGCTGGTTTCATGTAAATGAGGCTTGAGACCCAATATCGAGTGGGCATTGGGCTCAAGAATCAATCTTTGCACCCAGTTTGCGTCAACGGGTCGGCGCAAACCTATTTCTAAGCTAAAGTCTTGTGCAATGCTTTGTCCTGTTAAAACTTTTTTATAGGTAATTAGAAAGGCACATAATGGAGGCAGCACTGTATTAAGTTTAAAACATGCAGGGGGAAAAATTGGGTTGCTTTGCGTGTCCCGTTAGTGTCCCCGGGGGGCGCTAACGGGGCGCAAAGCCCCTAGTGCCTGGATGCGGTGCCGCTAACGCCTCCCGCGAAATTCAGCGGGAGGTTAGCGGCGGCAGTAGCCGGTAGTGCGCTGCGCCTCCGGTGATGGCGTCATTGCCGTGCACAACGCCCCGCTCGCACCCCAGCTGCAAACTTTGGTCGCGCCCACTGACCTACCGCCAGGCGCTATGTCCGACAGGGTCAGGGTGGCGTTTTTTGCGGCCGTGGCGGCACAAATTAAAGGGCAGGTGCCAGGCGGCCATTTTTTTTGGGCCGCCTGCCAGCACCTGCCCCCTTCCGCTTCTTCATATGGGGTGCCGGCTGCGATCGGTCAGCCCGGCACTTCTGTTGAGTGACAGGCTGTTTTCACAGCACCCCGCTCCCCAGTGGTCCAGCAGGGCCCCGGTGCGCGCTGCGCTAGGGCCCTCCCCTTTAAGCAGGCGAGGGAGGCCTGTAATACCGCGGCGCTACATGCCGACGCGCATGGCGCTGTTGCACGTAGCACCACGATATTCACTTGTAGCGCCCCAGGAAGAAGGGGGAGTGCTTCCAGTAACGCCCCGCCTCCTGCTTGGGGCGCTATCACTCAATTTATGGTGCAGGAGCGCTAACATTTTTGGGCCGCTAGGGGGCGCGACCGAATTTTTCCCCCATAGCACTTGCAAAATGTCTGTCTATAACAAAAAAAATCTGCGCCACTGTTGTCTTCAGAGAAATGGGCTTCGCTCCACTAATGGCCTAAATGAGGAAGATTAGAAATAGTGATTGTTATGGGAGCAACTAGAAATCAATCTGTTCTTGATGGGTGGTAAGATGGGTAGGCAGACTTATCATTACCACTGGGAGCATTTTTGGGTGTGCTACCAAATTTGATGAGTAGGTAGTTTACCAAGTTCTACCAAAATTAAACCTGAATTTCATCCCCTTTAAGAACTAAGTGGTGCTTTGAATGATAAAGTGGACGATGTCCCATTTCCACAGACAGTCATTCCTCAAATTAATGAGCCTATACACCCAGGCACACACTCACAGAGACACACACACACATACACACAGACAGAAACAATAAGAAACCGATATACATACAATGATCCATGGGCACACACAGACAGAGGCATGTAAGCAGATAAGACACACAAAGACCATGTTCGTACGTGTAGCTTTTATAACATTTTTTTTCGAGAACTACACAAAGAGAAGCCACATATGAAGTAGGGCTCATGGGACAGAAGCAAGGGATGGGATGCAGGCAACTTTGCAGCAGCGGAATGTGCGAGCACATTAGATATGTTTTACACTAACCCTAGGGAAGGATAACCCCACAATCAGCCACAGGAATAATAACTATATAAATATTAAAAAATATAGTTTGACCATTAGTCAAGAAGGTGTCTTGCGCTCTTTAACTATTTGTATACTGGCTTTTTTTAAAAGTAGGGACCCAGAGGTCAGCTCCCAACATTGATGCTGTTAAATCCAGTTTCAGTAGACTTTCGCCAGAGCTGCATATTGAGTTTTACTTGGATCTACAAATCTGACACCAGTCCATAGGAACTAGATATAACAGCATAACCCATTTCAACGAAAAGACCACTTTTTAAAGGGGAACTTAGCTTCGGGCCTTTTTAAAGAGCCATTCTCAGTGTAGGAATCCGCTTTAAGAATGAAACATACCATGTTTATTGACTTTAGAGGCCTTTGGCCTAGAAATTCCCTTGGGTTTGCGCCCATTTAGGGGCGCAAGAGTGGGTTGCGCCGGAAGTTGCGTCGCCGCTGAAATTAGGTGGGCCTTTAAATCGGCGTAAGCCGGTAGCGCTGCGCCGGCACCGATGACGTCATCGGTGTGCGCAGCGCCCAGGTACCGCCCGAAACCACGCCAATCCCCATCTTCAGTAGCGGCCGCCTCTTCCCTGGCGGCCGCTAACAACGTTTTGAAAACCTGGCCGTGCTGCAGCCTTAGAGGCGCTATTTAAAGCGGAGGTGCGGCCGGCCGCTTTTTCGGCGGCCGCCTGCCCGCACCTCCTTCCCCGGCCTCCTCCGCGGCATTGCCGGCTGGTTTCCGTGGAGCCCGGCACTTCGCCGTTGTGCCGGGCTCTTTTGCCGGCACTTTCAACGGGGCTCCGGCCGTTGCAGGCACCTCCCCCTTAAGAGAAGGGGGAGGCCTGCAGTACAGCAGCCTGCCGCTCCGCATCGGGTGGCGCAGCGGGACCGGCAGCGCTGAAATTCACTTTCAGCGCCCCAAGCAGGGCGGGCACACCCTGTACCAGCGCCCGCTTCCGCTTTGGGGCACTGAAAGTGAATTTGGGGCGGGCACAACTGGCTCGGCGGCGGGCGCTAAATTTCCGGCGCAAACGTGCTGGCGGGGCGTCACCGAATTTATAGGCCAAAGGGTATTAATGTTGTACACGTATGTCCCTTTACATTTACTGAAGTCTTTCAATTTTTCTGCTACTACCAGTGAAACCATTATCCACACTTTTGTCACCTCCAGACTTGATCACTCCAGTGCTTTCCTTGCCAGTGACCCTTCACGGAATGCAATATATCTAAAACTCCGCTGCCCGAATTCTCTCCTCCAATACCTCCTATGCCCCTATTGCCCTGCCCTTGCTAAACCTTCATTCGCTGCCTAACCCCCCAAACACATCAATTTCAAAATGTTTATCCTCGCCTGCAAGTCCCTCCATGGCTTTGGACCTCTCGACCTGTGCAGCCTCCTTCAGTTCTATGTTTCAGCATGTGCCCTCTGCTCTTCCAATTCTTGGTTCCGTTGTATCCCCTCCTCCTGTTTCACCTTCAGTGGTAAAACCTTCAGCTATCTCAGCTCCACATCTGGAATGCTGTCCCTAGTTGGCACACGTCCACAGCACAAAAATGCCCATAACTCAGAACTTGTTGACAGTAAATTGAAAATCTCGTCTAAGAAAGCTAGTGATGGAAGTGAAAGTGCTACAGTTGGGGTGGGATTAAGCTATGCTGTTGCTACAGAGTAGAGGGAGCTTTCTCCGTATATTGACCAGGAAATATTTTCACAGACACTTTAAAAAAGTAAACGTAGGGGGAAGTGGGAACATTTTCCATTCCCAAGAACATTCTTCACTTGATGAGCAGAGGATTTATATCTACATATAAAGATGTTTACTATTGACCAACAGTCAAGTCCAAACAAGCTTGAGGGCAGCTAATTACAAGCGGCTCTTTTGAGAGAAAGGAAGCACCATGCAAAATGTTGTACTCAGTTCGGCAGTGAGAGGGTTAATTGATGTATCTACATGATTTTCTGCTCAGTTAGGAGTCGCTTTAAGTGAGGGTTTGGATAAATAGTAACCTTAGCAGTAATAAATGGATTGCAATACAACAAAATGCTTCATTCAGCTAAACCTATCCGTGCGTTGCAGACTCCATGCATTATATTATCTCTTTAATATTTCAGCAAAGGTTTAGGCGGAATAAGCAAAATCCTCACACCACAAATAGTCAGTCTCTAAATTGGTCATGGAGCCCCACAGACAGATAAGTGGGCACTTGGTGGGTAACCACTTTTTATCCCGTCAGCAAGGAAGCGCTTCACCATGTGGGAGTTATAACCGTCTCCTTCATGAGTGGGTTAGTTATACCAATCCATAGTTACATATTGAATATTCCCATTTGTACCAGAGGTCTCAAAGATATATATCTCTTAAAAATATATTTTCTATATGTACTTTTTTCCTTTTTATTAATGGGCACTACGTTAAGCACTGAGATTGGTTTACCATTTGCCCAACACTTGAGGTAGGGTGAACACATGAGATATAATATTAAGGGGCACCATGAACGCAAATGGTTCATGAATATGAAAATGGTGGCTAATCACAATTAATTGTCAGCGACATTTATTTAGAATACTCATTTAAAAGAATGTCTCACAGTGCTTGACAAGGGGAAAGGCAGACAACAAACAGAATATAACAAATTTAAAAGAAAATTCAAAAGGCACAGTCAAAGAGGTCGAATTTCAGGAGGCTTTCAAAGGCAGGGAGGGAGGAAGTATAACAATGTGGTTTTGGAAAAGAGTTTCAAAAGATAGTGATGTAATGACTGTAAGATTAGCCTCCAAGAGCGGAGCTGAGGAATAGGGACAAGCAGTAATCCAGAGTCAGAGGAATGGAGACTGCCGACTTGGTGTATGGCTGGAAAAGATCCAAATAGGGTGGGGCAAGGGCAGGGGGGATTTGATAATGAAGATTAGGAACTTGTGGTCAATTCTCTAAAGCATAGGGAGCTAGTGGAGCTGGCTGTGTCCGAAGTTAGTGGAGCGCAAGAGAGGACTCGGGCCACAGAGTTCTGGATAGTTTGTGAAGGGTGAAGGTGGCAAGACTGGAAAGGAGAGTATTTGTGAAATCAATAATTGAGATGATGCAGGCAGAGATGAAGATTTCAGCAGTGGATGGGTGAGCTTTATTATGGGAACACCTTCACTTCCAAGTTCCAAGACTTGGTCCAAATCACCATTCATTTATAGTCACTGGGTCATAATCCTGGAATTCCCTACTTTTTTTTTAATTCATTCATGGGATGTGGCTGGCAAGGCCAGCATTTATTGCCCATCCCTAATTGCCCCTGAGAAGGTGGAGGTGAGCCGCTTTTTTGAACCGCTGCAGTCCGTATGGTGAAGGTACTGTTAGGTAGGGAGTTCCAGGATTTTGACCCAGCGACGATGAAAGATCGGCGATATACATCTAAGTCAGGATGGTGTGTGACTTGGAGGGGAACTTGGAGGTGGTGGTGTTCCCATGCGCCTGCTGCCCTTGTCCTTCTAGGTGGAAGAGGTCATGGGTTTGGGAGGTGCTGCCGAAGAAGCCTTGGCGAGTTGCTGCAGTGCATCTTGTAGATGGTACACACTGCAGCCACAGTACGCCGGTGGTGGAGGGAGTGAATGTTTAAGGTGGTGGATGGGGTGCCAATCAAGCAGGCTGCTTTGTCCTGGATGGTGTCGCGCTTCTTGAGTGTTGTTGGAGCTGCACTCATTCAGGCAAGTGGAGAGTATTCCATCACACTCCTTACTTGTGCCTTGTAGATGGTGGAAAGGCATTGGGAAGTCAGGAGGTGAGACATTTGCCGCAGAATACCCAGCCTCTGACTTGCTCTTGTTGCCACAGTATTTATGTGGCTGGTCCAGTTAGGTTTCTGGTCAATGGTGACCCCCAGGATGTTGATGGTGGGGGATTCGGCAATGGTAATGCCATTGAATGTCAAGGGGCGGTGGTTAGACTCTCACTTGTTGGAGATAGTCATTGCCTGGCACTTCTGTGGCACGGATGTTACCTGCCACTTATCAGCCCAAGCCTGAACGTCGTTTAGGTCTTGTTGCATGCGGGCATGGACTGCTTCATTATCTGAGGAGCTGTGAATGGGACTGGATACTACTTCTTCCTAGGCAGTCCCTCGGAACCGAGGATGACTTGCTTCCACACTAAAAATGAGTTCTCAGGTGACTGATGAGTCCAATGCGGGACCTGTAGTCTCTGTCACAGGTGGGGCAGACGGCGGTTGAAGGGGCGGGTGGGTGGGGTGCTTGGGTTGACGTGCACTCCTTGCGCTGCCTGCGCTTGGCTTCCGCTTGCTCCCGGCGAAGAGACTCATGGTGTTCGGCGCCTTCCCGGATGCTTCTCCTCCACTTTGTGCGGTCTTGGGCCAGGGATTCCCAGGTGTCGGTGGCGATGTTGCACTTTTTCAAGGAGGCTTTGAGGATGTCCTTGAAGCGCTTCCTCTGCCCACCTGGGGCTCTCTTGCCAAGTCAGAGCTCCGAGTAGAGCATTTGTTTTGGGAGTCTCGTATTGGGCATGCGGACGATGTGGGCCGTCCATCGGAGCTGATCGAGCATGGTCAGAGCTTCGATGCTGGGGATGTTGGCCTGAGCAAGAAAACACATCCTGTATTGCAGGATCTTGCGAAGGCAGCGTTAGTGGTACCTCTCCAGTGCTTTGTGGTGCCTGCTGTATATGGTTCATGTCTCTGAAGCATACAGGAGGGCAAATATCACTACTGCTCTGTAGGCCATGGGCAGGATTTTCATTGGGCAGTGGAATCAGGATTGGAGGCATGGGGGGGGGGTTAAAATCCCGAAATCAGGGACCCAAACCCGACTCCATGCCAGTTTCAAAGGAGGCGGGTACCCGCCCCGCACTAGGACCCGCCTACCCGGAAAGGGATTAGTGCCAATTAACTGCCTGTTAACAGGTAGTTACCAGGCAGTTTTTAGCCTAATCCCTATTTTTAAGGTTGAAGTGTGGGATTCACGATGGCTCCAAACCACACCAAGTTAGAGGAGGTGGGCGGTCGGGTTGAAGGACTTGGAGGGGTCGAGATATCAGTGTTCAGGTGAGTGATGTGTGCATGAGTGCAAAGGTAAGTGTGTTTGGTGTGTCTAAAGTGATTAAATAAGTTTTACATACCTTTTTTTACCTTTTCAGCCTTCCTTCCTTTAGGTCTCGGGAGTCCCTCATCTCACCGGCACAGAAAGCAGAATGGCTGCGATCTGTCAAAAGTGCCAGCCTGCAGCTTTCTGTGCAGGAGAGATTTCTAACTGAGTCTATGGAGAAGGACTCACGTTAGAAGTAAGACTGTCAGTGTTTGACAGCTTCAAACTGCTGTGAAACGCTGATATTTCATCTGTCAAAACCTCTTGACAGATGAAATTTCAGTCTGTGACATCACCTGTTGCCGGGTGGCTCTTAATTGGCCTGCTGAGCCCGTTGGGTGGGCTCAACAAGGTCAATCAAGTTAAAATCACGTGGATTGGCCGCATCTCGATGGAGGCGGGACTACAACCCCGAAAGTTGTAGACCCGCCTCCCACCCGACTCCTGAATGAAAATCCTGCCCCATGAGTTTAGTGCCGGGTTTGAGGTCCTGGTCTTCAAACACTCTCTTCCTCAGGCGACCGAAGGCTGCACTGGCACACTGAAGGCTTTGCTGGACTTCGTCATCGACATCTGCCCTTGTTGACAGTAGGCGCCCCAGCTCCCCAGGTATGGAAAGTGGTCCACATTGTCCAAGGCCTCGTCATGGATTTTGATAATCGGGCGGCAGTACTTTGTGATGGGGGCACATTGGTAGAGGACCTTTGTTTTACGGATGTTGAGTGACTGAACACTGTGCAGTCATCAGTGAACATCCCCATTTCTGACCTTATGTTGGAGGGAAGATCATTGATGATGCAGCTGAAGATGGTTGGGCCTAGGACACTGCCCTGAGGAATTCCTGCAGCGATGTCCTTTGGTGTGATGATTGACCTTCAATCACCACGCCCGCATGCAACAAGACCTGGATGACGATCGCTGAATTCCCCACTATCAACATCCTGGGGGTTACCATTAACCAGAAACTTAACTGGACCAGCCACATAAGTACTGTGGCAACAAGAGCAGGTCAGAGGCTAGGTAATCTGCGGTGAGTGTCTCCCCAAAGCCTTTCCACCATCTACAAGGCACAAGTGAGTGTGATGGAAAACTCTCCACTTGCCTGGATGAGTGCAGCTCCAACAGCACTCAAGAAGCTCGACACCATCCAGGACAAAGCAGCCTGCTTGATTGGCACCCCATCCACCACCTTAAACATTCACTCCCTCCACCACCGGCGTACCGTGGCTGCAGTGTGTACCATCTACAAGATGCACTGCAGCAACTCGCCAAGGCTTCTCCGGCAGCACCTCCCAAACCCGCAACCTCTTCCATCTAGAAGGACAAGGGCAGCAGGCGCATGGGAACACCACCACCTCCAAGTTCCCCTCCAAGTCACACACCATCCTGACTTAGAAGTATACCGCCGATCCTTCATCATCGCTGGGTCAAAATCCTGGAACTCCCTACCTAACAGCACTGTGGGAGTACCATCACCACACGGACTGCAGCGGTTCAAGAAGGCAGCTCACCACCACCTTCTCAAGGGCAACTAGGGATGGGCAATAAATGCTGGCATTGCCAGCAACGCCCTGATCCCATAAAACAAATTTTAAAAAAACCCACAACCATCTTCCTTTGTGCTAGGTATGACTCCAGCCAGTGGATTGTTTTCCCCCCGATCCCCATTGACTTCAGTTTTACTAGGGGTCCTTCATGCCACACTCGGTCAAATGCTGCCTTGATGTTAAGGGCAGGCACTCTCACTTCTCCTCTGGAATTCAGCTCCTTTGTCCATGTTTGGACCAAGGCTGTAATGAGGTCGGGAGCCGAGTGGTCTTGGCGGAACCCAAACTGGGTATCAGTAAGCAGGTTATTGGTGAGTAAGTGCCGCTTGATAGCACCTTACATCACTTTGCTGATGATTGAGAGTAGACTGATGGGGGGTAATTGGCTAGATTGGATTTGTCCTGCTTTTTGTGGGCAGGACATACCTGGGCAGTTTTCCACATTGTCGGATAGATGCCAGTGTTGTAGCTGTACTGGAACAGCTTGGCTAGAGGCGCGGCTCGTTCTGGAGCACAAGTATTCAGCACGCTAGCCGGGATGTTGTCAGGGCCCATAGCCTTTGCTGTATCCAGTGCGCTCAGCCGTTTCTTGATATCACGATTGTAGGTGCACCATCACCACAAGGACTGCAGCAGTTCAATAAGAAGGCCCACCACCACCTTCTCAGGGCAACAAGGGGCAGGCAATAGCTTTGCCCATATCCTGAGAACAAATAAAAATTGTGGTCAATCTCTAGAGGCGGAAGAAGCCATCTCAGAAGATTCATGCATGGACCATGGAATCAAGATCACATCTTCAAAAATACCTGAATTTTGGATTGCTTAACACATCAAATCCCAAAGAAAACAAAATTTTTCAACGTGGAATTAAACGGCAATCCTTCATATCTATTAAATGTAACAATGCATTGTCCCTAAATGTGGCTGAATGTATGATAGTTCATTGCTTCTATGCTCTTGACTGATGTACTCACAGGGAGTGTAATATCCTACAGCTACTATGTTCAGTGCTGTGCAATATTTCACAGCTTCTCTATTCACAAGCAGTGCCATTTTTCTTGACTTCTATAAGCTATGATGTAATGTCCTAACCTTTATCCTTATAATAATCCATTACTCCTGTACTCACGTGCAGTATAATAACCTGCTGCCTCTAAACTTATGTACTGTGTTAGAATTTGTATGGCCTGGTAACCTATTATTCTCTACCTCATATGGTCTAATAACGTGCATAGGACAGTGGCCCACTGCTCTTCTACCATTGTCTTTTGTAATAACCAGCTGCTCTGATCCCTGTTTGCAGTTTAATAATTCTCTGCTCCATCACCCACTGCTTTCCTACCCTAATAATGGCCTACTACTGCTCTACCCATTTATGGTATAATAACTTACTGCTATATCTATTTATACTATAATAACCCTCAATTTCTATACTCATGGAAATTAAAATCGGGAGAGATGTAAAGCAGGCTACCGATTCGCTATCACCTATTTTACGCTATAAGTCAAAATTATCCCCATTGTTTGTAAACTCACATGCGGTACACTAACTCATTGGTTCAGTAAGTGTGGCCCCGATATTTACTGGGGCGGGTCTTGTGAGTCAGGGGTGAGGGGGGGTGTGGGGAGAGGGGTTTTAGCTGGGAAATCGGGAGTACCCGCACGCCGTGGAGTTTTGACTCCGCAGTCTGCGCCTTTTCTTCAAGCAGATTCCCCATCCAGAAGTCAGCCTGATTGACAGGCATAGCTCCCTGTCAGCAGAGACATTCCGGGGCAGGCCGCAGACCAGGAGCAGGTAGGGAGCCTGCAGCTGGGTTAGTGGCAGCGTGGGGGGGGGGAGGGGTTAGTCTGATCGCGAGCGGTGGTGATCGCCGATCCCAGGGGAGAGGTCCGATCGCGGGGGGAGGGGGGTCTTTGGATCCCAGGGGGAGGTCCGATGGCAGGCAGAGAAGTAGGTTAACTTGGTGGGCCGGGAGGAAGCACTCCAGCTCCTCTTGGCCCACAGCAGTGCTGTAAAGGCACTTTCTTCTTCCACGAAGCAGTCCTCACCTCCCTTTAGCAGCTGGGTTAAACCTGGAAGATAGGTTAAATATGAGGCACACAGTCTTGTTATAATATTTAAATGGCCAAACCACTTCCTGGGAGCGGGTTGGTTGTCCGCCCCCCACCTCAGTTAAAACAGGAAGGGGGCAGCTTGGAGTCGAGTTTGAGAGTTCAAAAATTTTAACATCCCACCTGACCCAAACCCACCCTTTTTTGGGGTTAAAATTACCCCCTATGTGTGCTACAATAGCACATTCACATGTACTGTAACCCATTGGTTCCCATTAGGGCTATAGTAATCCATTGCTTGCATATTCCATATACAAGAATATAATTACCTGCTGTTCCTATACACACATACACACTTGCGGTACAATAACCCACAGTTTCTCAGCCATGTATGATAGTAATAATCTGTTGCACCTATCCCTCGATGCAGCATAATAATCTGCTGTTTCTATACCCACATGTGGTATGCTAACTCTTTGCTCCTATTCCCAAATGGAGCAGAATAACGCGTTGATCCTATACACACACGTGGTATAATAATCTTCTACTTCTATACTCAGATATGTTATATGTATTGATGAATCATTATTATATGAATCTGTCTTGGATTTTTGTATCTTTTTAAAGTGAAATTTTTCCATTTGAAAATAATTAGCACAATTCAGTTTGGTTTTTAATTCATGAGTGTGTACCAGTCACACAAGCGCCGATCGTCAGACCATATGTCTTGTGTCTTGTTATTTTACCAAGCTAATGGACTAAGCTCAAATGCTAACTGTCTTCACTGACAAGTTTATGAGGATTTAATAAGGCGCGAATGGATGAAATGAGGTGATAGAAGGAGCTCGATATTGAGAGCTGGCTTATTCTGTCGCATACCAGGAGTCTAGTACAAACCAGTTTACATCACCATTGCACATCTACCCACCCTCTACTCATGTTCTCACACAATACACACAAGGAATTTTGTGTTTCATCTAGATTCACTGTTGTACAGATATTGATTGAATTCTTCTTTGGGACCTATTTGTTGTAATGGATGATCACAATTAGTGTTCACAAATTAAATTAATATTCCCTCAAAAACCTGATACATTTTCCCTCAGCATTGATTGCAGGCAGAAGACTGAAGGCTTAGAAGTGAGCAGGTGGGTCAGAAAGAGGCAGAGCAAGGAGACAGGGGCCAAGATTTGACAAGGACCAAAGGGTAGTCATGAGCAGGAGGGAGAGTGCGAGACAGGGTGAGAAGCAATTGGCAGGCAAGGTCTGAGGCTCAACAAGGATGGGAGGATTGAGAGTGAGATTCCAATATACAGAGGGAAGCAAGTGGCAGCCTAAGGCTGAGAATTGTGACAGCACGGAAGGCCCGAGGGCTGTGTGGTAAAATGTGGGAGAAGTGTCGGGCAGGTTAGGTTCAAAGTGGTGCCAGTAACTGTGGGATTACGGACTTCCTGGCAAATATTATGCACATAAATTACAACCAACTTCTTCCTTTTTCTGTTTGCTGGGCTGTAAGTAGGGACCTGTGATGGCAGCTAGCAGAGAACTGATTCTTCCAACCTCCTCCAATGCGGTTTTTGATTGGCTCACGGTTTCTACTGTTATAAACAACCAATTAGAAAGTGGAGCTGAATTTTGTTTTGAGCGTACAGTCTGATTGGTTTTGTGCATGAGGCTTCAAAAGGAAATAAATTAGATAGAGATAAATAGAGAGGGCTAGAGAGAGAAAGCTGGAGAGAGAGGGCTAGGTAGATAGATAGATAGATGGATAGATAGATATAGCTAGAGAAAGAGTGCAGTATATTTCCTAGTAACTGCATTAGACAATTTACCTACAACTCCTACAGGCTAACATTTTATTTACCTTGTTACAACCATCCAGCTGCCTCTGCATCACGGTATGCCTGCGGTGTGCTTCAACTGATAATGCTTAAAGTTAATTAAAAAAAGGTTTAACATTATTAAACTATTCATCACAAAGATTAAAAGTTTGCGAGTGAGTTGAAATCTGTGATGCTATCCCAAGGTTGCATTGCTGTTCATAAACTTCGGTAACTTCTCTCTCAGTTTATAATGTTGTCTGAATCTCTCGTTTGGATTTTTGGTCTTGTACTGTGCGTCACTGGCCACCTGTGATCTTTTGGAAGGTCTAAACAGTTGGAATTTTGCCTCAGAAATACTCTTCTTTTTTTTTCCTTCTGTAGTTATCTCCTTTGCTGCTCCTCTCGACCATCCCTCCCAACGGTTGGTTGCCTGATCTTCTCAGGGCAATGAGGGGCTATCAGGGGAAACCAGAGTGGCTGGAGATCCCAATGCTGCAATTCACCTCCACTCCCCACCGAGTGTGCCGTCCACCTGCCTACAAATTTTACATTAGGTCACCTGAATGGGATCCCCTCATTCGACTACTGGAACCACCACACAGTTCTATCCTCTGATTCTTCATCGGGGCCTCTCAGCCTCTCTCCCTCTCATACACTCCAGGTGGATCAGCTCAAACAAGGAGCTCACCACAAGGCACAAATCACACAAGATAAATACAGGTGAGGGAGGCCATTGGAGCCCATCTTAGCTCATCCACCAGGCAAAAAAAAAATAATTCCGCTGCAACATTATCTAACGGTATTTTGAATGAATCAGTTTTTTGACTCCACTACACTACCCAGAAAACCATTCACTCTTTGCATGGAGATTTTCTTCCTGAATACATATTTTTTAAATTGAAAGTATATAAATCAATAGTATTTACCATTCAGTGTAGTGCCTGCATAGTAGGAGCACAGGAGAAAGAGAATGTTAATTTTTACCTCTGACCTGAAGGAATGCAGCATTATGTGACAGATAATGTCGCACACGGGTCTGCACTTTTTATGCAATGTTTTTTCTGTTTATATAATGCTGACTATAGTACATATATTCTAATAGCGACAACATGATTTTGTTCAATCATTATGGTCATTACCAGCCCCGAGGTGTTTCCTACACCCCAGTGAGCACCTCCGGGCCAGTAATGATGACCAGAACGCCTGAATAAACTGAGGTTTGTGCAGAATTAACCCTCAAAGCACTCGCTCAGCTTCTACTCTGCTGTCGTTCTGTCATGTGTGTAAATGGAATTTGCTCTTCTCCAGAAATTCTCCATCCTTCCCATTTGAACTGTGAGGTGTAAACTGAGGAAGAAGTTCAGAGCAAGCTCTTTTTAACCTTGAGGGATGCATGTCTGCGTGGCATTATAAAATTGTTATAAATTATTGCAAGAAAACTATTTTAAAATAGAAACTAAACATTGAGGAAGACTTTGGAAACTGCTTAGCATTTGGTTGAAAACATATATTCTAGGGACATCACAGCCAGCTCAGGGGGGCTTCAAACATTGGTTGTAAATGGAACCCAAATTGTCAAAGCAATTTACAAAGAGAACAGCTGCAATATCTCCATAAAAGTCTAATAGTGATAACATGATTTAACAAAGAGATAGATCAGTGAAAAATAAAAACATGGGGATTTTAACCCTACTCGCCTGGCTGGACCTGGGCAGGTGAGCAATTAAAATGCCTCGGGATACTTACCGGAAAGCCGAAAGGATTCCATTATTTTCAATGTTGACTAATGCTTCCGAACAGGCAGCTAAGGCCGCCCACCGAAAGCTAGCGGGGTCTTAATTCACATATGCTAATTAAGGTCCGGTGGCGTCACCAGGCCCCGACAGCGAATTTATCTTCAGTCTGAGCAGGGAACCCGCCGCAGCTTCCCAACAGGTGAAGGCCAACGTGAAGAGGATCGGGAAGACTAAGAGTCCCTCCAGTTTCCTTTGTGGGGCCTATAGGAACAGTAGTGCCGTTCTGGGCCCAACAAGAAAAGTTTAGGCCTCCCTACCCTGGAACTCTCCCTTGCCCTACTGCAAGACTCCCTGGAGGCCGGCAGCCACTTCCTGCCCGTTCTGGGCAGGAAGTAGATCAGCAACATGTTAATGAGGCCCAGCAGTTAAAACCATCATGGCCTCATCTTGCTGTGGGAGGGCAGGAAACTCTCTGTAACCAGCATTTACCCACTGGATACCTGCTGGCAACTATAATCCCCTCTGCCAGTTTGCACAAACAGAAATGTACTAACGTCACTGTAGCCTGCCAAGAAAGTGAACAAAATGCTTTAAAGTTTAATCAGAACGAATAGAAAAAACCCCTAAAAACTTGGCTTTTTACAGCGCCTTTCATGACTTTGAGACATCCTAAAGTGCTTTACAGCTAATTAAGCACTTTTGAAGTGCAGTCACTGTTGTAATGGGGACATACATAATTTTGTGTACTATATACTGTATGTGGCATGGCCAAATGTTATGTTGATATCTTAAGTTATGTTAGGTTATGCATTCAGGTTATGAGCAAAGGCCACTCCAGGGTCACCTGAAATGGTTTACATGCCACAAGAAACACAGAGGAACCTCCCTAGCAGCCATAGCTGTTCTGTGAAATTTCAACTCTGGTACCTGAAATAATAAAGTAAGAAGAGAAAAACAAAACCAAAGGGAACTCTGGGCAGTTACCTATAATACTTGGACCTATCTCCCTCAGTCAAAGTACCTTGTGCTTGTAAAGACGCTCTCACTCTGCCAAAGCCTCGCTCTGCCATAATTCTTTAAAATTATACAATCTGACCTCTGAGTCCACCGGTGAGCATATATTAGATTTCAGTAGGACTGATGAAGCTGGAGCAATGGTTCCATCTTGCCCAACACCCACTGCTCTTCTGCCGGCACTTTCCTATGCGAGTGCAGGAGATGCAACGCCTGCTTCCTCCCTTCCCGCTGTCCAGGTGAAACAGTGATTTGCTTGTACTTCTCCCAACTTAGTATACTGTATTCACTGCTCACGATGCGATATCCTCTACACTGGGGAGACCAAATGCAGACTGGGCAATCGCTTTGCGGAACGCCTCTGTTCAGTCTGCAAGTGTGAGGTGAGCTTCCGGTCTCCTGTCATTTTAATTCCCTGCCCCACTCCCAGTCTGACCTCTCTGTCCTCGGCCTCCTACACAGTTCTAATGAAGCTCAACGGAAGCTTGAGGAACAGCACCTCATCTTTCAATTAGGCATTTTACCGCCTTCTGGCCTCAACATTGAGTTCAAAAACTTTAGATCATAACCACCGCTCCCTTTTCCTCGGACAGCAAGTGCTGGTAATGGTCCTGCTGTAACCATCTACACCTCCTCTGGACCCATCTTTTATTTCTTCAGTGTCCTGTTACCATCCACTTTTGCCTTGCACCATCATCCCTTTTGTCATTTAATGTCTCCTGTCTTTCATCCTATCACAGACCTTCTCTTTTGTCCTTTCCTCCCCCCTTTCCCTGCCCCTACACTTGCTTATAAACTGTTACATTTCTAACTTTTTCCAGGTCTGACAAAAGGTCATCGACCTGAAATGTTAACTCTGTTTCTCTCTCCACAGATGCTGCCTGACCTGCTGAGTGTTTCCAGCATTTTCTGTTTTTATTTCAGATTTCCAGCATCCACAGTATTTAGCTCTAGTAAACGGAATGCGGTGTTGAGTACCTCTTGGAATATGAAACAGTATTTTGTGAAAATAACATTATCATGTATGGGTAGAAAAGTAGTTTATATAGAAAATAATGTACACCGAGAATAGATTTCAAGGCAGTCGGAGCTGATAAACCATAGGAGTGAGGTGACCAGCCCAAAGGCTACTCTTGTCCACCACCAAGTGGCCAATTACAGGTACTGCTGGAGGCATGCTGGGGACACTGACTTGTACAGTTCCACCGGGTGCTGGTCTGGATACCCTACTGCTAACACTATTCATATATGATTTGGAAGAGCCTGGTTCTTGTAATATTGTATCATTGGCTGATGGGACTTAGCTATATGGCTAAGCAATAAAGGTAAGTGAAATTGATAGCATTCAAAGGGATTTGGACCAAAGGGGCACATGGGCTAAGAAATGGCAAACCAATTTTTAATGTCGATAAGTGAGAAGTAATGAGTCGGCTGACACTCCAGTGCAGTTGGGAGGGAGTGCTGCACTGTTGGAGGTGCTGCCTTTCGGATGAGACGTTAAACCGAGGCCCCATCTTCTCTCTCAAGTGGACATAAAAGATCCCATGGCACTTGTTACATCGTTATATTATCACATCGTTATATGGAACTACTTTGGTTAGTGCATTTATACTGCTATGTGGCACACTGTGTCAGACAGTGCAAGGTCGGACATCTTGTATCACTCCGCACCATGCGGCAGCAACATCATGAAAGCACTGAGTAAAAGCTGTAAACTAAAATGAGCTAAAAGTGTCTGTATTACATAGTAATAAGAACACAAGGGGACACAACATGGTGGCAGCGGTATAAGTGAGTACAACTTGTGCCATATGAACTATGAATAAGACGAAAAGTGAATATATGAGCTGACCATGAGTGCCAGTGTCTGCGTGATTGAGTGTGAATCGTACGTGCAACTAAGATGGTGGCTGCCGCGGCACTGACTGCGCAAATGCAACCCCTCATGAACTGGGAAGCCGACGATATAGTAGAGGCATTCCGCAAGTTCAAACAGAAATGTGACCTTACATTCAAAAGCTTCCTGAAGGGTACTGCCGACGAGGAAAAGGTTAGTTACATTCTGTTGTGGGCAGGAGAAAAAGGTCTAGATTTGTATAATAGCTGGAGTTTGACTGAAGAGGAAAAGGAAAACCCTGCGACAATCTTTAAGAAATTCAGCAACCATCTAGAGTCAAAATCCAATTACCATATACACAGATACAAATTCCAGAGTCTAAGACAGGAACTCGGTGAAACAGTTGACAATTTCTTAACAAGGCTGAGAAATGAAGCCAGCAAATGTGCATTTAATGAAATGGAGGAAAGGCTTGTGGACCAGCTGATATGGGGGTCAGCGCATGCAGAGGTACAAAAAGCCCTGATAGGGAAAGAAAAGCTCGAAATAACAGAGGCTATAGATACTGCGAGAGCTCATGAAGCCATGAAGCAGCAAATGAGAACGCTGATTTCTCAAACAGCTGACATGCGGACGGCTTCTGAGACGGACAACAGAGTGGATACAATAAGAGAAAAGTACAACACACAAAGATATGCACATGACAACGGGAGAAACGTGCAGAAACTGTGGAAGACCGCACAATTATACAGACAGGAGGAAATGTCCAGCATATGGAACAAGCTGCAATGCATGTGGCAAACTAAACCACTGGGAAAAGAGGTGTAGAACGAAGAAAGAAGGAACATACATCAAAAACAAAGGCAGACAGCAGAACCAGAGAAAGAAACACAATATCCATGCCATGGATGAGCAGGATGATGATGATTATGGTCATGACAATACACTAAACATCGAAACCATAAAGGTACAGCTTCACGAGATGTCCAGAGCGGAAAATACTCCACGGAGAGAATTGCACACCATCATCCAAATCAAAAAGAGGATCAAAGGTCAGCCCACAACCATCAACTTAAAGTTGAAGCTGGACACAGGGGCTCAGAGCAACATCCTCCCATTGAGACTGCACCATCAGATCTTTCCCGAAAACTTGAGAGAAGATGGCTACCCAAAAAACGGTTGTTTAAAGGCAAGTAATGTCACACTGACAGCATACGGGGGGAGTGAGATTAAACAACTCGGAATAACCTTTGTCAAAGGAACACATAAAAGAAAGAACATCAACTGCATGTTCTATGTCACCAACACTGAGGGGCCAGCGATCCTGGGATTAAACAGCTGTGAGAAGTTGAGATTGATCTCAGTGAATCATGAGCTGACGAAAACATCACTGAAGATAGACAGCAACACCCCGCTGAAAAATCGCCCACAAATCAAGAGTAAAAAAGACTTGATAGACATGTATCCGGAATGTTTCGATGATACAGTGGGATGTTTTGGAGATTTCCAATACCACATCACCATCGATCCAGAGGTAAAGCCTGGAATCCCTGCTCCATGAAAAGTACCCATCGAGCTGAAGACAAAGCTTGAAAGAGAGCTAAAGGAGATGGAAGAAAAGGGAGTGATCGTAAAGGTCACTGAACCCACAGACTGGGTAAACTCAATTGTGGTATGAGAAAAGCCAAATGGGCATCTCAGAATATGTTTGGACCCCAAAGATCTAAACCAGGCGATAAAGAGGGACCACTATCCCACCCCAACGCTAGAGGAGATTACGCCATCACTGGCAGGAGCCAAGGTTTTCTCAAAACTAGATGCCAGAAATGGATATTGGAACGTGAAGCTGGATGAGGAATCAACAACACTGACAACATTCAACACACCATTTGGGTGTTACGAATTCCTGCGGCTACCATTTGGGTTAAAGGTCAGTCAAGATATCTTTCAACAGAAAGTAGACGAGACATATAGAGGCTGTGGAGGAGCTATAGGAATAGCTGATGATATTCAGATCTATGGAGCAGATGAAAGAGACCATGATATGCACCTACATGAGGCCATGGAGCGTACCAGAAAGGCTGGCATCAAGTTAAATGCCGATAAGTGCATAGTTAAAGTCAAGGAATGCCAATTCTTCGGTATGATTTACACACCAGAGGGAGTCAAGCCAAATCCTGAGAAGATTGCGGCGATTGCTCAAATGAAACCACCCAAAGATAAGAAAGAGCTGAGGAGTTACCTCGGCTTGATCCAATACATCAGTTCTTTCATCCCAAACATGTCGGAACATACAACAAATCTCAGAGAGCTAATGAAAGAAGACGCTGAATACCAGTGGTCTGAATCACACGAAAGGAATTTCAAACAGCTTAAAGAACTGTTGTGCAAAGAAACAAGTCTGTCATGTTATGACAGAAGAAAACCAGTCACTCTGCAAGTAGACGCTTCTACCAGAGGACTAGGGGCAGCTCTTGTGCAGGAAGGAAAGCCAATAGCTTTCGCATCAAAGGCCTTGACATCAGCCGAGACGAGATACGCCAACATAGAAAGAGAACTATTAGCAGTAGTGTATGGATGCGAGAAATTCCATACATACCTGTATGGAGGCAGTTTACAATAGAGAGTGACCATCGTCCACTAGAACAGATCTATAAGAAGAATCTGTGCAAAGCACCTGCAAGACTGCAAAGACTACTTCTAAGGCTCCAAAGCTATGACTTCACGCTTAAATATAAGCCAGGAAAGGAAATGGTGCTAGCAGATGCGTTGTCTCGATTGTCACCATATGAGAAACATGAGGTGGAGGGACTAACAGTAAAAATCCACCACCTAGTGAGTGTTACTCCTACAAAGCTCAGTCAAATCAGAGATGAGACTAGCAAAGATGAGGAATTGCAACTACTCACACAACAAGTGATACAGGGGTGGCCGGAGAGAATCCAGCAGGTACAGGCGACAATTCGTCAATACTGGACGATTAGAGATGATATTGTAGTAGAAGACAGTATTCTCCTTGCTGGGTCGAGGATCATCATGCCAAAGACGATGCAGACAGAACTTCTCCATCTAATACATGAAGGCCACATGGGAATGGAGAAATGCAAGCTGAGAGCCAGATCAGCTGTATACTGGATAGGCATGTACAAAAATATCTGCATGTGGTATATGCCAGAAATACAGAAATGCACAACAGAAAGAGGAGATGATACCTAGTGAAATACCGTCAAGACCATGGCACACTGTTGGGGCAGATCTCTTCATGTGCAATCAAGAATGGTATCTCATAGTGGCAGATTACTATTCCAAGTTTCCTTTTGTGAGAAGGATGAAAGATCTGAGAGCCACAACTACCACCAGAATTGCAAAGAGCTTGTTTGCTGAACAAGGAACCCCGGAAAAGGTAATCTGTGACAATGGAACCCAGTTCACATCGAGTGAATTCAGAGCTCTGGCAGAAAAGTATGGGTTCAAAATAGTAACCTCATCCCCACATTTCCCAAGGGGACACGGGTTCATCGAAAGACAGATCCAGACTGTCAAGAGAACTCTCATCAAAAGTAGTGAGATGGGGGAAGACCAAGACCTTGCCCTCCTTTCACTCAGATCAACACCACTGAAAGCAGACATGAAATCACCTGCGGAATTGCTGAATGGGAGGAAGTTTAAGACTACCCTACCAGCAAAAATACATCCTCCCCAGGACCAGGAGGATTTCAGACAGAAGCTGGCAGAAGCACAAGTCGTAGGGAGCAAATATTACGACAAACATGCAAAGATGCTACCAGAATTGCTGAATGGGCAATCAGTGCATGTGCAAGACCCGGTGTTGAAAACCTGGAACCCAGCCAAGGTCATTGGAAAAGCTGATACTCCAAGATCCTACTTCGTAGAGACCAAACCTGGTAACCAATACAGATGGAACAGACTCCACATCAGACCTTCACCTGAACTGGTTAGGCAGCAGACAACATCAGCAACATTGACAACACCAGCTACTACAAGCAGTACAATGCCAGAAACAAGCGCCACAAATCAAACAACCATGAACATGCACATTCCAACTCCAAGTGTGACAGCAACAACAACAACAAGAGCGGAACACACCAAAACACCACAGAGAGGAGTGGTCACCACCAAATCCACAAGATGGAGGGACAACATCCAACCACCTGAGCGATATCGCGAATAAGAAAAGAAAACTCACGATTCTTTGTATTTGATAATAATAGTTTAGATATAATATTTTTTTTAATTAAATTAAATTTCATGTTTTAGTGTTTTGAGAAAGAGGGATGTTACATCGTTATCTTGGGCCAGAAATTCGCGGCCAAAGGCGTGAGTGCGCTCGGGGTACTCACGCATCTGGCCGTTGGAAATGCCGGCGTTCAGCATGAACAGCGCATGCGGGGAACGCCGGCATTTCCAGACCTCGAGCGCGTGCGACTGCACAGGCAGCGCTTGCGCAGTGAACTTCGTAGATTTCATTCATGAAATCCGTGAAAGTCCTCAGAATTTACACTTGAAAAAAGCAAGTGTAAAGTGGTTCATTGGCTGCGGAGGAAGAAACATTTTATCGTGGAGCTTCTGAAATGCAATATTTTTGTTTGGGAAAGGGAGGGAAGTTATTTTAAGAAATTTTAAGTAAGTTTTAAAGTTAAAATTTTTTTTTTTTTTTAAAGGGTTTTCAGAACAGTAGGTAGAAGGAGCAATTGTGGCTGTGTGAATGGAATGTGAGAATGAGTTATGTATGTATGTCCACATATATTCCTTTACGTATATGTATGTATGTTTTATATTCCTTTACTAATGTGTATGAATGTATGTTTTTAATTATGATTTTCCAATAAGTTACTTTCTCTGAAAGTCATAATTAAATAATACATTCATACACATAAGTAAAGGAATATATACATAACACGCAAAGGAATATATACAGACATACATACTTTCAGAAGCTCCACAATAAGAAATATCTTCCTCTGGAGCAACTGTACCCATGCTTTTTTCATGTGTAAGTTGTAATGACTTGACCTCACTGAAAGCATTAATGAAAGCGGCGAATTATACTGCGCACGCGCTGCCTGTGCAGTCGCACGCGTTCTGCCTCTGAACCCCTTCAGTCAGAGGACAGGAAATGCCGGTTTTCCCTACATGCACTGTGCATGCTGAAAACCAGCATTTCATCCAGCCAGATGCGTAAGTACCCCGACCGTACTCGCGCATTTGGAAGGGAATTACTGGGCCAACATTTTACATGTCAATAAAATGAAAAATTTAACAATTGCACGACTTGCCCCCTCGCATCTGCGACTGAGGGTCCAAGGAGGTGCATTGCGCAAGAGGTCATCATCGTATGTATCCTCACACTGTTCCCTTTGGGGAACTGTATGAAGTGGTGGAAGGATTTATGGCCGTGATTAACGCTCATTCTGTGACCGTAACCATCTTTGAACCAGCCATTAGGGTGGTTAGTCCTATGGCGGGAGGGTTTTACGGGCTCCCACAACCCAACTGAGCGGGGGGGGGGGCCACCAACACCCACGGACGCAAGTATCCCGCTGGATGTCCACCCAGAATTTAAAGTTGGAGCTCCGACTCCACTTGCCGGGACTGTCTGGAGTGGGGTTCAAAACCCTACTCCTTCTGGCCCAGCGGCGGGGATGCTTACTGCTATGCAAAAGGCCCACTCCGCACAAAAGGTGACACCCATACGTTTCCTGCGCCTTTTCCCTCCCCGTGACTGGAGCCCTATGCTGCCATTTCACGTTGCTAATCGGATTGGGCCTTTGTCATAGCGGTAGGATCCCCGCCGCTGAGCCAGATCAGGGTAGGGTTTCGAACCCCGCTCCAGACAGTCCCGGCAAGTGGAGTCGGAGCTCCGGCTCTAAATTCTGGGTTGACATCCAGTGGGATATTTGCGTCCGTGGGTGTGGGTGGCCCCCCCTCCTTGTATAGCTTGTGGGAGCCCGTAAAACCCTCCCGCCATAGGACTAACCGCCCTAATGCCTGGTTCAAAGATGGTTACGGTCACGGAATGAGCGTTAATCATGGCCATAAATCCTTCCACCACTTCATACAGTTCCCCAAAGGGAACAGTGTGAAGACACGTATGACGACGACATTGCTAAATAAATAAATGGAATTTAAAAAATTCTTTTAGGGCTTTTAAAAGTCTTTAAATTGCTTTAATTCTCTTTAAAACTACTTCAGATTACTCAAAATAATGTAAACATTTTAAAAAGTTTATAAAAGTTACCAAAATCTTCAAAAAACTTCCAAAAACCTATTTAAACTGCTGCTTTGCATGTAAAAATGCTTAGCAGCTTGACAGAAACATTGGGGGCGTGTCCAGTGAAACTGAGACCTCAAGGGGCGTGTCTCACTTGCACTGCACGCTCCTGGCTTCGCGCTGGCTGCACTCCTGGGCGGCGTGACGTCATACGCTGCCCGGGATTCTTCTTCTGGAAACACCAATTCCAGGCGTCCCTGGAGCTGATCGGCAGTAGCGCGGGGTAAGTGTAAATACGGGGCTTGCACGCGCTGCAAGCCCCGTTCTGGAATTTCTGGGCCATTATCACATCGTTAAATGGAACTACTTGTTACATTGTTATATAGAACTACTTTGGTTAGTGCATTTATACTGCTATGTGGCACACTGTGTCAGGCAGTGCACAGTGCAAGGTCGGACATCTTGTATCACTCCGCACCATGCGGCAGCAACATCATGAAAGCACTGAGTAAAAGCTGTAAACTAAAATGAGCTAAAAGTGTCTGTATTACATAGTAATAAGAACACAAGGGGACACAACAGCACTATTTCAAAGAAGAGCAGGGGAGTTATCGTCGGTGTTCTGGCCAATATTTATCCCTCAACTAACATCACTAAAAAAAAAACAGATTATCTGGTCATTGTCATATTGCTGTTTGTGGGAGCTTGCTGTGCACAAATTGGCTGCAGCATTTCCTACATTACAACAGTGACTACACTTCAAAAAGTACTTCATTGGATGTAAAGCACTTTGGGACGTCCTGAGGTCATGAAAGGCGCTATATAAATGCAAGTCTTTTTTTTCGTATTGAAGCAAGTAACATGTATATATGATAAAAAGGTAACATCTTGGAAACCTAGTTCACCACACCTAAAGAATTGAATCTGCCACCTTTTTCACATATTCAACTCAAGAACACACCAAACCACACACTCAGTTGCTGAGCCACCCAGGGAAACCTAATCATTCTACATTCACTAGGGATAGAACCTAGGACCTGCTGTATCTAATGAGCTCAAGAGCATACCTACACCCACATTCACTCTGTCAGCAATCTAGGAAATGCCACTTATTTTCACTTGTCCAGCTGAAGCAAACTCATTCTGAATACCTTGGGAATCACACCTCGGACCTTCAAAAGTTACTTAACCCAGAGTACACCAGCCTACCAAGAAACCGCTCCTCCCAGGCAAAGCTTTTTTTTGACCACTAGGGAAAGTGGAAAAGAAAAAGAACTTGATTCCTTCACTTAAAGTTTTCAGTAAATGTAAACTGTTATTGCCAGAAATAATCAGTTAATATGATGCTTCTTGTGGCCAATTAAATTTAAATGCAACAAATTATTGTAACCATATATAGATCATTTGTCAGACAACATTTGGAATACGGTGTGTCATTTTGGACACCCTCCCTCTAAATGGACATTGATGTTTTACAGGTGGCTACGAGAAGAGCAGCAAGGTTGATTCCAGGACTTGGGACTAGATTCTGGGAAAAGACAAATAGGTGAACTTGTTTCCATTAAAGAAAACATCATTAAGAGGAACAAGTTCTTTTAAACCGGTAACAGGCATGGATAACGTAAACCTAAGCAGCATATTTAACTGTTAGCTTAGAATGTGAAATACAAGGACAAGATAACAAGGGCAAGATTAACAAAGTCAAGCAAGGCAAAAGTAGTCCGCCACCATGGAGTAGTGGATATGTGGAACAAATGATCAGCAAAAGCATTTGACCCTTAGACTGTGGGTGGGTCCAGGGAAATTTCAATGTTCCTGGGCTAGCCCATTTTTTTTTGTTGAAGTTTTCACGTGACGCACTGCAATAAAACAAACCATGGCATTTACTTTAATCAAATTTCACAGATAGCTTTACTATTGGAACATTAATCCTGTACAATAAAAAACATACACTTAAAATTGAAGAAAATTTAGGTGGGAGTGAGTACTTTCAATTCATAATATAGCATGAAAAATTATTTTTGACCTTTTTATTTAAATAGAGTCATAGAGTCATAGAGTTATACAGCACGGATAGAGACCCTTCGGCCGATCGTGTCCACGCCGGCCATCAAGCCCTGTCTAATCTAATCCCATATTCCAGCATTTGGTCCGTAACCTTGTATGCTATGGCATTTCAAGTGCTCATCCAAATGCTTCTTGAATGTTGTGAGGGTTCCAGCCTCCACAACCCTTTCAGGCAGTGAGTTCCAGACTCCAACCACCCTCTGGGTGAAAAAGTTCTTTCTCAAATCCCCTCTAAACCTCCCGCCCTTTACCTTGAATCTATGCCCCCTAGTTATTGACCCTTCTACTAAGGGAAAAAGCTCCTTAGTATCCATCCTATCTATGCCCCTCATAATTTTGTACACCTCAATCATGTCCCCCCTCAGCCTCCTCTGCTCCAAGGAAAACAAACCCAATCTGCCCAGTCTCTCTTCATAGCTGAAGCGCTCCAGCCCTGGTAACATCCTGGTGAATCTCCTCTGCACCCTCTCCAAAGCTATCACATCCTTCCTGTAGTGTGGCGACCAGAACTGCACACAGTATTCCAGCTGTGGCCTAACCAGTGTTTTATACAGCTCCATCATAACCTCCTTGCTCTTATATTCTATGCCTCGGCTAATGAAGGCAAGTATCCCATATGCCTTTTTTACCACCTTATCCACCTGTTCCGCCGCCTTCAGGGATCTGTGTACTTGCACACCCAGATCCCTCTGACCCTCCGTCTTGCCTAGGGTCTTACCACTCATTGTGTATTCCCTTGCCTTGTTAGTCCCCCCAAAGTGCATCACCTCGCACTTTTCCGGGTTAAATTCCATTTGCCACTGTTCCGCCCATCTGACCAACCCATCTATATCGTCCTGCAGACTGAGACTACCCTCCTCGCTATTTACCACCCTACCAATTTTTGTATCATCCGCGAACTTACTGATCATACCTTTTACATTCATATCCAAGTCATTAATGTAGACCACAAACAGCAAGGGACCCAGCACCGATCCCTGTGGTACCCCACTGGCCACAGGCTTCCAGTCACAAAAACAACCTTCGACCATCACCCTCTGCCTTCTGCCACTAAGCCAGTTTTGTATCCAATGTGCCAAGGCACCCTGGATTACATGGGCTCTTACCTTCTTGACCAGTCTCCTGTGCGGGACTTTATCGAAGGCCTTACTGAAATCCATATATACCACATCCACTGCGTTACCCTCATCCACACACCTAGTCACCCCCTCAAAAAATTCAATCAAATTAGTCAGACATGATCTTCCCTTGACAAAGCCATGTTGACTATCCCTGATTAATCCTTGCCTCTCCAAGTGGAGACTAATTTTGTCCCTCAGAATTTTTTCCAATAATTTTCCTACCACTGATGTTAGGCACACTGGCCTGTAATTCCCCGGTTTTTCCCTACTCCCCTTCTTGAATAATGGTACTACATTAGCGGTTCTCCAGTCCTCTGGCACATCCCCTGTGGCCAGAGAGGTTCTGAATATATGTGTTAGAGCCCCCGCAATCTCTTCCTTTGCCTCACACAGCAGCCTGGGATACATTTCGTCCGGGCCTGGGGATTTATCCATTTTTAGGCCTGCTAAAACCGCCAATACCTCCTCCCTCTCGATGTTAATATGTTCGAGCATATCACAGTCCCCCCGCCCTATTTCTATGTCTACATCGTCCCTCTCCATAGTGAAAACAGATGCAAAAAATTCATTTAGAACCCCTCCTACATCTTCCAGCTCCACACACAGATTGCCACTTTTGTCCCTAATGGGCCCTATTTTTTCCCTAGTTATCCTCTTACCCTTAATATACTTATAAAACATCTTAGGATTTTCCTTTATTTTGCTCGCCAGTGTTATTTCATGGCCCCTCCTTGATCTCCTAATTTCTTTTTTAGGTATCCCCCTGCACTTTTTGTACTCCTCTAGGGCTTCCTCCGTCTTTAGCCTTTTGTATCTGCCAAAAGCCCTCCTTTTTTTTCTAATCCATTCTCGTATATCCCCTGACATCCAAGGTTCCCTGTGGTTTTTGGAACCTCCCTTGACCTTTACGGGAACATGTTGCCATTGTATGATCTCAATCTCCCTTCTGAAAGCCTCCCATTGCTCCGATGCGGATTTTCCTACAAGTAGCTGATCCCAGTCCATTTTGGCCAGATCCTGCCTTATCCTATTAAAATCGGCCTTCCCCCAATTTAGAACCTTTATTTCCGGCCCATCCCTGTCCTTTTCCATGACCACCTTAAATCTCACCATATTATGGTCACTGTCACCAAAGTGCTCACCTACTAGCACTTCTTCCACTTGGCCGGCCACATTCCCTAGAATTAGGTCCAGTACCGCCCCCTCTCTTGTAGGACCTTCTACATGCTGGCTCAAAAAGCTCTCCTGGATGCACTTTAAGAATTCTACACCCTCTGTGCCTTTCACACTCTGACTATCCCAGTTAATATTGGGGAAATTGAAATCCCCCATTATTATTACCCTATTATTTGCGCATTTCTCTGAGATTTGCCTACATATCTGTTCCTCTATCTCCCCCTGACTGTTTGGAGGCCTATAGTACACTCCCAGCAAAGTGCTTGCCCCCTTTTTGTTTTTAAGCTCCACCCATATGGCCTCATTAGAGGAACCTGCTAATATGTCATCCCTCCTTACTGCAGTAATTGACTCCTTAATTAATATTGCAACACCACCTCCTCTTATACCTCTCCCTCTGCCTCGCCTGAAGATTCTGTACCCCGGAATATTGAGCTGCCAGTCTTGCCCCTCCCTCAACCATGTCTCCGTGATAGCAACAATATCATACTCCCATGTGTTTATCAACACCTTCAGTTCATCCACCTTATTTGCAAGACTCCTTGCATTAAAATAGATGCCATCCAGCCTTGCCCTTGTATATTTGCCCTGTCTACCAAGCTGACTTGTTTTTCTCTCTATAATTGGCAGCACATCACCCCCTATTTCAGCTCCCCTCTGTATCCCATCCCCCTGCCAAGTTAGTTTAAACCCCCCCCCCCCCCCAACAGTGCTAGCAAACCTTCCTGCAAGGATATTTGTCCCGCTCTGGTTCAGGTGCAACCCGTCCGACTTGTACAAGTCCCACCTTTCCCAGAAGCAGGCCCAGTGATCCAGGAAACTAAAACCCTCCCTCCTGCACCAACTCTTTAGCCACGCATTCATCTGTTCTATCCTCCTATTCCTATACTCACTAGCACGTGGCACTGGGAGTAATCCAGAGATTACAACCTTTGAGGTCCTGTTTTTTAATCTGATACCTAGCTCCCTAAATTCTTGATGCAGGACCTGATCCCCCTTCCTACCTATGTCGTTGGTCCCAATGTGGACCACGACCTCTGCCTGCTCACCCTCCCCCTTAAGAATGCCCTGTAGCCGCTCAGTGACATCCATGACCCTGGCCCCAGGGAGGCAACAAACCATCCTGGAGTCACGTTTGTGGCCACAGAAACGCCTATCTGTTCCCCTTACGATAGAATCCCCTACCACTATTGCTCTCCCACTCTTTTTCCTCTCTCTCTGAGCAGCAGAAGCGTCCCTGGTGCCAGGAAGCTGGCTGCTGCTGCCTTCCCCTGGTGAGTCATCCCCCTCAACAGTATCCAACTTGGTATACCTGTTTGAAAGGGGGATGTCCGCAGGGGGCCCCTGCACTTCCTGCCTGCCTCTGTTGCCTGAAGGGGGGTTATTACCTGAAGGGGGACCCACTATGCTGCTCCATTTTGTGAATAGTGGTGAAGCATCCAGAGCGCCTCCATTAAAATACTGATCGCCACAGGCCTGCCTGAGAACTGATCGAGCTCGCCGATGTTGGGAAATCAAGTTATTGAGGAGATATTCAGAGTAATAAATATACAAAAATATTAGAGCTAGGCCACTTAGGAGTGAAATCAGGAATCACTTTTTCACATAAAGGGTAGTGGAAATCTGGAACTCTCTGCTCCAAAAGGCTGTGGATACTGGGTCAATTGAAAATTTCAGGACTGACTTCGATAGATTTTTGTTAGGTAAAGGTATCAAGGGTGGGTAAATGGAGTTGTGATACAGATCAGCTAGGATTTGATTAAATGGCGCAACAGGCTCAAGGTACTGAATGGCCTACTCCTGTTCCTATGTATAGTATGTATACATATATTCATATTATAAAACTTGGGTATACACAAATTCCAGATGCAAAATAGTCTTTGTAAAACCAATCATTTCCTGATGGGTTCTTCTGATCTTGGAGTGGAGTCAGAGATTTACAACCAGTTACCAAGCTCAATAGAAGCAATCACGCTCTCATTGACTTCAGGATGTCTGCAAAAGAAATTGACCTCTAATTAGCTTCAGAGTCTATTTACAGTAATTAGACCTTATGGTGCTAAAGACACACAGCTTCACCGTAGCAGCAGAATTATGCATTGTGTGTTACGTGATATAATGCTGCTGTCCTTATAAAACAGGGTATCCTCTAATTTACTGTGCGCAACACCCCAGGGGATCTGCTAATATTATACAATAACACGGAAAGTATTTATTCAATTGATTCTCTGTGGGATCCATTGCCATTTCAACACAGCATTGTGGGGACCACATATAGCAAGTACACTGCTTCATGCATATGTACTAATTACTGACCCTTTGGGTGACATAACTAGCAGGATTTCCAGGGAAGACCAGGATCCACCAGAGGTGATGTTGGAATAAACCACAGAACCAAGTAGGACATGGCTCCCATTTGCTCCCCAACGTCCTTTGTCTCTGCTACCACAATATTGTACTTCCACCCCATTAAGATCAGAATTTCTGGGCTACAGTATTTCACAATATAGTCATTTTATAATATGGTATATTATATAACCAGGTATATATTTATTAAGTAATTAATTACAGTGGTCATATAATTATTTACTGTTAATTTTATGCAGCACGTTTATTCTGTTGATCTCAAAATCACAAGATTGAGAGACGAGGAAGGCATTCAGTCCATCGGAGGTCATCCACTCAGAAAGAACCGACAGTCCTCCCAACATAGAATCTAACTGTCACCTCATTCCAAGGTTTTTGCTTCCACTATCTATCCAGATGCCCATCCTACATGTTGATTGTATTTTATATGAAGAACTACATCACCAGTTTGAAGCTGTGCCTTTTGCCCTGCTGTCATGGTTTAGCTTGAAAGTAGTTGTGTTTTGGATTTACCTCTTCTATCGCATTTACTATTTTAAAGACTTCTAGCACATCCTTTGAAGTTCCTCGTTTTGAGGTTTAAGCTTTTCCTGTTTATCCTTATAATAACTCAGTCCTTAGGATTGGCACGCTGGCTCTTCTTTGCACCACCTCCAGGGCCTGAATGTCACCCTTGCACCTTGGTGTACAATATTGTATGGCCATTTTCATATTTAATCTAAGTTGCCTTTGGGTGCCTCTTCAAATTCGACAGCCTTCCCTCCTGCCCTATAGTTGAGTATCATCTTCAAAAATGACCAGAATGCATCAAGATTCTGAATAGAACTATTACTGCAAATTAGAAACAGCAATCAGAGACTTAAACCAAGCCCTGGGATACACCACTCAGCACTTTCACACACCCCGACATCACTGCTCTAACAAGTACTTGTTGATTCCTACTATTCCGTCAACTTCTTATCCATTCCTGGAATTTTCCTTGAATTTAAGCATAAATTCCTGCCTCAGTGCAGAACCTTGTTAGAGACTTTTTGGAAGTCTGGGTACACCAAGTTATAAGACTTTCCACAATCCACTTGGGATATCACTTTCTTACAATCTCAAGGAGGTTGGTCAAGCTGCATCTTCCCTTTCTGAAGCTGGATTAGTTTTTGTTCACTAGGTTGTTCTTTTTGTGCTGACTGATCGTCTCTGTATTATTTACACGGGATAATATTCACATTTTAGAATTAAACAACTGAGATGTCATTATAAGTTTATCAAAAATTGATTTGTAGCTGATTACTGGTAAATGACATGACAAATATAGAACCGTAATTCTACTAATTAAATTATACAGATGCTGCTCTTTCATGGCAGACATTTCAGAAGATTGATTGATTGGTTCCTGATTTATTTAGATCACAAATAACGGGTTTTACTCAATTTGGGACTATCTGATAAAGGTTCGAGCATCCCAATCAATTGAATTGAACAAAATGGAAATCGCAGGCAGTATAGTTAAACACACGTCTCTCCTGGATTTCAGCCTAAGCGCATTGTGCATGAGGCCTGTATCATCATCACTCTCTGGAAGTAAATCCAGTCCCTGGACAACCAGCTACACTGGTGTTTAAACATGTACAAACTCCAAACTACATAATTGTTCATGTCAGCAAACATCTTATTAACCACTTATAACAATCAAATTATGGTTAGCGGCTGATACCAGAGGAAGATGACCAGCGCCCTCCTGTGGCCATTGCCTGTCTGCATTTCAGTTTATTTACTGGCAAGAGGCCGAGTCACATCTTGCTGGAGTGTTCACTGTTAGTTAGGCTTTTTTTCTGCACCCTTCAGCTCGAATATTTTTACGCTGTAACTTGCTGGACGTGTAAGCTGATAATGGAGCAATGGGGTATCTAGAACCTTAGTGAACTTTAGTGACCCACGGTGTAGTGTATGTACTTTGCAGAAGGAACTATATTCTGCAGCCCCTGTATACTGCAGTACCAGTAGTGACCACCCCTGTATATAAGCCTGTGTAGAAACTTTGCATAGTAGTTCCAGTTTTGTCTCCACTCAGTAAAGACCTGTTGTAACCAAATCCTGCAGTCCGTGTCTCAATTACACACGGACATAATACTGGCGACGAGCAGATCCGAACTTACCTACAGTTCTGCACCACCTCATGGGGATCCACCCCTGAAGCGAAGTTGTTAGAGGTCGAGGCCAGAAGGAAGAAAGAAAAAAAAAAAAAACAGAAGAAACGGGCGTCGACCGTGGGCAACCGCCTCTGATTCATCGGATTTGAAGATTTGCAGGAGAGGCTGTCGAGAGCGGGGCTTGGTTATCCTGTCTATGGTGTTCCAGCTAATCGGGCTGGTGGCAGGTAGTACACTGATCCTTCCTGGGCTGCGGCGGGCTAGAGCTCGATCGGGTGGCTTTTCAACGGGGCCGAGCAGCGTTGTCGGGAAGAGGAGAGAGAGAGAGAGAAGGTGGAGCACACAGGGCGTGGCCGGTGCTACGAAGCCGGGCAGCGTACAGACCCGAGAAGAGGGAGGAAAGTGTCCCATAGGGTTTGCTCTGACGACGGGAAAATAAAAGAAATTAGAAGCGCAGAAAGCCGCGAGGAGCTGCAGTTTGCCACGGGGATCGCGGAGAGCGGCGTTAGCAGCAGCGCGGGGGGGAAGTGCGCGAAGACCATAGGGCGTCGCCATCAAGGCATAAAAACGCCAGCAACAGCGCTAGCAGCAGCAGAGAAGACAGAAAGCGCGGGAGGCGCCATCTTAATCCAGCGGGGAAGAAGGCAAAGCGTGGGAGGCGCCATTTTGTTTAATCGGGGAAGAAGGCAAAGCGCGGGAGGCGCCATCTTAGATTTCCAAGATGCCGAAGACTGGCAATATCACTGCCTTCGATAATGCAATAGAAGACTGGACCACGTATGTGGAAAGAGTCGAAGTATATTGCAAGGCAAACGAAGTAGCCGATGAGAAAAAGGCATCGGTACTACTAAACTTAATGGGCACAAGAACGTACGGCCTATTGCGGAACCTGATCACACCAGCCAAACCGATGGCGAAGAGTTTTAACGAAATTGTTGATATCCTACAGGAACACCTAAATCCTACACCGCTGCTGATAGCAGAAAGATTTAAATTCCACAAGAGAAATCAGCATAAAGATGAGAGCAATGCTGATTACCTTACGGAACTACGCAAGCTATCAAAGCACTGCCAGTTCGGAGCAGGACTGGCAGATACCCTACGGGACAAATTTGTCTGTGGACTCCTGAGTGAAGGAACCCAGAAGAGGTTACTCTCAGAGAAAGAGCTGACGCTAGATAAGGCTTTCAGCGTGGCAGTATCGTTTGAAGCAGCAGCAAGGGGAGCTGCGGAAATACAGCAAAAGCCACAGGAATACGGCACCCATGAAATGACACGGGGATTTGAAAAATTTTATTGCTGCGGCAGAACAACCCATGACCAGAAGGACTGCTGGTCCAAGGACAAAATATGCAGGCAATGCGGAAAGATGGGACACATTGCACGAGTTTGCAGGTCTGGGAAGAAGACTAACGACAACAAAAAGGCTACTAAGGAACAGTACAGGAAAGTACAAAAGATGATGGACAGTAGTTCCGAAGACCAGAAGAGCGATAGTGAATCCAGGAACAAGAGACTAAGCTGTCTCAAACTTCACAACATAATCGCAAAAGAGGATCACCAAACCATTTGGGTCACCCTCACGATAGCAGGGTCCCAAGTCAAAATGGAATTGGATACAGGATCAGCCCTGACCATCATGAATCGACAAGACTACGAGCGGCTATTCTCACACATACCCTTGAAGGAGACATCCATTGTCTTGAAGACGTATACGGGGCAGAAAGTATACCCCAGAGGGAAAATAAGGGTGCCTGTTGAATACAACGGCAAGGAAATACAGAAATTGTATCTGTACATACTGCAAGATGGTGGACCACCGTTATTGGGACGTGAATGGATCAGAAAGATAAGTTTAGACTGGCACTCCATTCAGGCACTGACTGTGGCTGGTAAAAAGGATGATGACGTCACACCTGGACGATTGTCAAAAATCTTAGCTAACGCTAAAAAGGTATTTCAACAAGGACTGGGAACTCTTAAAGGCGTAACCGCCTCGATAAAAATAGAAGAGAATGCAATTCCCATGATTTTCAAAGCAAGACCGGTACCGTATGCAATTCGCCCAGCCGTCGAGGCAGAGCTGGAGAATCTGGAGAATGCAGGCGTGTTATCTAAGGTAGACTGGAGCGAGTGGGCAACACCCATCGTTCCTGTCATGAAAAAAACGTTAAATAATAAGTCTGAGGAGCCAAGGAAGGTTCGCATCTGTGGGGACTTCAGGGTGACGGTGAACCCAGTCCTTCACACAGTACAGTATCCTCTCCCGAGGATAGAAGATATTTTCGCCTCACTATCTGGAGGGAAACGTTTTACAAAAATTGACCTAGCACAAGCATATTTGCAGATGGAGGTTGAAGAATCCTCTAGGAAGTATCTCACGATAAACACTCACAAAGGTCTTTACCAGTATAATCGACTGGTATTCGGAGTAGCATCAGCTCCGGCGATATGGCAAAGAGCGATGGAACAAGTCCTGCAAGGGATTCCGGGGACTCAGTGTTACTTAGACGACATCCTAGTGACAGGTGAAAATGACAGTGAACACCTTGCCAACCTAGAGCAGGTGCTCACTAGACTAAGAGAACACGGGCTACGAGTCAATCGCCCCAAGTGCGAGTTTTTTAAGAAACAGATATCGTATTGTGGCCACGTGATTGATGAAGAGGGGTTACATAAGTCCCCTGACAAAATTGAAGCGGTAGTTAAGGCTCCAGCGCCTGAAAATGTGTCGCAACTGAGGTCATTCCTCGGATTGGTGAATTACTACCATAAGTTTTTGCCGAATTTGTCCACAATTTTGCACCCACTGAATGCCCTACTACAAACTGGAGTAGCATGGAAATGGAGCGATGAATGTAAGCGGGCCTTTCAGAAGAGTAAAGACCTAATCACTTCAAGAGAAGTATTGGCTCACTACAACCCATCACTACCGATAAGACTGGCGTGTGATGCGTCTCCCTACGGCATTGGAGCGGTACTGTCACATAAATTCCTTGGTGGTTCAGAGAGGCCGATAGCTTTTGCGTCACGCTTGTTAACTTCAGCCGAGCGTAACTACGCCCAGATTGACAGAGAGGCCCTCAGCCTGGTGTGGGGGGTGAAGAAGTTCAATCACTACCTGCACGGTCAGAAATTTACTCTACTAACTGATCATCAACCTCTTGTCTCCATTTTCAACCCTCAGAAGGGCGTCCCGATAATGACAGCACAACGGCTACAGAGGTGGTCCCTTTTCCTAGGGGCACACCAATATGACATCGAGTACAAAGGAACTAAACAGCATGGGAATGCTGATGGATTGTCGCGCCTACCGTTGCCGACGGTGGAAGAAGCACCTGCAGTGGATCCTGTGGAGATATTCCACTCGACCATAGTCAAATATCTACCTGTGACGAATGCAAACATAGAAAAGGAAACACGAAATGACCCGACACTCTCCAGGGTCTATGATTTAACGGTGAAGGGATGGCCAGCACATGGCGAACCACTGTTGCCAGCATTCTCGCCGAGAAGAGAACAGCTGTCAATGTGCAGAGGAACCTTGATGTGTGGATCCAGAGTAGTAATTCCACCCAAATTGAAGGATAGAGTGCTCAATGAGCTTCATGAGGGTCATCTGGGAGGGGTAAAAATGAAGAACTTAGCCAGAGCGTTTGTGTGGTGGCCGGGAATCGATAGAGAAATCGAAGAGATGACCAAGAGCTGTACAGGATGCCAGAAGGTCCAAAACGCCCCACCACAGGCCCCTCTACATCCATGGGAGTGGCCCTCATCTCCATGGCAAAGGGTGCACATTGATTTTGCTGGTCCATTTATGGACTCGATGTTTTTAATTGCGGTGGATGCACATTCAAAGTGGCCAGAGGTAATAAAAATGTCCTCAACCACCACAGAAAAAACTATCACAGTCTGACGAACCATATTCGCCAGAAATGGGCTGCCTGAACAGATTTGCTCTGACAATGGACCACAGTTTGTGTCTGAAGAGTTCCGGAGGTTCTTAAAGAACAATGGTGTTAAGCATTACACATCCGCCCCATATCATCCAGCCACCAATGGATTGGCTGAGAGGTTCGTTCAAACATTCAAGAAGGCTATCAAGGCAATGTGTAATGAAGACATACCCCTACAACACAAGGTGGATAACTTCTTGTTTGCCTACCGGAATGCGACACATGCGGTTACCAACCAAACTCCAGCCATGATGTTCTTCAATCGAAGACTACGATGCCGCTTGGATTTGGTTAAGCCAAACATCAGAAGAGATGTGGAGAACAGGCAGTTTCAGAATATGAATGAAAGGCCGACCAGGAGTTTTAAGATAGGTCAACCAGTTTTGGCCCGGGACTACCGCACAGAGAAATGGCAGCCAGGAACGATCTGCACACGGCAAGGACCTCTAATGTATACCGTGGACGTTGGAGAGAGCATTGTAAGACGCCATGCTGACCAGATTCTAGAGTCACTGGAAAACGTCAAATCCACACCACGATCCGATACACCTGGCGATGAAACCGAAGTACCAATTGCATCTATCTCAGAATCGGTGATATTGGAAGCAGACAAACCAAACAACGACGTTGATCCCGAATCAACTTTGCCAGAAGAACCTGATACCCCAAAGAGCCGTTATCCAGACAGAATCAGGAAGCCTCCTCAAAGACTGAACTTATAATTGCTTAACTTCAGCTAATGTATATAGCAACTGTAATTGTAAATATGTTATTTAATTATTAATCGAATGTTATGTACTGTTTAGCTAAAAGGGGAGGAATTGTAGTGTATGTACTTTGCAGAAGGAACTATATTCTGCAGTCCCTGTATACTGCAGTACCAGTAGTGACCACCCCTGTATATAAGCCTGTGCAGTAACTTTGCATAGTAGTTCCAGTTTTGTCTCCACTCAGTAAACACCTGTTGTAACCAGCTCCTGCAGTTCGTGTCTCAATTACACACGGACATAATACACGGGACCAACAGTGATTTAAGAGTAGAGAATGAAAGAGAGGAACGACAGAGAAAGAGGATAAATTAGCATTGGGCGAATTAGAGTCAAATCAGGTACAGAAAGAGAAATAAAGAGAGGGAAAGAAAGATTGGATTAATAGAGAGAGGAAAAAAGAGACATAAAGGAAAAGTAAGAAAAAAATGTTTAAAATTTATAAAATCTTTAACAACAATGCACTACGTGCAGGAATGAGACTCGACAGTTTAGATTGTTCCCTTTCTGGACTGAAGTTACCCCTTGTTGTAGCTTTAACTTTCTGACTTTAAGCAGAGATCTGTTCCCATTAAGAGTGTAGCCTTCGTACTCCCTCACCCTCCAGGGCCACAAACTGTGCAGCAGCGATGTAATCCATCTGATGACACCATTGCATTGCTGCACAAAGAGTAGAATTAACATTTTGATAAACCATACAACCCATTGCAGAATTTTGATATACTTCATACGCCTCAGCGTAACAGCCTGTGATGTACTCCATACTTTCAAACTAATAGTTTCTGACATACCGCACACCTCTCACTATTGTCTGATATAACGGACTCCTCACTGTAACAGATAAACAGACTAGCTGATAATTATCTCATTGCTGTTTGTGGGAGCTTGCTGTGCGCAAATTGACTGCCGTGTTTCCTGCCCCAACATGCCCATCAGTGTGAAATTCTGTAGTATGTCCCATACCTCTCAATAAAACTGCACCACAACCCAAACTAGAATGCACTAATATACTCTCCAATTTTCCCTCTCATGTTTTTTCGTACGTGGTCCCTTTAATTTTAATCTCTTCCAGCCGTAACAGCTTGTGAGCGGCCTGCGCGGGACCTCCGGATTGAAGCGCGGCTGCACGGCCGCATACCATAGGTTGAACGTTGGTACTCTCCCAGCATATAGTGCTCTTAAGGTTTTAGCCTTGGTTCAGTGGTTGCCTCTAAGGCAGAAGGTTGTGGGTTCAAGCTGAAGTCCAGAGACTTGAGCACATAATCTAGGCTGTGCTGAGGGAGTGTGCCAGTGTCAGAAGTGGTGCCAATTGGAACAAGTCATTAAATCAAGGTCCACCTGCCCTCTCAGGTGGATGTAAAATATCCTATGGAAATATTTGAAGATCAGGGGAGTTCTCTTGGTGTTCTGGCCAACATTTATCCTTCAGCCAACACAACCAAAACATTTATCTCATTGCTGTTTGTGGGACCATGCTGTGTGCAAATCATCTGCCACATTTCCCGACTGCATTACAACAGTGACTACATTTAAAAAGTACTTCAATGGCTGTGAAGCACTTTGGGATAGAATGAAAGATGCTATATGAATGCAAGTTCTTTCTCTGGTACAATAAATAACTCACTACAACAAGCTTTTTATATTCTACCTGAACTATAACACAATCTGATTTTTACTACAATACTTTGATATATCACAAGCTTACTATAGGACTCTCATACACCACAGTTACCACATACCTTCACTATAAAACTCTAATGTAACAGCCCTGGCTATGTCTCTCAAATAACACTGGTTTGGGTATAATATTCATTGATTTACCCAGTACCACTCATTGTAATACTCTCTGACAGAACTTAATCACCCACTAAAATAACACATTAATAGTTGTGAGGAGGACCCGAAGAGCCTGCAAAGGGATATACACAGGTTAAGTGAGTGGGGCAATAAGGTGGCAGATGGAGTATAATGTGGGGAAATGTAAGGTTATTCACTTTGGTAGGAAGAATAGTAAAACAGAATATTTTTTTTAATTGTGAGAAACTATTAAATGTTGGTGTTCAGAGAGATTTAGGTGTCCTTGTACAGGAAGCACAGAGAGTTAGCATGCAGGTACAGCAAGCAATTAGGAAGGCAAATGGCATGTGGGCCTTTATTGTAAGGGGGCTGGAGTACAAGAGTAAGGAAGTCTTGCTCCAATTGTACAGGGCTTTAGTGAGACCACACCTGGAGTACTGTGCACAGTTTTGGTCTCCTTATCTGAGGAAGGATATGCTTGCCTTAGAGGCGATGCAACAAAGGTTCACTAGATTGATTCCTGGGATGAGAGGGTTGTCCTATGAGGATAAATTGAGTAGATTGGGTCAAACTCTTTGGAGTTTAGAAGAATGAGAGGTGATCTCATTGAAACATACAAGGTTATGAAGGGGATTGACAGCGTAGACGCTGATAGTTTGTTTCCCCTGGCTGGAGAGTCTAGAACTAGGGGACATAAGGGGAAAAATTCAGTTGGTTTGTGCCTCCCGTTAGCGCCTTAAGAGGGCGCTAATGGGGTGCAAAGCAACTAGCACCCGGGCGCGGCGATGTTTGCGCCGCTCACGAAATTAACTAGACATTTTGCAGCAGTGCTAAACACTACCGCCACGATCTCCTGCGCCGGCAGATTGTGACGTCAGTCGAGTGTGCAACGCCCCAGTAGCGCCCCGGACCGGATATTGAGTGGCGCCCCCTGCCTTACTGCCTGCCGCTAACAACAACTGGTTGAGGGGAGCATTTTGCAGTCACGAAGGGACTGGGGGAGCGCTATTTAAAGGCGACTGCTTCCTACCTTTTTTTGTTGGTAGCATTTTTGCACCACGCATTCTGAGAGAGAGCGAGACTTCTGGAGAGATTCAACGCTGTGTGAAGGAGTTTTGGGTACTGAGCAGCACTTTGCAGGTTCATTTTGATTTGCCTTTGTATTGATTTAGAAGAGACTGTGGGGGCTGCACTCTGAGCTCTTTCCCATGGCCTCTACATTGTTCTTTCCAGCAGATTTGATGTACAGGTCTCTCCAGGCCGAGATTCAAGGCTGCAATGAGCAGGGTGTGGATGGAGAGCAAGATCGACCCTCCCCTTTAAGAACTGGCCGGCGCCAGTGTGTCTGTGTTCCATTGCTGACTGACATCACATGAGCTTCGCCAGCGCTCTGAGGTAGCGCCTCGCTCCTCGGCGTTAGCGCCTTAAGAGAGGTGTCTAGCGCCTGATTTAGCTCTCCAATCGCCTCCAGGGGCGATAAAAGCCAAGTTTGCAGTCAGAGGTGATAATTAGCGCCAGGCACTAATCTTTGCGCCCGGCCGATAATTGCGCCCCAAATGGGGCGATACTGAATTTCTCCCCCATAGTCTCAGGATAAGGGGTCGGCCATTTAAGACTGAGATGAGGAGGAATTTCTTCACTCAGAGGGTTGTGAATCTTTGGAATTCTCTACCCCAAAGGACTGTGGATGCTGGGTCATTGAGCATATTCAAGGCTGAGGTAGATAGACTTTTGGACTCTAGGGGAATCAAGGGATATGGAGATCGGGCTGGTAAGTGGAGTTGTGGTCGAAGATCAGCCATGATTTTACTGAATGGTGAAGCAGGCTCAAAGGGCCATATGGTCTACTCCTGCTCCTAATTCTTATGTTCTTAAAACACTGCCTGCTGCATCAATTTACATTTCGATAGTGCTCCTCAAATACAGCTAAACATCTCAAAGTTACAAGATGAAGGAAAAAGTGGACACACAGCATAAGCGAATGTGGAAAATTTAGGTAAGGAGGTGGCAAAGGTGCAATTAAAGAAGAACGGTTTTGAAAGCAGGGAAGGAGGGGGCAATTCGAAGCGATCTAGGAAGGGAACTGCAGAAAGTAGGAATTTAGAGACGATCGAAAGGCCACTAGTGGTGGAGTGCAGGGATATAACAGCCTCGGTACAGCCCTATAACATCTTTAAACCATCTAAAGTAACAGCAATTGTATTTCTAATGAAGTACTTCAGGAAAGCTTAAAATTCAGTCACATATTTACAGCAATAGTACTCAGATACAAAACTGTAGTGTTATTCCCACTCCATAGCACATCACTAAGGTAAGTGTGTATTTTTCCATTTTTTTATATCTAACACATCACAAAGAAAAAATGTTACCAGTTACTGATAAATCAGGGCATATTTGAACACAGTTGGCCTGCAACAAGACCATGCGACATTCAGGCGTGGGCGGATAAGGGGCAAGTAATATTTGCGCCACACAAGTGCCAGGCAATGACCATCTCCAACAAGCGAGAGTCTAACCACCGCCTGTTGACATTCAATGGCATTACCATCATCAAATCCCCCACCATCAACATCCTGGGGGTCACCATTGACCAGAAATTTAACTGGACCAGCCACATAAATACTGTGGCAACAAGAGCAGGTCAGAGGCTGGGTATTCTGTGAAGAGTGTCTCAGCTCCTGACTCCCCAAAGCCTTTCCACCATCTACAAGGCACAAGTCAGGAGTGTGATGGAATACTCTCCACTTGCCTGGATGAGTGCAGCTCCAACAACACAAGAAGCTCGACACCATTCGGGACAAAGCAGCCCCCTTGATTGGCACCCCATCTACCACCTTAAACATTCACTCCCTCCACCGCCGGCATACCATGGCTGGAGTCTACAAGATGCACTGCAGCAACTCGCCAAGACTTCTTCGACAGCAACTCTCAATACCCATGACCTCTACCACCTAGAAATAAAAGGGCAGTAGATGCATGGGAACATCATCACCTCCAAGTTCCTCTCCACGTCATATACTATCCTGACTTGGAAATATATTGCTGCTCCTTCATAATCACCGGGTCAAAATCCTGGAACTCCCTCCCTAACAGGAAATATATTGCTGCTCCTTCATAATCGCCGGGTCAAAATCCTGGAACTCCCTCCCTAACAGCACTGTGGGAGGACCTTTACCACACGGACTGAAGGGGGTGGCTCACCACCACCTTCTCAAGGGCAATTTGGGATGGGCAATAAATGCTGGCCTTGCCAGCGACGCCCACATCCCATGAACGAATAATAAAAAAATGTGAAATACCCAAGAATCATTTAGGAAATGTTCAATGTGACAGTCCATATCCTCTGAAGAGACACTTAATAAAAATCTTCAAGGATCTTACAGGATCAAAAAGCTTCCTCTTAAGGTCTAAAATAGAAAAAATGTTTAAAACAGATAGATTTTGTGCTCATTAAAGTAAATAATACCAGTTTTGGGGAATGGAATATTTTCCCTTTATATCAAGCAGTGACAGTATTGCATAGTATGAGTTATAATGTAACAATTTCAAAAGAATTTTAGATGAGGAAGGATGGGAGAAGGCTCGAGTGGTCCACAAGCGCTGGCATGGACTGGTTTGGCCGAATGTCCTGTTTCTGTGCTATATATGTAGACTCCCACCCAACCATTCAGATACCCGTTGCCACATTGGGGAAACACTGTGTGTATGTAGATAAACCTGTATAATCCCCTTTTAACTGCTGTATTCCCCTCCCCCTGCAAGACAGTTGCAAGCTGAGAGGAATAAGGCATGTTCAGACTTGCCTGCTGCTGAGAGAAGGAAAACCAATCAGGTTCCAGCAGGTGACCAATCCGTGGGTCATCACAGGTTCGCGGGCTTCACGAATTCAGTACTGTATTGTGAGAGTTGGAGTAAAGACCTATTTCTTGTAGCTCGCTGTGTTGCCTATTTCTTTACGCGGGAGACCGTAGTCTCCCACATTGGTGACCCCGAATGTCGGCGGCCGAAGCCCCCGACTCACGCAGCCCTACAGAGGCCAGCAACGACCCGACGGCAACCAGCAGCAGCCCGATGTCGGCCGGCGCCGCGTCCTTGAAGCTCCCCACCTTCTGGGAACACCAAGCACCAGCTTGGCTTGCGCACTTGGAGGCCCAATTCACCCTTCGCAGGGTTCAAGACGATGAAGAAAGGTACTGCCACGTAGTCTCAGCACTAGCAAGCTCCACCGCCGCCGAAATTCCCGACCTGCTGGGGAACCCACCACAGACCGGCAAGTACTCAACCATTAAGGGCCACTTGCTGCAGGCTTACGGCCTGTCCGGGGAGGAGAGGGCCCGCAGGCTTCTCTCACTACCAGGCCTCGGCGACTCTACCCCGACCCAGTTGATGAGCCGGATGCTTGCGCTCCTGGGCTCTGAACCGCAGTGCTTCTTGTTTCGGGCCCTGTTCCTCAGCCTGCTTCCTCAGCAGGTACAGACTGCCCTCGCGGGGTCCCCGATCACGGACTGCGTACAACTGGCAGCCGCCGCGGACAAAGTCTTCGCCGTCGCCCAACTCAGCTGTGCAGCCGCGAGGATCCCCAACACCACCGAGCGCGCGCCGCCACGCCAGGCCGCAGAACTATGCTACTACCACATGCGTTTCGGTCACAAGGCCCAACGCTGCAGAGCACCCTGCTCTTTCGATCAAACTAAGATGGCTGCCCGGCCCAACGCACCAGCCCCGCGCCGCCGCCTAGGCCCGCTCAACCGCACCCCCGCCGCCAACACGATGGCCATCGGCACCGCAGGTAAACTGCTGTACATAACCGACTCCCTTTCAGGGCGCAGATTCCTTTGCGACACCGGAGCCCAATGCAGCATAATTCCTGCCTCCCAGCTCGACAGCCAGGCAGGCCACAGTGGCCCACCCCTCGTGGCAGCAAATGGCGCAGCCATCGCTACTTTCGGAAAGCGGCGGGCCGAGGTTTGTTTCAATGGCCAGCGATTTACGTGGGATTTCGTGACGGCCTCGGTGGCACATCCCTTGCTGGGCGCCGATTTTCTTTGCGCCCACGGACTCCTGGTCGATGTCCACGACAGGCGCCTGATCGACGCAGCAACTTTCGCTTCACTGGCCTGCCAGCAGAGCAACAGCCCGGCCCTCGTCGGGTCCTACTCCACCCCGGCGCATGACGACTACGCCCGCCTTCTCGCAGATTTCCCGAGGCTCACACAACCGACCTTCTCAGCCGCGGCAGCCAAGCATGGTGTCGAGCACCACATCGCCACTACGGGACCACCAGTGTTCACCCGAGCCAGACGCCTGGACCCAGCCAAGATGGCGGTGGCCAAGGAAGAATTCACCATGATGGAGAAACTGGGCATCATCCACCGCTCGAACAGCCCCTGGCCGTCCCCCTCCACATTGTGCCCAAGCTGGGTGGTGGCTGGCGCCCCTGCGGCCACTACAGACGGCTCAACGACGCCACCACGCCCGATAGATACCCCATTCCGCACATCCAAGACTTCTCGGCACACCTAGCAGGAAAGTCCGTCTTTTCCAAGGTCGACCTGATTCACGGCTACCATCAGGTCCCCGTCCACCATGCAGACGTCCAGAAGACGGCGGTCATCACCCCCTTCAGACTGTTCGAGTTCCTGCGCATGCCCTTCGGGCTCAAGAACGCCGCACAGGCCTTCCAACGGCTCATGGACTCCGTCCTACGGGACCTGAGCTTCCTGTTCGTCTATCTGGACGATATCCTCGTGGCCAGCACCAGCAAGGCCGAGCACATCGTGCATTTGCGCTCTCTTTTCCAGCGCCTCAGCCAACATGGGCTAATCGTCAACCCGGCCAAATGCCAGTTCGGAGCAGCCCAAATTGACTTTCTCGGCCACAGAATCTCGCCAAGGGGAGCCATTCCCCTACCTTCCAAGGTGAAGGCGGTGGCGGACTTTCCCCAGCCCACCTCGGTCAAGGCGCTGCAGGAATTTTTGGGGATGGTCAATTTCTATCACCGTTTCGTGCCCAAGGCCGCCTCACTCATGCGCCCCCTCCACAAAGCCACCAGGGGCAAAACGGGCAAAGAGCAACTCACCATGTCCAGCGAGATGGCGACAGCCTTCCACCAGACCAAAAGCGCCTTGGCCAACGCCACACTACTGGCCCACCCCATCCCGGGCGCCAAGACCGCCCTCACCACGGATGCCTCGGATTACGCCGTCGGCGCCGTCCAGCAACAGTGGGTCGAAGGCGCGTGGCAGCCACTGGCATTTTTCAGCCGACAGCTGCGCAAGAACGAGTAGGCCTACAGCACGTTCGACAGAGAGCTCCTGGCCCTGTTCCTGGCAATCCGGCACTTCCGTTTCCTCCTGGAAGGCCGGCCGTTCACCGCATTCGTGGACCACAAGCCGCTCACTTTCACCATGGCCAAAGTAACCGAACCCTGGTCCGCGCGCCAACAGCGCCAACTCAACTTCATCTCGGAGTTCACCACGGACATCCGCCACGTCGCCGGCAAGGACAATTTGGTGGCCGACTGCCTCTCAAGACCCTCGCTCCACGCAGTGCACCTGGGCGTCGACTACGCCAGCATGGCGAGAGACCAGGCCACCGACGCGGAGATCCAGGCCCTCAGGACGTCAACCACCAGCCTCACCCTGGCCGACATCCACTTCCACGCAGCCGGCACAACCCTCCTGTGTGACGTCTCAGTCTCCTCGCCTAGGCCGGTCGTCCCATCCGCCTGGCGCAAGCGAGTTTTCGACATCATCCACGGCCTCTCACATCCAGGGATGCGTGCGTCTCAGAAACTCATGTCCGCCAAGTTCGTCTGGCCTGGACTCCACAAGGATGTGAGAGACTGGACCAACACATGCATGGCGTGTCAGCGCGCTAAGGTCCAGCAGCACACCAAGGCGCCATTGGAGTGTTTCCCGGTGCCCAAGAGGCGTTTCGACCACGTCCACGTCGATCTGGTAGGCCCCTTGCCGCCGTCGCACGGTTTCACGCACCTGCTCACGATCGTCGACCGCACCACCAGATGGCCCGAGGTGGTTCCCCTCGCCTCCACCACCACGACCGACGTCGCGCGAGCATTCATCTCGACATGGGTGGCCCGGTTCGGCGTGCCGACAGACATATCCTCGGACAGAGGCCCCCAGTTCACCTCCCACTTGTGGAATGCCATCACCGCCGGCCTCGGCACCAAGTTGCACAGGACAACAGCCTACCACCCGCAGGCCAACGGGCTCTGCGAACGCTTTCATCGTTCCTTGAAAGCCTCCCTCCGCGCCAGCCTGGCCGACACCAGCTGGATCAACAAACTACCCTGGGTCCTCCTGGGATTGCGCACCGCGCCCAAAGAGGACCTCCGCGTCTCCGTGGCCGAGATGGTCTACGGCCAACCGCTCAGAGTACCAGGCGACTTTCTCCCCCTGACAACGGAGCCGTGGTCGGCCGCCAGACAGCTTTCCCTGCACCAGGACGCGGCCCAGCAATTTCGTCCAGTGCCCACTTCGCAACACAGCCCGCAGCCGTCCTACGTGCCTCGAGACTTACGACATGCGGAGTTCGTCTTCGTGTGCCGGGACGCGCACAGAGGCCCGCTGCAGGCACCATACACCGGCCCCTTCCCAGTATTGGAGACGGAGGACAAAGCTTTTCTTATCGACGTCGGCGGGAAGCTGGACCTTATTTCAGTAGACCGCCTCAAACCGACGCACCTGGACCTCAGCTTTCCGTTTCGGCCGGCTCTTCCCCCACGGCGGGGCAGACCTCCCGCGTTGGCAGCGGCCCCACAAGAGGAGCAAGACACGCCAGAACCTTACTTCCCGGCCGCTGCCCCACCTTCGCCGGCAGCCCGTCCAGCCAGCCCACTGGCAGACCAGCTGCCAGACCAGCCGACGAACCAACCGGCCGACCTCCCAGATAGCCCTCCTCACACGCCAGATGGCTACTACAGCCGCTACGGCCGCTTGGTCAAACCTCTGCAGAGACTGACTTTTACAGTTAACGAGGATTCTGGGGGGGCGTATGTGGCGTTGCCACATTGGGGAAACACTGTGTGTATGTAGATAAACCTGTATAATCCCCTTTTAACTGCTGTATTCCCCTCCCCCCGCAAGACAGTTGCAAGCTGAGAGGAATAAGGCATGTTCAGACTTGCCTGCTGCTGAGAGAAGGAAAACCAATCAGGTTCCAGCAGGTGACCAATCCGTGAGTCATCACAGGTTCGCGGGCTTTACGAATTCGGTACTGTATTGTGAGAGTTGGAGTAAAGACCTATTTCTTGTAGCTCGCTGTGTTGCCTATTTCTTTACGCGGGAGACCGTAGTCTCCCACACCCTCAATCAAAGATGAACCTTATGCCAAGCCAAGATGTTATGCGCTGTACCCAAGCCTTTCCCCATTCCAAGCCTAAACTGAGGGCTGTCGCTCAGGAACAGGGTAGCAAAGACTGAATATGTTTTTAAACTGTAAAGAATGTGCGCACAAGAAAAGACCATTTCATCTGTCAAGCCCAAACCTCCCAACAGTGTACAATTTGCACTGCCATGAATTGTTATGGAAACAGTCCCGATTTTCATTTCTAGCATAGCAACACTATCAGCACAAGAATTGCAGTGGTTCAAGAAGGCAGCCCATCACCACCTTCTCAGGGCAACTCAGAACAGACAATACATTTTTTTAATCAAGTAAAAACTCCAAAATATTGATTAATCATTTAACGCTAATCCATCGATGACATTTCCTTGGTCTTAATAGGACTGAAACTGTTGAGCTCTGTAGAGTATTTGATCAGCTACACAGATCAAAATGAGTCCCTTTTGTTAAAGGCACATGGAGACCTTCAGGGTACTATTCCAAAAGAAGGTTGGAATGACATACAGGCAACTGAATTGCTGAAAAAGCCACTCCAAATGCCAGCTTCCACTAGAATCTGTTTCGCTCCTTGAAAATTGAAGAACAATGCTGTCTCTCATTCTGCAGCGCATTTCACACCTAATCTAGAGCAGTCTTTTGTCTCTTTACTAGTCCTATCACCATCTCGTCTCGTTTTGAATATCTCTTAATGTCTGTTCACTTCTCTTTTGTTCTTTCATCCCCATTTCCCAGCCCCCAAACTGGCCTTTTAATCTGTTTCATTTCCTGTGATTTTTCAGTCCTGGCGAAGGGTTTCGACCTGAAACGTTAACTTTATTTCTCTCTCCACGGATGTTGCCTGGCCTGCTGAGTTTTTCCAGCATTTTCTCTTGTTATTTCTGACCTTGTGTCTCTTTGCTGTAACTACACCAATGCATTTCGAATGTGCTAATCCTCTGTTTTCTGCCGCCACGTTGGGGTGAATGCTTAACACATATTAACAGGAAACTAGAAATGTAGTCGTCATACTATTTATATTTATAACATAAGGCAGTAAGGAACAGGAAAAGGCAGTGGGCATATCAAGCCCACTCCTTCCGTACAGCATATACAACCTACCCGACCATGGACTGTATCCCCTCGATTTAGCATTCTGAGATAAAGGTCGGTATAAATTCTCCCTGATCCCCAAATGTATTTCAGAAACACTCGATTTTTTATCCATTCCCATTCGTTCCCACTATTCAAACTTTAAAATTTCCACTACCCTTTACCATTGTCTGTTCGCTACAGCTCCCACCTCCCCCACATTGGGGATTGGCAAGGGACACTAGAATTTAATTTCTTGAATTGCCATAAATTGATTTCCCCCCCCCCAAGTACAGGTTAAAGTGATAAGGAGAGCACTGTTAAATGCATATAATGGGGGGGGGGGGAAATTCAGAGAATATTTACACATTTCAATCCAGCCAGCTCAGCGTAGTAAAAACCCAAATAGTTTCATGTGTCATTAATTCTTCAGAGGGCCAAACTACATTCTATTACTATAATAAGTACAGTAATCATTCACAGACATTAATATAATTATATTCACTGAGCCACAGCAAACCGTACCAAGGCTAGGTTACACATTGTATATTGTATGTTTTATCATGTGCTGACAAAGTGGGAAACTACAAATAAGGAATGAATGGTGTCACTGAATTGGACATGATCCTTAATTCTCTGACAGTGACTAAAATAAAAATAAAATACAATGATCATCAGAAAGTTACACAAGTTGTTTTATTAGCTCAGTCGTCAAGTCCTAAACTAAGGGGACATGTTGCCATTGTTATCACGATCATGTCTGCGAGTCCTGTTTTTTAATTGCTTTGGTGCTGGAAGAGTTGGGTTCTGCTGATCAATTCACTGTATGGTCTGAGAAAACAATAAGGATGTAATAGAATTAGATGGTGAAACATTGAGACTACTCTGGTTTTGTCTGCACGGTAAGAAACGCTTCTTACAGTATTAAATTATTTTCATCTGAAACTGAGACAAGAAGTACGCTGATGTCAAAAGATGCAGAAAGTAATTCAGATTGAAGCCTCTCAACCGCGAACACCAGCCCAGCAAAAGGGAGTTTAATATAGAAGTAATGGACCGGATTTTGCGGTCAGCGGTGAAGGAATGGTGCTCGCTGTATCGGAGTATAAGAATAAAGACGTCTTACTGCAAATATATAGGGCCTTGGTGAGACCACACCTGGAGTATTGTGTACAGCTTTGGTCTCTTTACCTAAGGAAGGATATACTGGCCTTAGAGGGGGTGCAATGAAGGTTCTCTAGACTGCTTCCTGGGATGAGGGGATTCTCCTATGAGGAGAGATTAAATAGATTAGGCCTATATTCCCTAAAGTGTAGAAGAATGAGAGGTGATCTCACTGAAACATATAAAATTCTTAAGGGGTAGATGTTGGGTGGATGTTTCCCCTGGCTGGGGACTCTACAACTAGGGGTCACAGTCTCAGAATAAGGGTTCGGGCATTTAGGGCTGAGATGAGGAGAAATTCCTTCACTCAAAGGGTTGTGAATTTTTGGAATTCTCTACCCCAGAGGGCTGTGGATGCAGTCTTTGGGTATATTCAAGGATGAGATTGATAGATTTTTGGATACTAAATATGGGGATATGGGGATAGGAAAGTGGAGTTGAGGTAGAAGATCAGCTACGATCTTATTGAATGCTGGAGCAGTCTCAAAGGGCCGAATGGCCTACTCCTGCTCCTATTTATTATGGTCTTATGTTCATCATGCTTACAGCTGCCCCCACAGACTTTTCGCAGGCTTCTGAGTGGCAACTTACGGTATTTAGAGATTCTTTTCAGCGTGACACCCTCTACAGGGATCTGTGGTGTGTGGGAGCAGAGCAAGAAACAGCGTGGCTCATCAACCAATCAGATTGAAGAATCCTTACTGAGACACACACGGCTGGATTTTGCCGGGTCCCACCTGCACGGTGCGGGGGACCCTGTAGATGACGGGAAACCCGGAAGGTCGGGTTTCCCGGCACACTGTGGAGTTTTAACTTCACAGCGTGTGTGCAACATCAGGGGTGGGTTACCCGCCCGGAAGGCAGCCTGATTGACAGGCTGGCTTCCAATCGGGCGGGGAACATGGAGAAAGAGGCCGGAGTAACAGGTACGTGCTGGGCCCAGGATGGTGGGCGCCAAGCCCCGAGGGGGGGGGGGGGGTGTCCGGTCCCCGACCCCGGGGCCGAATCGCGATCCCAAGGGGTGTGGGGGTGTTCCAGGCCCAAGGAGGGGGGTCCAATTCCGTAGGAGTCCAATCCCCAACCCCAGGGAGGGTCAGGCTGATGGTAGGGGAGCTTGGGGAGCCGGGAGGAAGCTCTCCTGCTCCTCCTGACCCACAAGGATTGCTCCCTGAGGCTGAGGCCACCTTGTTACAGCTACCGGGAATCCCGAGCCCTGGGATCACCGGCCGCCTGCAGTGAAACCTGCAAATCAGGTTAAAGCAGAGGCTTCAGGCCTCATTATAATATGTAAATTGCCAACCCGCCTCCTGGCAGCGGGTTGGCAGCCTGCCCCACCTCCCGCCCATCCCGCTGGAGTGAAAGGTGAAAGTGGGCGGGTTGGGGGCGGGTTGGGGTCAGGGTTCAAATTTTTTCAACTTTCACTTACCCCCCCCCCCCCCCCCCCCACGCCTCCAACCCACCCATTCTTGTCTCTGAAAATTCTGGCCACAGGGTTTAAACCAGGAAATATGAATTAGAATATTTAATTCATTGTAAAATCATGTACAGAAAGCAAAATAAAGAGGGAAAGAATGAAGAGATTAAGAGACAAAGAAAAAGTAAAAATTTAAAACATTTAAAAATATTTTTTTAAACTTCAACAATAATTACATTCTGAAGGAATGAGATTCCACACATGTAAAATTAAATTTTCAGGGCCAGAGAGGTTGTTTGACAGTAATTAAGACTTATCTATCATAGCGTTTAAAATTCACTTACACCTGGGTGCACCAGCCCTAACTTTTCCTGGCGTGTTTAGTGGGTAAATAATGGGCAAGTACCACAACTTCATGCCTTTACATGGATTTCAATGCCTTGTGGAGGAGCAGGGCAAATCAGACAGCAACTTCCAGATTTACATGTTTAGCTGCGCATGTGCAGATTCCGGAAATTGCAGTCCGATTTACTCCCTAATAACGATGAACGCTGATAGCCTCACCATTATTCTCAATGCAAAATCTGGGCCATTGTGTTTAAATTTAAGGGTAAGAAATAATGCCCAACTCTACCCAACCTCACTCCCACTACCACCAAATGGCAAAGCAACGTTAATATCTGTTATGGTGTTATATCTGTCCTCTCATGGTGGCAAAAAAATCAGTGCAAAACAAGCACAAGTTGGCTACATCAATCTGTTGGCTCCGCCAGCCCTACAAGCCTTTGAGATCTCTGCGCTTCTCCAATTCTGGCCTCTTACGCATCACCGATTTTAACCGCTCCACCATTGGCGGCCGTGCTTTTAGCTGCCTAGGCCCTAAACTCTGGAATTCCTCCCTAAACCTCTCTGCCTCTCTATCTCTCTCTCCTCTTTTAAAATGCTCCTTTAAACCTACCTCTTTGACCAAGCTTTTGGTCATCTGTCTTGATAGGTTCTTCTGTGGCTGTGTCAAAAATGTTTTTTATTGATATCGCTCTTGTTAAGTGCTTTGGGACATTTTTATTACATTGAAAGCGCTATATAAATGTAAGTTGTTGTTGTTGTTGAAAGTATCAGCGCTTTTGTACTGGGGACTTGTGTTCATGAATTACAAGATTGGTTTAATCCTAATCTCATTGCATGGCTCCCAGATCCTGATGTAATATTTACCCCCTAAACTATAGAAACGCTGGAATTGCCCCAATGATTCTAGGCCGTCTCTTTCCCCACACTAACAAGGTATAGCTCACAGTAAATGTGATTCATATACACTGCGAGCTACAGTAAATTCAGCTCCCAGCTACTGTGTCATAGGAAACTGTGGCAATAGATTGCATTATTAAAACAAAGGCAACTGGGTTAAGCACCAGTTACCGAAAGATTTCCAGCATTTTCATGCTAGCAGAACAAGGGAAAGTGGTGCAGGTCACAACTAGAGGCTGTTAGGAATGTCAGCAGCAAAAGTTTTATTAAAGAAATCATTTTATGTTCAGGACTCCATTTTGTGGTTAAAAGACAGTTGTTGCAGAATCTTGAAACAGGCGATAACTATAGCAGCTCACAAGGCAGCTGAAATAACCAAGGCCCTTTGCAAGGCTGTACCAACTATCATCATAGAAGATAGCCTTGTGTAGTTGTGACCTTCTAATAGGTACATCGATCTGTTTGATGACTATATATTTACTTTTTCTGTACATGTAAGAATAGCTTTTGTTATGAGACCCATTCGCTGGACTGCTGAGTTGATGTAAGTTAGTGTAAACCAAGAGTGAAGGTCATGGAGCTGAGGATAAAAGGCAAGACCATTGTCATAGAGGTTAGGGAAGACCTGAGGACTAATCACCCCGCAACTGAGCTCAGCAATTGCAACGCGAGATCTCCTGCAGCCTTCGCATCATTGTGTGTGTTGTCAGTGAGTATCATTCTCTAATAAAATCGATGGCCGCAAAATCCAGGGGTTTAGTGCCGCCCATTAATACCGGTTTTGTCGAAGAAATGGCGGCAACCTCACTTCCGCCCACTTCCAGCGGCAGCCACCATTTTGGGGAGGTCGGTAGCGCTGCCGTTGCCTTCACTCACTCCACATATTTAGATGAGGCAGATCGTGACATCAATGAGGGTGGAACGCTGATTTGACACACAATCTGCCACTTTAGATGTCGCCGTCCCATTTAACGCCCTCTACAAATCACGGCCATGCATTCAGCAGCAGGGAGGACACCCCACCAGCACTATTTAAAGGGATCATCAACAACTTTCAGATGACCTGCTTTTTCATTTCTACTGGCTCTGTGTAAGTTTCTGTAACTGTGGAGCTTTCTGGAGTTGTTTAAAGTTGCTGAGGTGACAGGGAGTGTTGCTGCAAGGGTTCTGTTTCAAAGGTTCTGTTCACACCATTTGCTCCCAGTCATGGGCGCTGTACTTGCAGACCCCCTCGCGCTCGAGTATGACAGGGAGATGGGGTGGAGACAGCGAAGAAGTGGACAAGGTGCTCGCAGAGGGAGGAGGAGAAGGGGCAGGAGGGCTCTCAGCAGGAGGCCTTACCCACCTAGGGTCTTACGAAAGCACTTCTCCTGCCTGCACTTAAGCCAGGAGCAGTGTATTAGGAGACTCCGCTTCACCAAGGAGGTGGTCACAGAACTCTGCCACCTCCTGTAACCAGACCTGCAGCCTCAGACCAGGGTGACCACGGCTCTCCCAGTGGCCCTCAAGGTCACCGTGACCCTCAATTTTTTCGCCACTGGATCCTTCCAGTTTGGAGCAAGAGACGTAGCTAACATGTCACAGTTTGCCGTCCATCGCTGCATCCAGGAGGTCACAGAGGTTCTCTCCTCCAGGAGGAGGGTCTTCATTGCCTTCTTTCTGAACAGAGAGAAGCAGGATGAGCGCGTATGTGGCTTTGTCAGGATATTGGGCTTCCCCATGGTGCAGGGCGCCATCGACTGCACACACGTGGCTTTGCAGGCGGCATATACCAATCCTGAGCTGTTCCGTAACCGCAAAGGCTACCGCTCACCTTAATGTGCAGTTGTTGTGAGACCACACCCAGCACATCATGATGGTCAATGCCCAGTATCCTGGCAGCAGTCACGATGCCTTCATCCTGCGTCAGCAATCTTCCAGCCACCACATCAAAGCCGAGGGTGGCTGCTCAGAGACAAGGGCTATCTGCTCTGCACCTGGCTGATGACTCTCCTCCGCAACTCCACCACTCGTGGCCAGCAGTCATATAATGAGAGCCATACTGCCACGAGGAACCTCATCGAGCAGACTGGTTTTGCTGCCTTGACCGCTCAGGAGGAGCCCTCCAGTACACACCAGAGTGGGTGTCCCATTTCATGGTGGTCTGCTGCATGCTCCACAACTTGGCCATCATGAACACGTAGCCCTTGCCATCATGGGTTCCGGGACCACCTCAGGAAGAGGAGGAAGAGGGGGAAGGGAGGAGGCAGGCAGCACATCCCCGTTCTGGACAGGCTGTTCGTGAACACCTCAACAGACTCCAGTTCCAGTGAATGAAACCTCAGATCCCGTTCACCACATCCCCATCTTACCAGCCCTCTGTCACGGAACATCTCAGCGTCCTCTTGTGCACAAAGCTAAAATGAGAGCCACCACAAAACACACATTCCAAACATAATTTATAAATTTATCAAATTCAAATCAAAAGACCAAAGTCAACTAATCACCCTTGTGCATTCCCTTAGTGTCTGTCTTTCGTGTGCCTTTTCCTACTCTAGTGCTCCTACGAAGTGCTCCCCCAGTAGCTGCAGCAGGGCTGGTGGAAGGCTGCTGATTTTCAGTGTGGGAGACTACAGATGACCTTGCAGGAAGATCTCGACCAGCTCTGGGCCTAGAAGGCCCGGTTGTAGACTGCACCACCTCGGCATGGGCGGCAGCAGTCTGGGCTGGCTGGATGACAGGCAGCAGCAAGGGCAATGGCGGAGTGGCAGTGGTGGGAGTAGGAATGCTGTCATCCTAAGAGAGGACAGCAGGTTCTTGCTCCACGGAGCCACTGCCACTCCCTGGGGCAGCATCTCAGCATTCCTAGCCATCTGTTGGAGCACAGATTGCTGGACTGCTGTGACACCCTGCAAGCCCCTTTCGACACTCTTAAATGCAGCCACGATGGCAGCAGTCTGAGCTCGCGTGGCAGCAAGCTGAGACTGCAGGAGAGCAGTCTGCACTTCCACTGCAGCACTGAGACATTGGGTCGCCTTCGCCTGTGCTGCAATGGAAGCTGCGAGATCACCCATCACAAGTTCTCTCATGGAGTTGCCCATCATTTCCATCCTGGAAATCATGGGCTCTAAGCTCTGTGCAAAACCCTGTGCAATGCTGGAGCCAGACTCCTCCATGCTCCTTGACACTAACATTGCTCATCACCCTTCTTCTGAAGGCCGCTTCATCGAGGTCATCATCTAAGTCCTGTGGAGCAGAACTCGTGCGTGAGTCTCTGTGTCTAGAATTTTATTTCCTGGCACAGAGACAACAGCTCCAAGCTTGTGTCTTTCGCAGTATTAATCAACACATCAAGGTGCAGAAAGATTGAATGAATGAGAGGGAAGGCAACAATCAGAGACATGGCAAGATAGTTTATATAATTAAGGTAAACATCACCATAAAGTTTCTCCAGATATTATGAAAAAAGCGCAAAAGTTGAAGAGCAAAAAGACAAGACAGGATCGATTTTATATTTTGAAGAGTAATTTTCTTTCCATTATTCTCAGGCATACAGATCAGAAAGAAATGCAGGCTTCCCGCGTTATCAGCAAGAAAAGAAGCAAGACAACCGGCAACAACAGAAAAGTGGTGAAAATGATGCCAGAGCCTGACCCTGGTAAGATCAGCTACTCTTGAATCAAACTGGCTGAATTTTGCTGTGATGCTAATAAATTAGATGAAATGTCCATGAAATAAAGTGTCAATCAAACTTTAAAAAATTTGTTTACAAAATGCACAGCAAGACGATGCAAATTAGATTGATGCTCAGGGTGATATTGTGGCCCAAATCCCACAACACCCTTCTGACTACATTCTAACAAGGTAGAGCAGAGATTGCCAAACACTTTGGCCGGTATTTTCATTTGTCCTTGCGTGTTTGGGAGTGGAAGTGGAAATAAATCGGAGCGGGTCGGGAACTCGCTGTCATCCCGCCTCCTCGCGCCTTTAACTCGGGCACATTTGCCAGCGCGGCTGGGACCCGAACGTCAGAGGCGGGCGACCTAATTTAGATCATTATCAGCTTGTTGTCAGACCCTTAACCATCTTTTTAACTATACCTTTTGAATTTCACTGCATGACCATGGGAATCAACAGCTCGGGAACCACGTCTGTCAAGCTGAGGCGGAAGTTCAGTGGCCATTGATCGAAGTCATTATTGCAGAGCATGGAAAGCACAGTAAATACTGTCACCTGACACCTGCTTACTTTCCTAAGGGAAATGCTGTTGCTGATTGCATTTTCAGCACAGATTTAGGTCTCTAGAGCTTGCAAGTCTTTTCTGCAAATTTGGAAACCACTGTCACCTCATTGCTACTACCTATCACACCATTGACAGATTGCTTCTCTGATCTCTACTTGACCTGCCATCTATTACATCAGCATGGATGCTGTTTATACTGTCTCACCTTGGTCCTCAGAATCGGACCACGATGAGCCCCAACACCAGCAGCACCAGCCACGCCAGCAGCAGCAACAGCAACGCCACCAACTTTCTCCACAGGACAGAGGGCATCAGCGCAGGATTGTACCGCGCCAGAGGCGATACCCCCAACACAGGGTATACAGGCAGAGGATGAGCTTCCTCAACATGACTGAGCAGCAGTGCAAAAGGAGGCTCAGGCTATTGCGCCAGGTCGTCGCAGACATTAGCAGCTTGCTGGAGCAAGACCTGCAGGCCAAAGGAGCGGGTGGACAAGCCTTACCAGTGACTGTCAAAGTCACCAGTGCTCTCAACTTCTTCGCCTCAGGCTCCTTCCAGGGATCTGCGGCAGACATTTACGGCATCTCGCAGTCGGCCGCCCACAGATGCATCACACAGGTCACCGATGCCCTGTTTAACAATTCAGCCAATTACATCAACTTTGCCACTGATGACGCCAGTGTTACTGAGCGGGCGCTCGGCTTTGCTGCTCTGGCTGGCTTCCCACGGGTGCAGGGCATCATCGACTGTACACATGTGGCCATCGGGGCACCCCCACATCACCCAGGAGCCTTTGTAAACCACAAGGGCTGCCACTCCCTCAATGTGCAGCTGGTGTGCAACCATAAGAAGATCATCATGCATGTGTGTCCCAGATTCCCTGGCAGCTGTCATGACTCTTTAGTCATGCGCCAGTCTACCCTCCCTCAGCTCTTCGCACCTCCAAACAGACTTTCCGGCTGGCTGCTTGGAGACAAGAGCTATCCACTGAAGACGTGGCTCATGACACCCTTGAGGAGGCCAAGTACTGAGGCCAAGGAGAGATATAATGAAAGCCACACATCTACCAGATGTATCATAGAGCAGACAACAGGCTTGCTGAAAATGCACTTCACATGCCTTGACAGATCTGGAGGAGCCCTGCAGTACGCACCAGTCAGGGTCGCCAGCATCATCATGGTCTGCTGCGCCCTGCACAACATAGCGCAGCAATGAGGATTAGCGCTGCATGACACTTTTGGCGAATGTCCGCTGGGTTTTGGAGCCTGTGATGGCCCCGCCAAAGTCTGCTCCTCCTGCGACTGTGCAGGGGCAGATTCAGCCATCGCGATCCCAGGAGGTATCTGGGGCTTGGACTGAGGGGCAGGCAACGGGGGAGAAGTGTGAGTGCTTTGAGAGGAGCCCCCACTTCCATGTCCCCTCTAACCATCATCCCTCTCATGGGCCACCCGCACTTCCCTGCCACTTCCTGGAGAGCACCTGCCTGCACAGCAGTGCGGTCATGAGGACCAAATCTACGTTGACATCCCTCCTAGAGAGGAGGTCTATGAGTCTCTGCCATCTATTCTCCATTGATAGCATGTGCTCATATGAGGGTGCATTAGCTGCTCCATACAGGTGGCCATCCTTTCCATGGAAAAGCCTACAGTCGCCATCACTTGCGACACAGTGGTGCTCATGTTGAAGATGGACTCCTCCATTCTCTGAACATTTGCAGACATCCCGGTCACAAAACCTGTTAGAGCCTCCTGCACTTCTTCCTGCACCTCCAGGATCACCCTCTTTCTCGATGGCCCCCGAGGCTCCGCATCTGCTTGCAGCCGAGCAGAGCTAGGAGTGTCCAGTGCCCTCCATTGAGAAGTCTCCACTGCTGTCCTTGTCTCCACCATCTGCTCTTGCTCGCTTGTGACTTGTGAGACACCAGGTGACAACACTACTCTATCTCGCGTGGGACCCACCGAGGTATCTGCGCTGGTGCTGGGTGCGCTTGGGTCTGGTGACGGTGCACCCTCAATGGCTGGAGCCTCCTCTGAGGAGTCATCTACCTCCTCCGCCTGGACTATGGGGGCAGGGGGAGGGTGGGTGGGGTGGGGGTGCTCTTGATGGACCTGTGGGATAGTAAAGAGATGAGTTAGAAGTGTTAGAAACATAGAAGATAGGAGCAGGAGTAGGCCATTCTGCCCCTCGAGCCTGCTCTGCCATTTAATGAGATCATGGCTGATCATCCAAATTCAGTACCCTATCCCTGCTTTCTCCCCATATCCCTTGATCCCTTTAGCCTTAAGAAATATATCTAACTCCTTCTTGAATATATTTAATGAATTGGCCTCCACTGCCTTTTGTGGTAGAGAATTCCACAGGTTTATCACTCTCTAGGTGAAGAAATTCCTCCTCATCTCTGTCCTAAATGGCTTATCCCTTATCCTTAGACTGTGACCCCTGGTTCTGGACTCCCCCGCCATCGGGAACATCCTTCCTGCATCTAGTATGTCTAGTCCTGTTAGAATTTTATAAGTTTCAATGAGAGCCCCTCTCATTCTTCTAAACTCCAGTGAATATAAGCCCAATCGACCCACTCTCTCCTCATACGTCATTCCTGCCATCCCAGGTATCAGCCTGGTGAATCTTCGCTGCAATCCCTCCATGGCAAGAACATCTTTCCTCAGATAAGGTGACCAAAATGGCACACAATACTCAAGGTGTGGTCTCACCAAGGCCCTGCACAACTGCAGCAGGACATCCTTGCTCCTGTACTCGAATCTTCTCGCTATGAAGGCCAACATAACATTTGCCTTCTTAACCACCTGCATGCTTACCTTCAGCGACTGGTGCACAAGGACACCCAGGTCTCGTTGCACTTCCCCTTCTCCCAATCTATTGCCGTTCAGATAATAATCTGCCTTCCTGTTTTTGCCACCAAAGTGGATAACCTTGCATTTATCCACATTATACTGCATCTGCCATGCATCTGCCCAATCACCCAACCTGCCCAAATCATACTGGAGTTTCTTGGCATCCTCCTCACAGCACACATACCCACCCAACTTTGTGTCATCTGCAAATGTGGAGATATTACATCTAGTTCCCTCGTCTAGATCATTAATTTTTATTATGAATAGCTGGGGTCCTAGCACCGATCCCTGTGGTACCCCACTAGTCACTGCCTGCCACTCGGAAAAAGACTCGTTTATTCCAATGCTTCCTGTCTGCCAACCAGTTCTCTATCCAAGTCAGTACCTTGCCCCCAATCCCATGTGCTTTATCTTTACACGCTAATCTCTTATGCAGGGTCTTATCGAAAGCCTTCTGAAAGTCCAAATACACCACATCCACTGGTTCTCCCTTATCTATTCTACCAGTTACATCCTCAAAAAATTCCAGTAGATTAGTCAAGCACGATTTACCTTTTGTAAATCCATGTTGACTTTGTCCGATCCTGTCACTGTTTTCCAAGTGCTCTGCTATTACATCTTTTATAATGGACTCTAACATTTTCCCCACTACCGATGTCAGGCTTACCGGTCTATAATTCCCTGTTTTCTCTCTACCACCTTTTTTGAATAGTGGGGGTACATTAGCTACCCTCCAATCCATGGGAACTGTTCCAGAGTCTATAGAATTTTGGAAGGTGACCAGCAATGCATCTACTATTTCTAGGGCCACTTCCTTAAGTACCCTAGGATGTAGATTATCAGGCCCTGGGGATTTATCGGACTTCAATCCCATCAATTTCCCTAACACCATTTCCCTACAAATACTGATTTCATTCAGTTCCTCCCTCTCATTAGACCCTATGTTCCCCGACATCTCTGGGAGGTTATTTGTGTCCACCTTTGTGAAGACAGAACCAAAGTATGTATTTAATTGGTCTGCCATTTCTTTGTTCCCCATTATAAATTCCCCTGATTCTGACTGCAAGGGACCTACGCTTGACTTCACCAATCTTTTTCTCTTCACATATCTATATCAAGAATGGGTGCACATGATGAACATTCAGTGACTGCTGACATAAGTCTCCATATGAGTGACAGATGTATGCCATGTGGCTGTATGAGATGTAATTCTGTCACCAGGTTGCTGAATGTCCCCCTCACTCCATCTCCCACCTCCAGCTGCTCTGCAACTCCAGATACTTCCAAGGAAACCTCCGCTGCTGGAGTCAACATGGCCAATGATGAAGGGCCACCTCCGCTTCTCTGTCTCTCACTTTTATTGTGGGCTCTCTTCTCCTGCGAGGAGGGAAAGAAGAGAAGTTTGAGTGAGAGTATTGGAATGAGTGTAAGGAATGGCTGGGTTACATCTTTGGAGAGTGACTATGATGGAGTGGGGTGCCAATGCCAAATGGCCTCCTTGTGTGGTGTTAGTTGGTATGAGTGCATTAGGATGAGGGTGAGTGTGAGTTGTGGTAAGTCAGATGGGGATGTGATTATGTAGATAGAGAGGGATGGGTGGACATGCAAGGTGTGTTGCTGTGACTAAGGATGTGCAGGAGTAGGCTTGGGAAGGCAGAATGGTGGGGATGTGATGAGAGGCACAGCAGGATGAGGTTGAGTGTGGCTTTGCACTCAGCTTTCCTGATCCAATGAGATCATTGAAGTGCTTCCGGCAATGCACCCAGGTCCTCCTCACAACATCCATGCTGTTGACCTCCTCTGCTATCTCCAGCCAGGCTCTTTTGATCTCCTGGGGTGGTCTCTTGCGCCCTTCAGAAGGGAAGAGGACCTCACTGCGTGCTCTCACTCCCTCCATGAGCATATGCAGGGAGTCATCCGAGAACCTGAATGCAGTTCTCTGTCTCTGTGCAGTCATGCGTGCCAAGCTGCGCAAGACCCAAAAGCTAAAATGTAGTGCCCGCACACTCCTAGATGAACCTTCAAATGCAATGTGGCCATAGCTCCTTTAAATATCCTGGCTGGAAATGACATCGTCAGACCCGCACGATTTAATAGGGCCGGGGAATATGCAGGCCTGCCTTAATAGGCACCATTAGGGAAAGTCGCTTTGAGGAGCCCGATGAAAAGAACAATGGGGTCCCAACCCGCCACGCTGACCGCTCGCACCTGACCCGCCCAGGTAAAGAAATTTCCAGCCTTTTTATTTAAGGCAGTGCCTATTTAAAGGCAGAGAGTTGGCTGTCTATGACCAATTATCTGTCTAATGACCATAATGGATAATTATCCAAAACTGATCACAGTTTGAAGTGGTTTGGAGGAAAGACAAAAAAGAAAATAGTACAAAAGGTGAAGGTTGTTCCTGGATCTTCAGTTTAATATATTACAGAAATAAACAGACATCAAGGCCGTGATTTTCTGATTGGAGGTGGGTTGGCGTTGGGAACTGTAGTCGGCAGGTTCCATCCCGCTGCCAGCCTGTTGACGCAATTTTTGGTTAATTGGGCTAGTTAAGCCCGCCGTGTGGGTTACCCACCCTCATCACAAGGTGCGGGTCTGTTCAGCCGATCTGCTGACACACTTGCAGCCGGTGTATTTAACGGGGCCATTTCCCCATTAGATCTCAGGTCATTTCTGGTGCTTCTGACTTCTGCTTCTCCCCACGATATCTGCAGAGAAACAGAAGGCAGCTCCCCGCTTCAACGAGGACTCCCTCCATGTTCTTGTGGAGGGAGTCAGAGGACATCGGGCGGTTCTATATCTAGGTGATGGAAGAAGGAAACCTCCTCAGCAGACAAAGGCAGCCTAGCTGCGAATAGCTGAGGAGATCAATGCCAGGTCTGTGTATAGACGCACTTGGGTCCAATGCAGGAAAAGGTTCAATGATCTCCTGCATTCTGGAAAAGTGAGTATAAAAGCTCACTTACCTTAATTCTGCTGTGCCTGTCATCACATCCCCATCGCTCTGCATTGCCAACCCAACTCCTGCACATCCTAACTCACCCCAACATCTCCTGCACCATCACCCATCCCTCTCTCCCCATGCACAGATTCACTTCCCCATCTTACTATGCATCCCTCACACCCACCCTCACGGTTATGCACTGACAACAACTTACAATTCAAAAGGAGGGAACTTCATAATAGGAACCCACTCCTTCACAGTCTCCCTCTAAACATCTATCCTATCCATTCTTTACACACAGTCCATCACTCTCACTGAAACGCCACTTCTTTCCCTCATTGCAGGAAAAGAGAAGCCACAATAAGAGGAAGAGAGAGAACAGGAGGAGGACCACCATCCTTATCACAGCTGACCAACGCTGAAGAGTCCGGTCTGGACATTGTGGGATCAGGGGAACAGCTCAAAGTGGTGGACAGAGAGACAGGTTCAGTTGAACAACCTAGTGACAGAATGCTTCTCCATCCATCTTATTTGGCTTTCATGAGTGACACATATGGCATCTGATGTCATTAGAAATTGAATGTTCATCATGTGCACAATGGGATGTCTGCAATCCACATATCACAAGTCCAACTCATGTCTTTACTCTCCCACAGGACCATCAAGAGCCCCCTTCCCTACTGTGCAGAAGGGAGAGCCGGACTCCTCCTCAGAGGATGCTGTATCCACTGAGGGAGCAACGTCAGCAGCAATGATCTCACCCTGCACCAGCGGAGAGAGACACACCTCAGTGGATACTATGCGAGAGAGTACTGTTGTCACCTGGTGTACCACAACACACGAGTGAACAACAGCAGATGGTGGAGACAGGGACAGCAGTGGCGAGTCCTCGTCGGAGGCTGCAGGACGCTCCTAGCTCTGCTCAGCTCAGCTGTATGTAGACACAGAGCCTCGGGGGCCATCCAGAGAGCAGTGCTGGAGTCTCAGGAAGAAGTGCAGGAGGCTCTGACTGAGTGTGCAGAGAATGAAGGAGTCCATCTCAAACATGAGCAATGCCATGGTGCACGCAATGGCAAATGTAGGTTCCAACCTGGAAAGGATGGCAACCTTCATGGAGGACATAAATTGCCAGACTCAAATGAACATGGTTACACTTCTAAATAAGATGGTCAGCTATGAGGATAGATGGGCATCTATCATGGAGAGAAACCAGAGGTCCGTTATGAGGACTGTCAGTACAGAGGTGGATCCTCATGGCCCCACTGATGTGCAGGAAGGTGCTCTCCAGTTACTTGCTAGCAGAGAAGTGCAGGTGGCCCATGAGAGGGATGATGGTAGAACACAACATGCAAGTGGGGGCTCCTCTCCAAGCACTCCAACTTCCGTTCCCTTGCCAACCCTTTGGTCAGAGCCCCAAATGACTGCCTGAGCAGTGATGGCCAAGTCTGCCCCTGTGCAGCCGCAGGAGTAGCAGAGTTTGGCAGGGCCTTCAAAGGCTCCAAAATCCAGAAGGTGACCGCCAAAGGCGTCTAAACAGGCACAGTGGGGAAGTGAGCAGGTTGTCTCTACAGCTGCTAAGCCACAGGGGTAGCACAACGTAGAAGCACATGCAAGAGAAAGCTGACACATAAATGATCACAAGGGTACTCACTTGGGTGTTCTGATAGAATTCAATGTTAAGTTTCTGTTCTTTTATTATGTTGGAATAAATTAATGTTGTATGAACATTTGACATCGTTGCCATGTGTGCTCACAAGTTGAGGTGGCACAGTGAAGGGTGAGGGCACCTTTTGTGTCCAGCAATGCAGGTAGCAGTGGAGTTAGAGTTAACACCAGACATTTACAGCCTCAAAACAGAATGTATCTCCCAAATCATTAAATCAGCAACCTCTGACATTTGAAATTGAGCAGATGTGATAGTGCAGCTTTTAGACTGCAGTTGCAGCTGTGAAGTTTCCAGCTCATTGGTTGTCCTGACACACTTACCTGGCGTGATCTCCGAATGTCGTGAAACCCAATTAAAATGTTAGAAAATTGGAAAAGGCTCTCAAAATAGCAGTTAACAACTCCTTGTTAAGTGCTTAAGTGCCTTAAATCCCTTACCCGCCGCTTGGTGTCGGGTCTGTTGTGAACTCGCAGACCCGACACTTGAAACTCACACTGAGGGTTTCCGACTTGCCGTCAATCATTGCAACTTTAACACCTGACCCTCCTCCGAACCTGCCCTCGAGCGCCGGCAAAATCGAGGCCCAAGTGTTTGCACAGGTTAATAATCAGCCTAAATTGACTATTCTACTAATTCATATCTAGTCAAGAGACAAGAATATCCAAATGCCCAATGGGTTGGTTAGCAAATTACTAAATCACATCAGTAATTCAGCACTGAAACTTCCTATTATCAATTGAAGGAAAATGCTAAAAAAAGGAACTGAAGCCTAACCTTTTTTTATTCATTCCCGGGACGTGGGAATCACTGGCAAGGTCAGCATTTTATGCCCATCCCAAATTGCCTTCTTGAACCACTGCAGTCCATGAGGTGATAGTACTCCTCATGTTAGGGAGAGTGTTCCAGGATTTTGACCCAGTGACGATGAAGGAACAGCGATATATTTCCAAGTCAGGATGGTAACTTGCAGGTGATGGTGTTCCCATGCGCCTGCTGCCCTTCTCCTTCTAGGTGAAAGAGGTCGCGGGTTTGGAAGGTGCTGCTGAAGAAGCCTTGGCGAGTTGCTGCAGTGCATCTTGTAGATACACACTGCAGCCACGGTACGCCGGTGGTGGAGGGAGTGAATGTTTAAGGTGGTGGATGAGGCGCCAATGAATCCAGCTGCTTTGTCCCAGATGGTGTCAAGCTTCTTGAGTGTTGTTGGAGCTGCACTCATCCAGGCAAGTGGAGAGTATTCCATCACACTCCTGGCTTGTGCCTTGTAGATGATGGAATTGGCTTTGAGGAGTCAGAAGGTGAGATACTCGCCGCAGAATGCCCAGCCTCTGACCTGCTCTTGTAGCCATAGTATTTATGTGGCTGGTCCAGTTAAGTTTCTGGTCAATGGTGACACCCCAGGATGTTGATGGTGGGGGATTTGGCAATGGTAATGCTTTTGAATGTCAAGGGGCAGTGATTAGATTCTCTCTTGTTAGAGATAGTCATTGCCAGGCACGTCTGTGGCACGAATGTTACCTGCCACTTATCAGCCCAAGCCTGAACGTCGTCCAGGTCTTGCTGCATGCACACATGCACTGCTTCATTATCTGAGAAGTTGCAAATGGAACTGAACACTGTGCAATCAGCAGCAAACATCTCCATGTCTGACCTTATGATGGAGGGAAGGTCATTGATGAAGCAGCTGAAAATGGTTGGGCCCAGGACACTGCCCTGAGGAACTCCTGCAGCAATGTCCTGGGGCTGTGATGATTGGCCTTCAACAACCACAACCATGTTTCTTTGTGCTAGGTATGACTCCAGCTAGTGGACAGTTTGCCCCTGATTCCCATTGACTTCAATTTTACCAGGGCTCCTTGTTGCGAGGGGCAGTCACTCTCCCCTCACCTCTAATTCAGCTCTTTTGTCCATGTTTGAATCAAGGCTGTAATGAGGTCTGGAGCTGAGTGGTCCTGGCTGAACCCAATCAGGACATATCTGGGCAGTTCTCCACATTGTTGGGTAGATGCCAGTGTTGTAGCTGTACTGGAAGAGTATGGCTAGAGACGGCTAGTTCTGGAGCACAAATCTTCAGCACGGCAGCCGGGATGTTGTCAAGGCTCGAAGCCTTTGCTGTATCCAGTGCACTCAGCCATTTCTTGATATCATGTGGAGTGAATCGAATTGGCTGAAGACTGGCTTCTGTGGTGGTGGGGACCTCAGGAGGAGATGGAGATGGATCATCCACTTGGCACTTCTGGCTGAAGATGGTTGCAAACACTTCAGCCTTGTCTTTTGCACTCGCGTGCTGGGCTCCTCCCATTAGTTGTTTAATTGTCCACCACCATGATTGCAGAACCAAGAGTCAGTTTGTTTAGTGCATTATGATATTCCTGTCTTCAATATTTGGAGAGATTGTTTTCCTCACATGTCCTATTACCCCAACACAAAATTTACTGGATGTAATAGATTAAATTACATTTCAAATCAGTTCAACAAACCAATCTGTTCTACAGTGAAAAGTGAGTGGATGAGTGAAGAGCATAAACAATGTTTCTCAAACACATTAAACACACCACCACTTGAATTCAGTTTTTTAATCTTATATTTAATTTGGCATAAATAATTTAATTTATGCCACCCAATTCCAAAAACTGTTGCTATGTCCCCGACTAGAGCAACATCTGCATGGGAGGTTCAGCTGGAAGCAGCTATACTTGAAAGGCTGCTCCAATCACTGATGTAGCTAAATGCCTCTCTTCTTCTGAGTAACTCTTTCCACCTCCCTCATAAAACGCAGGCAAAGTTCATCGTGCCAAGGTAAGGCTACACACTGCACAGCTAATGGGAGACCAACAGCTCCTGTAATACCCTGAAACACAAGAGGGAAAGAAAAACAAGTGAAATAAGATAAATATGCACGAGATGAGAAGTATGCAACTTCCATCCTGCCTCAACTCAGATGAACATCGCTATATGTTGAAAGTGACATTTCTTTTCCCCCAAAAAAAGGTAAATCACAGTCTCCCCCTCCCCCTTGTTCCAAAATAATCTTTCAATTTCCCACACCAGTCATCAGTATGACCTCTATTTGAGACTGCCAATTTAGTCCCAAGTCATCCTCACTAGGAATCAGACCAGAACCGTAAAAGTAATTTTATTGAGGAGGAACTCGGTTCAGAGGCGAAGAGAGAGCATTCCTAGCCAACTGTGCCAATTTAGCCGACTTTCATCTACACAGAATTCCAGCAGCCAAAGGTTCCAGACTTAGCAGCAATATTGTAGCCACGAAGGGGCTCCGACTGGCTTCAGGCACACCAGCAGCAGAAGGGTCTTTGGCCCAGTGCATGTTGTGCACAGAATGAGCTCGCCCATGTTTTCTGCTGTCCCCTCATTTAAATGTAACTGTTGCACTCCCAGCATGCCTCCCATCACACAATGGGAGCACAGATGTTGGGATTTCCTGGGCAGGAGCAGCTTCTTAAAGTGGCACCTGCACCTCCTGTTGGTGGCAAAGGTTGAAGTCAGACATTTTCTACTATGTATTCTGCTGAGATAAGAAAGACTTGCATTTATATAATGTATTTGTAACTTGTCCCATTACCATTTCCTTTTGCCTTGCACCTTCATCCCTTTTGTCTCTTAATCTCTCCTGCCTTCCATCCTATCACAGACCTTCCCTTTTGTTCTTTCCTCCCCTCCCCCCTTTCCCTGCCCCTACACTTGCTTAAAAACCTTTTACATCTCCAACTTTTTCCAGTTCTGACAAAGGGTCATCAACCTGAAATGTTAACTCTGTTTCTCTCTCCACAGATGCTGCCTGACCTGCTGAGTATTTCCAGCACTTTCTGTTTTTATTTCTTGCATTTATATTGTGCCTGTCATGATCTCAGGACAAAAGGGAACAAATAAAATTCCAAACAAGAAAAGATGACAGCTCTCATCAAAAAGATGACAGCTCTCATCAAACAAAAGATGACAGCTCTCAGTGCTGGCAACTTTAAAACTAATGCGGTGGCTGTGCACCTGCAGCAATGTGCAACGCTCCAGTATTTAAAAAGGTGCCATCGTGCTGGCTTCCTGCCACTGGGCAACACAAAGGAAATCTCGGAGCAGAAACCAGATGCCTGAATGAGGCTTTCACTGTGGAACAGTGCAAGCTGCCCATGGACAGCACAACCCCATCAGAAAACCCAGGGCTACTGTAGATCAGCACAAAATAGGTGCAAGTCCAAAGATGTTGGTTTTCTATCCCTGAGCTGTCAGCACACGGGAATGTCATTTCAGCCCCAGATACGTCCGCTCAAACTAGAAACTGGCACCAGAGATCCAGCTCTGTTTAAAAGCACGCCTGTTAAGTACATGCAGATTTAAGGACCTTCTACAAACTACGTAGTAGGATATGGCTTCCAAATCTTAGGGAGAGGAATACATAAACATGAAATAGTGGATGAAGTATCCTCGGCTGATCGCACATACTTTATGGTTACGAGATGAGCCTTTCATTGCAGGGATTTTTGAATCAGGACTTACCTTTTTCCAATCAGATGCACTAACCTTTTTGAAAGTCTTGTCCCAGTAATCATTGTTGTAACCTACGTAGCCCTTCAGCTCCTCTTCATCCTTCTCCGTTACTGTACTAACTGGCACAACACCAGCTGGGAAATTTAATAGGTTGAAAATAATCTTGTAGCTGGCTGCAGCTGTAGAAAAAAAGTACGGTATCTTTACCTTCAATATTTTAATTAGTCTCAAATGCATGGTAGAAGGTGACTAAAATAGAAGCCATCATTATATTGTATTAGAATGCAAGAAAAACCAAGGACCATCAGCCTGTTGCAGTTCACTCCTCCAGTATCCAAGGTTTCATTATAGCTTCCAACTGTATTTGCAACCCCCCCCCCCACCCAATAAGAATGCTTTCGCCATCTAAAATAATCTAGTATCATGAAAGCTCCTGATTCAAAAGCCATTATTACTGCAAGTGATTTGCTGTGGAAATTAATTTATCAGTCAGTTCCTTTGGAACTTTTGGCGAGTGTAAAAAATCACCTGCCTTTTTATAAATCTCATCATCATGAAGAAACGACTCATGAAATAACACTGGACGGCCAGCTGGTGGCACCGTCCAAGGAGTATAAATACTGGGGCGTGGGCCCAGCTTGCCCAGGGACATTTTGTAAGACAGGAACTAGCGAAGGACAACTAGACCTCCATGTTTTGAAACAAGTTGATTAAAGCCTTGCTTTATACTCAAACCAAGTGTGTAGTGAGTTTTATTACGTCATGCCTTACCTATTGTCTCTTGACCATCAGTGATTAGGAAAGAGTAAAAAAGAAACTCAGAGCTGCCACTCCTGATTACTATCTCGCAATCCTTGCTGGAACGGAGTGTGTGTTGTCACTGAGCGAGGACAGGATCAGATTCGACTGTGATATCCTACCACAATCGAATAGCCTGCTGACACTCAATGTCAAAGGTCACAATACAACAACTTGAATTTATATAGGGCCTTTAACATCAAGAAATGTCCCAAGTAAGGAAAAGGATATCAGGAAAGGAGAGATTCAGAGGGGTGACCAAAAGCTTGCTTGATGAGTTCTTGAGATGTTTTTAAAGGTGGAGAGGACAACACCTGCCCTTTTACCTCCTCCCATCCCACCGTCCTTTAACATCGCTTTGAATCACTGGAATAGGCCTAGTCTGCCTGTTCCAGTGATTCAGGTGGATGTTAAAGATCCTATTGCAATATTCGAAGAAGAGGAAGAAATTCTCCCAGTGCCTCGGCCACTGATACTTCTCTCACCAATACTACCAAAAAGAGATTATCAAGTCTTTCATCTGATTGATGTACAACATTGCTTTGTGTAAAATGGTGGCTGCCTGGTTTGCCTAAATAACACAGAGGCAGCACTTCAAAAAGCAATTCAAAGCACTTTGGGCTGTTTCTGAGAGGTGGCCCAATATTACTAACTGTGTCAAGATTAATTCAGCTCTTTTATTTCACTCAGCAGTACCGCCCAGTCACTTCCCCAAAGAGGGCCGCAGTATTCAGCAAGTAACCACAAATATGTAAACTAACAGAAACAAAAAAGATAAATAAAATTAATCAGAATTACATCAGGTTGCAGTTACACTGCTTGGCTGTAAATCCAACTCTGGCAGTCCGAAAGCTCTATGTTGCTTACATGCATGTGCAAAGCCCTGCTCCAGGCTGGTAAATTTTAGATGGCTTTAGAGCATACCTTCTTAAAACAATGAAGTAAGCTCTGCTTCCATTTATAAGTGCCCAGAAGGACCAACGGACCTCTGAGGAATTTTAAAAACTAGGCTTTGGATACCAAAGAGAAAATGAGTTGCCTTTGCCACACTTAGCAATGAGATTTTATCTTTCTGCATTACCACTCTGGCTGAATGTGAAATTATTGTAGTTTCCCCAAGAACAATACTTTATTCTGATATAAAGGGCTTATTCCTGAATTGTTACCTACCTGATAGTTTTCCAGCATATCCGACACTGAAAGCAGGACCTAGTGCTGGGCAGAGCAGGACATCAAGGTTCGCATTTTTCCATATGCTCATGTACTCCGCACAGTATGCCTAGACAAAATATCAAAACTTCGTTTCCTTAAAAGTGCTTTACACTGAAGCATGCAGACAACTAGAAGAAGCACTGAGAGTAGCAAGGGCACAGAATGTACTCTGGGTGGGGAACTTGAATGTCCATCACCGAGAGTGGCTCGGTAGCACCACTACTGACCGAGCTGGCCGAGTCCTGAAGGACATAACTGCCAGACTGGGCCTGCGGCAGGCGATGAGAAAACCAACACGGGAAAAATCTACTTGACCTCATCCTTACCAATCTACTTGTCGCAGATGCATCTGTCCATGACAGCATTGGTAGCAGGGACAACATCCCAGCTGTCGTGCTGAAGACTTGTGCTCCAGAAATAGCCTCGCCTCTAGCCAAGCTGTTCCAGTACAGCTGCTTCTTCTTCTTCTTAGGCAGTCCCTCGGAACCGAGGATGACTTGCTTCCACATTAAAAATGAGTTCGCAGGTGACTGATTAGTCCAATGCGGGACCTACAGTCTCTGTCACAGGTGGGGCAGACGGTGATTGAAGGGGCGGGTGGGTGGGGTGCTTGGGTTGACGTGCGCTCCTTGCGCTGCCTGCACTTGGCTTCTGCTTGCTTCCAAGCTGTTCCAGTACAGCTACAACACTGGCATCTACCCGACAATGTGGAAAACTGCCCGGATATGTCCTGTCCACAAAATGCAGGACAAATCCAATCCAGCCAATTACCGCCCCATCGGTCTACTCTCAATCATCAGCAAGTGATGGAAGGTGTCGTTGACAGTGCTATCAAGCAGCATTTACTCACCAATAACCTGCTCACCGATGCTCAGTTTGGGTTCTGCCAAGACCACTCGGCTCCAGACCTCATTACAGCCTTGGTCCAAATATGGAAAAAAGAGCTGAATTCCAGATGTGAGGCAAGAGTGACTGCCATTGACATCAAGGCAGGATTTAACCGAGTGTGGCATCAAGGAGCCCCAGTAAAATTGAAGTCAATGGATATCAGGGTGAAAACTCTCCACTGGCTGGAGTCATACCTAGCACAAAGGAAGATGGTTGTGGTTGTTGAAGGCCAATCATCTCAGCCCCAGGACTTTGCTGCAGGAGTTCCTCAGGACAGTGTCCTAGGCCCAACCATCTTCAGCTGCTTCATCAATGACCTTCCCTCCATCATAAGGTCAGAAGTGGGGATGTTTGCTGATGACTGCACAGTCTTCAGTTCCATTCGCAACTCTTCAGACAATGAAGCAGTCCATGCCCGCATGCAACAAGACCTGGATGACATTCAGGCTTGGGCTGTTAAGTGGCAAGTAACATTCGCGCCACACAAGTGCCAGGCAATGACTACCTCCAACAAGAGACACATTCAACCTTGATACTCACCGAATCCCCACCATCAACATTCTTGGGGTCACCATTGACCAGAAACTTAACTGGACCAGCCACATAAATACTGTCGCTACAAGAGCAGGTCAGAGGCTGGGTGTTCTGCGGCGAGTGTCTCACCTCCTGACTCCCAAAGCCTTTCCACCATCTACAAGGCACAAGTCAGGAATGTGATGGAATAATCTCCATGCTGAGTGCATGAGTGCAGCTCCAACAACACAAGAAGCTCGACACCATTCAGGACAAAGCAGCCCCCTTGATTGGCACCCCATCTACCACCTTAAACATTCACTCCCTCCACCGCCGGCATACCGTGGCTGCAGTGTGTACCATCTACAAGATGCACTGCAGCAACTCGCCAAGGCTTCTTTGGCAGCACCGCCCAAACCCGTGACCTCTACCACCTAGAAGGACAAGGGCAGCAGGTGCATGGGAACACCATCACCTCCAAGTTACACACCATCCTCACTTGGAAATTTATCACTGTTCCTTCATTGTTGCTGGGTCAAAATCCTGGAACTCCCTTCCTAACAGCACTGTGGGAGTACCTTCACCACACAGACTGCAGCGGTTCAAGGTGGCGGCTCACTGCCACCTTCTCAAGGGCAATTAGGGATGGGCAATAAATGCTGGCCTTGCCAGCGACGCCCACATCCCAGGAACGAAGTTTTAAAAAACTGCAAACATGTGGCCTTGATTTTAGCCCAACCCAACCCGCCCGGCTTGAAAGGGGAACATAAGTGGTTAAAATTGCGAAAATGAACTTCCTGCCCCGTCCCCAGTGACAGCCATTTTTACTGTGGAGCTGATTCAGGTCACAAATGTACCCACCAGAAAGAGGCAATTGGCGCATGAATGAATTGAAATCAGGGACCGATTATGTTATTTGGATGCTGTTGCAATTTTAACTAGGCCAATCAGAAGTCCCGCCCAGCGGCAAACACGCCAAGTAAAACATAGTGACATTTGCTTCACAAACTGACTGACACCTAATTTAAAGGGGCGCTCACCTGCAGGCACTCAGGACATTAAGATCCCAATGCCATTGTGAGCAGTGCATTTCCAAGCCAGTTCTAAGTTTCCAGTTTGCTTCTTTCTGATTTCCCCCCCCCCCCCTTTACCAACCCTCATTAAGCATTCACTGGTTATCACGGATGCTGGTTCTGCTTCACTCCTTTGGTTGGATGAACAGTTGGAGGAAGAGGAGCAACAGCCTGAAGAACAAGGACAGGCAGCAACTGGGCCTGTTAGAACACAGCAGGTGAGGGGCGGCTGCTCGTCAAAGGCCTTACCCAGCCCACAGGGTTTACAGGTCAAGACCTACTTTCGAGGATATTTCTGAGGAGCAGCATAGGAGAACACTGCTCTTATCCAGGCAGTCTGTCGCTGATCTGTGCAGCCTGTTGCAGCAGGACCTGCTGGACCTGGCGGGGGGGGGGGGGGGGGGGGGGGGGGCCCATGCTGTGCCAGTGGCTGTCAAATTCACCAAGGTCACTACAGAGATCATCAGTCGCATCTCCCAGTCTGCAGTGCACAGCTGCATCAAACAGGTCAGTGATGTCCTTCTTTCCAGAGCAAACCAGTACATTACCTTGGCGATGGACGCCAACAGCCAGAATGTGAGATCTCTGAGATTTGCAGCAGTGGCCAGAGCAGAATAGACTGCACTCCTGTAGCTATCAGGGCACCAGAATACAAGCCTGTAGCTTATCTCAACAGAAAGGGCTTCCACTCCATCAATGTTCAACTGGGATGCACAAATCTCTCTGGCAGCTGCCACGACACCTTCATTTTGTGAAACATACATCTCCCACTTTCCCACCCATCCAGGAATGTCGGAGAATGGTCACTAAAGGGATAGCCCTCCACAACTGGTTGATGACACCCCTTTCGTAACCCCATCAAGCCTGAGCAACACAGATACAATGAGAGCATGGGGACCGCCAGCAACGTCACAAAGCATATCACTGACATTCTGGCGTAAAGATTCAAGTGCCTTGATCAATCTTTGGGGCTCTCTACAACATGGCCCCGATAAAGTGAGCTGTATCATCGTAGTTTGTTGCATTCTGCACTACCTGGCAATGCACAATGGATTGGAGTTGGAGAAAGCACGGCAACAAGAGGAGTCATCATCACCAGACGAGGAAGAATTGGATGGAGGCGAGAGAGAACCACAAGGAGGAGGGCTAGCACAACACACTGCAGCTAGACAGGCCAGGGAACAACTTATAGTTATATAAATGTACTTTAATGTGGTAAAGGTGCTTCACAGAAGCGTTATAAAATTGGACATTGAGCCATGTAAGGAGATACATGCAAGGAGGTTTTCAGAAGCATCTAAAAGGAGGATAGAGAGGTGGAGAGGTTTAGGGAGGGAATTCCGGAGCTTCGGGCCCAAGCAGCTGAAGCCATGGCCACCAATAGTGGAGCGATTAACATCAGTGATGCACAAGAAGCCAGATTTGGAGGAATTGATAGAGCAGCACTTTCAGTGACCTCCTCGACCCCCTTACCTCATTCAGATTTTAAAATATGTAAATTAGAAGCAAGAAATGCTGGAAATGGAAAGCAGATTGATCAGCATCTGAAAGATGCAATAATGGATCTCACCTCTATTGCAACGTGCTGCTTCCACAGTTCATTGATTGATCTGTAAAAACATAACAAGAAGACATGGAGAGAAAGACACAAAAAAAGAGAATGAAAGGCTTAGACTTATTGTAGTCATTTAAAGTCTGGAATGCTCCAATAGTGCTAAAAATGCACCAACGTTAAAACAAATTTCAGTGAACTTAATTTTAAACCAATAGATACATTCAGAATCAAATGTTCTACATTATAATCCTTTGTTAATAAATAAATTATAAATTCGGTATCGCCCTGTTTGGGGCGCAATTATCGGCCAGGCGCAAAGTTTAGCGTCTGCCGCTAATTATCGCCTCTGACTGCAAACTTTGCTTCTATCGCCCTGGAGGTGATTGGAGCGCTAAATCAGGTGCTACACACCTCTCTTAAGGCGCGAACGCCAAGGAGCGAGGCGCTACCTCAGCGCTGGCGAAGCTCATCTGATGTCAGTCAGCAATGGAACACAGACACACTGGCGCCGGCCAGTTCTTAAAGGGGAGGGCCGATCTTGCTCTCCATCCACACCCTACTCATTGCAGCCTTGAATCTCGGCCTGGAGAGACCTGTACATCAAATCTGCTGGAAAGAACAATGGAGAGGCCCAGGGAAAGAGCTCAGAGTGCAGCCCCCATAGTCTCTTCTAAATCGATGCAAGGAAGGTCAAATCAAAATGAACCTGCAAAGTGCTGCTCAGTACCCAAAACTCCTTCACACAGCATTGAATCTCTCCAGAAGTCTCTCTCTCTCTCTCTCTCTCTCTCTCAGAATGCGTGGTGCAAAAATGTCGCCGACAAAAAAAGTCAGGAAGCGGTCGCCTTTAAATAGCGCTCCCCCAGTCCCTTCCCGACTGCAAAACATTCCCCTCAACCTGTCGTTGCTAGCGGCAGGCGGAAAGGCAGGGGCGCCACTCAATATCCAGTCTGGGGCGCTACCGGGGCTTTGCACGCTCGACTGACGTCATGATCTGCAGGCGCAGGAGATCATGGCAGCAGTGTTTAGCAGCGCCGCAAAATGTCTGGTCAATTTCGCGAGCGGCGCAAACATCGCCACGCCCAAGCGCTAGTTGCTTTGCACCCCATTAGCGCCCTCTTAGGGCGCTAACGGGAGACGCAAAGCAACCAAATTTTTCCTCCTTTGACTTTAATAATTAAACAATTATGTATCCCACAGAGCTGCACTAAAATGAGTTTATTTAAGCTAGTGTGACAGGGCGACCGATTATCTGATGGCAGTCACTCCCCGTATTATCAGGCACGGAGGCCTCAGACTTGCAATACACAAGGCACATAAATCTGGAGTGGTTCCCCAGGCACACAACTTCCGTTTAGAATCAAGACTGAACATGAGGCCCCAATTTAAATTAAAAAATCCCTGCTCCACCTACCACTGGTGCCCAGTGCCCCCTTTGCCCATGATTCCCCACACTGGAGACATCCTGATGGCACTTAATGGGCAGCCACCAGCCCTTAACTGACTGCTGGACCCCAAACGTCCGGTGAACAATGCGCCAGGAGCAGCAGAACAACCTTCTAATGAACTGACCTAGTGTTATCGAGTGAGATCAGTTCATTCCTGCACAGGTCACGCCGTGCCCAAACAACACCAGTACCAACAGTGCTGTGCAAGAGCTGTATTATTGGCCCCATAATGTACAGCATATTGACATCATTACCATTTCAATTAAAGAAAGTATAGAAAAAGAGCCAGTGTTTATACAGTACTGATGTACTATTACTTGATGGCAGCTGCATATAAATACTAAAATCACACAAGGTTGACAAAAGTCATGTGAGGCAAAACAGCATTGCTGCACTAAATTTGACTCTTTAAATAGGAGCATAAGAAACCAGGAATGAGAAAAGGCCATCCACCTACTTTGTCTACATATAGGACCTATTCAAACCACTTAATGTTTCTCTTGCCTCATCGCTAAGCCCCGCAACCCTCTACTCTTTGCAGATTCAGGAATCTGTCCTTTTCTTGAATGATTCCGGAGTCCCATTCAATGTCCTTGGTCTGGTTCATAACGTAACGCCAAGTGTGAAGTCGTCACTCCTTTGGTTGTCCTTGCTTACAACCATGTCCCCTTGTTCTCTTCTGGTTCAACACAAAGACCTTCTCCACATCCATCTCATCAATTCCCTTTGTGATTTTTTTTAAAAATGGATCTTCTTTCCATCCCTTTCAAGAGCAGCAATATGCACCCCTGAAGCTCAGAACCAAAACTGCACCGGAGATCAAGCACAGAGTGCTGGTGCTTTCCAAAAAGATGACGTTTCCTGACGAAGTATCACCATTCTCAAAGATACCATACCGAACAAGTTCAGACAGAATACAAAATCAAAATCAAGAATAAGTAAGAGTATTCCATGCCTTACCCTATTCCACACAGGCACTTGCAGGCGTCCGCAAGTCTAGGGCTCTATAAAACAGGAAAAGGAAGGTTATAGTTATGAGAAAAGTACTGATAGCAGCTAAGCACTGAAACCAACAATAATTATTCAGACATACTTCATTGCAAACTAACAGCTGATTAGCTGAACAGCACCCAGATTTGAGTCAAGTGATTGGCATGGGGGAGGGGAGGGGGGTATACATACAACATAGACAGGAGTGGTGAAAGAGGGAGTATATCATTAAAAAGTAAAAATGCTTAAAGTGTGTAGTTCCCAAAAAGAATTGAGAGTTTGACTTTCCAAAAGCCTGCAAGGGAGGCTCAAGAATCTCCCCCCCCCCCCACCCCCATTCACACCACATCCCCACCGCGCCTTTCTCGAACCATCTAGCTCTCTCTATCCCACCAGCACGCCCACCCTCCCAAATGAACCCACAAAGTTAAATGGCAACATTTGGATATTCTGGTTATTAACATATGTGCCTAAATCTTGGCACACACAGCTCAATAAAATCAGTGATGCACTATATTGTGGGTCTCATGAACAGGTGTGTTCTTAAAAAATTGGAATAAAAATGCCACTATTCCAGAAATTCCTAGGAATGCAGCTCAACCGCAACATATTTGTTGAAAATTCTGATTGGCACAACAGGGAGTGCTGAGTCAGAAGATATACAAATACCTTTTAGAAGTATGGGATAATTAAATTGTAATGATTTTCCCAGTGATTTCTGCAGCCAAGGTAACAGTGGCTGGTGGTGGGGGAGTAATTATTGAATATATTATGGAAACTGGATTACTGTGGGGACAGCAACTTAACTGATCTACTGGTAGCAATGCCAAGCTGATACTCGTCACTACTGACAATAGCACCACCATCAGCTGGTTAGTGGTACTGTAGCTCTAAAGAAGTACAGTGATCAGACGGAGTGTGTCGAATTCCATTTTTGTTACAAGATCACAAGTTAGTTACAGATCCAGAAGGCCCATCTTAATTCACCTATCCAGAGAGATCCTAAAGTTCCCCTAGACTGGAGAAGCTGGGGTTGTTCTCCTTAGAGCAGAGAAGATTGAGAGGAGATTTGATAGAGGTGTTCAAAATCATCAGGGGTCTAGACAGAGTAGATAGAGAGAAACTGTTCCCATTGGCGGAAGGGTCAAGAACCAGAGGACACAGATTTAAGGTGATTGGCAGAAGAACCAAAGGCGACACGAGGAAAAACTTCTTTACGCAGCGAGTGGTTAGGATCTGGAATACGCTGTCTGGAAGGGTGGCGGAGGCAGATTCAATCGTGGCTTTCAAAAGGGAATTGGATAAGTACCTGAAGGGAAAAAAATTGCTCCGGGGAAAGGGTGGGGGAGTGGGACTAGCTGAAGTGCTCTTGCAGAGAGCCAGCACGGGCTCAACGGGCCGAATGGCCTCCTTCGGTGCTGTAACCATTCTATGATTTCACCCTCTAATTGTTTCTTAAAATATTCCACGGTTTTGCCTCCATGACTCTTCCTGGAAGTCTATTCCACATGTTGTTCACTTTTTGTGTGACATTTCCTGACATCAGTCCTGTATTTCCCTTTTACTATCTTGAACCTGTGTCCCCTCGTCTTACTCCCACAATTTAATTTAAAGTTAAGTTATGGATTTACCCTTTCCATTCCCATAACTATCATATACCTCTGGAGAATCATCTCTCAAATGCCTCCTTTCTAAGCTAAAACAAGCCTAAATCTCTCCATTCTTCCCTCGTAACTCAGCCCTTTGACACTCGGGATCAGCCACATGTATCGTCTCTGAACTGCTCCTTTGGTGGCCCGAAGTGGACACAATACACAAGGTGCGGTCATGACATCCCCGGACTTGTATTGGACTGTTCTGCCGGTGTAGTTCAACATTCTAATGGAAATGAGTTAAATGGAAAAACTTACAGCAGACTCAGGGAATGGCAGCGTGTTTGTAAAGAGGGGCGATTTGTGCCTCTGTCCCAATGGTTCAAAAAAAAAAAAAAATTAGCTGACTGGCCAACGAGATCCCAAATTATACCTCTCCAATATGTTGATGCCTCAATTTCTAGCCATGATTTACTGCAAAATAAGGAGACAGTTTCTCATTGGAGGAGGAGCTAATCTGACAGAAAAATAACCCAATTTCCCTCAAGAGACACATTATGTAACGTTTAGCACACTTTGTTACTGGGTATAGTACTTGCCCGTACACTGCTCAATACACTCTAGCCCTGAAATAATGCTCTGCAAAGATTAGCATGTGAGCAAGTACGTGTATCCAGTGTTTTAATGAAGGCATTAACCCTTGAATATAAAATAAGCTAATGCTTCTATTATAGGAATTTCATAGGAAGGCACTGTGTTCATTCCTAATATTCGCAAAATGTAATTTCAAAGCCTCTGTTTTTCATGTGTCTAAACTATTTTTATATTTTTTATGTAAGTTTTTCCCATCATATTGAGTTATTTTTTTTTTTAAATGGCTCACATATTTTAGGGGGATGTTTTACTTACAAAAGGCTTCAGAAGAAAGTACAAGATCTTCTTTAGTATTCGAGGCAACTGATGGAAGGTATACAGATCTTTCAAATTAGGATCATACATGTCTCCTTTTCTAGAAAATACAAAGTAAAATAGGAGTTAGTCGCATTCACTTGTTTACATGTGGGCAGTCAAAGCATCTGATAACATTGTTGGGAAAGGTCAAGAGAACAAAGAGACCTTAGAACCCATCAAGTACTCACATATCAGAGTTATATCCTGTGGCATTGTGTGAAGATCCCTAGTTCGCCCCAAATCACCCCTTCATTATACATACATGCCAAACAACAAAACAAGAGCTGACGACTCAAGAAACAATTTACAACTGAAAAACAGCCCTGAATAAAGGTCTGTGGCCAAGTAAAAAAAGCCCTAGTCTCTCAAGTCTCTCTTCATAACTGTGTCCTCATCCCTGGTAAAATCCTATGCTGTACTTCACCATTCCTTTTATACCCTTTCTGTAAAAGGATGCCCAGCAATGTATACAATACTCCAACTGTGGCCTAAGATCTTGTACAAGTTCAACATTATCTCCTTGCTTTTCTACCCTATGCCTCTAGACACAAAACTATGATTTGGTTTATCTTTTAATTGACTTTAATCTGCTTACGCTGCCACTTTCAATTATCTGCATATTTGCACAACAAGGACCCTCTAAAACATTTGGGCCTAGAAATTGGGTTGGGGCGCCAAAGTGGCCTGAGCGCAGGATTTAGCGCAGCGTTCGAGGCTTTAGCGATCATCAGATATTCAGTTTCATTGCCCCTAGAGGGAGACGGGGCGAGGCTAGAGGCGCTCTGCCTCCCTCTTAGGGCGCTGAAACTGAATATCGCAGCGCAACGTGCCGCAGCGCCACACGCTGCGGCACGGCACGCTGCGGTACTGCAGGCCTTCCTCCCATTGTTAAGGGGGAGGGGCCTGCAACAGCGTGATCCCCACTCGCGAGTGCCAGCAAACGAGCCCGGCACCAAGGAGAAGTGCCGGGCTCTCGGGAAACAGCCGGCAATGGCGCGGGGGGGGGGGGGTCAGGAGGCCGGGGACGGAGGTGCTGGCAGGCGGCCGCCGAAAAAAGTGGCTGCCCCGCACCTCCACCTTAACTTGCACCGCTGCCGGCACAGCAAGGCCCCGTGAACCGGGCACGGTTAGCGAACGGCAAATATCGCGAACAGGGCACTAATGGGGCGCTGCGCACACCGATGACGTCATCGGTGGCGGCACAGCGCAACAGGCTAACGCCACCATTATCGCCCCAACTCAATATCGGGGTGGCGCAGCCAGTGGCGCTACAGCCACTGACTGCCTCTTTAGGCGCTAACAGATGGCACTACTCATCCAATGTCTCCCCCTTAAAATCTTACAATTACAATTGTATTTCCTTTCTCTTATTTCCAAAATGTATTCACATTTTTTACACTAACCACATCCTACTAGTCTATGTCCACCTAAGGATTTTCATAATCCTTGTCACAATTTGCCTTCCTTCCCCTTCCCCGCCCCCGCCCCCCACTCCAAATTTGGTGTCATCAGCAAAGTTCAACATTGTTCCCAGAAATCCTAAGTCTGGATCAATAATCTAGATCATAAATATGATTGGTTCCAATACAGAACCCTGTAGAATACCACTCACCACATTGTTCCAGTTCAAGAAACATCCATTTACCCTTCCCCTTTGCTTTCTGTTCTCCAACCATCTCTCCAACCATATAGTCATATTCCCCTTAATTCCATCTTCCATGATCTTTGTTATAAGCCTATTATCAAATCAAGTCTCTTATCTTTATCAAATGCATTTTGAAAATCCATATTAAATCACATTCACTACATTTCCTTTATCTAGTCTTTTGTTTTATTTCTTTAAAGAACTCTAAGCTTAATCAAGCATTTTAGAATTCAATTTTAACAGGCCATGATTAACTCATGTTTCTCCAAGTGTTGAATAATTTTATCTCCTATTACTGGCCGGATTTTGCGACCCCTACGGGTGCGTACGAGGTGTGTACGTGCCCGAAGGGGCTGCGCAAGTGCCAGTTGCAGACATGCGAAGTGCATGCGCTGAAGCCCGGCACTTGCAATCTGTCAAGAATTCTCTTGACAGATCATCCGCCTGCCCAAGAAAAGGGCCTCTGTGGGTGGAGAGTTGCACTTTTTGCACAACTTCCGCCCGCTGAATGACTGTCAAATTTTTACGCCTGGTAAAAGCAGGTGTAAGGCCTGCTTTTACCAGCTTAAGAGTTTTAAAAAATAGAAAATTGAAATTTGATAACTCATTTATAAATTAAAAATACTCTTCAAAAAGGTAAGTTTATTTTTAGCCCCGTAAAAGCATTAAATTTTTTCAAAAAAATTAATTTTTGTTTAAAATATTTAATTATATGGCATTTTAATTCATTTTAAATATGTAATTAAAAAATGTATTGTATGTTTTAGTGTGTTTTTAAATGTGATCCCCATTCATACTTTTGACAGTTCTGTGCGTACGGACCTGTCAAAAGTATGAAAGGGGATTCCCTTCTATGATTGGTTCCCCATAGCCCAAGTGATCCCAGGGGAGTTTGTGAACCACATGCACCCCTGGGATACGTGGGCCTCTGCGCATTTCGAAGAGGAGAGGCCCAGGATCGCAAGCCTCGGGATCTACGGAACCAGCAGGTAAGTTCGTAGAATTTCTCCGATCGGAGGCATCTGCCCGCAGGAAGCCTCCGATTGGAAATTCAGGGCCTACATGTTCTGGTAGTTTACCAACAACTGAAATAATGCTAACAACTGGTGATTTCCTAGCCTTTCTCGGTCTCCTTTATTGAAGAGAAGTATCACATTTGCCACGCACTAGAGCATCCTCTGGCACAATTTTCCTTTCCAAAAGAATTTTGGAATTTTTTTATCGTCAGAGCCTCTGACCATATTCCTGACCTTTGACCTCACTAGAACTTTGACCCCTGCAACATTTCCCATTCAACCTGTCCTTGTGTTGTTTCTGAGTCTGAGTGCCAACTAGGATGGTCAGTTGGGTGCTGTGAATTCATATCTACTCATCTACAGTAATTCCTTAAAATGGGAGGATAATTGCTGACAAAGTTAAATGTTTAAAATTGCACTGAAAAAAGTATTACCTACAATCCTTTCACCAAAATGAGACTTACAATTTGTTCAGGAGCGTAACGCCACCATCTGCCCAGATACCCTTTACAGCAAGCTCCTTCATTGTATAGTGAATTCTCAGAGGAGTGAAGGGAACCAGCTGAAAGGAAGAGACAAAGAGGAAAGTTAGAGAGTGTAGGTGACCAACCGATGCAGGAACTGGCAAAGAGTAACAATTTAATCTGTGAGAAAGTAACTGTCATTCCTCTCACCAACCAAAATTATTTAATACTACAGCTGAAGTCTGTTATTTGGAATTCTTGAAACTAGCCCAATTTATACAGTCACATCTTAAGAAGTAAAATCCATTATTACAGACCTTAAAACATTAAGGGCTAAAAATTGAGTAGTGCCCCGGCGTTAACTTTGCCGGGGCGCTAAAAGTAGCACCCCGGGAAAAATTAGCGTCCCCGCGCCAGAAATTGAGTGGTTGCGCCCCAAGAGGGAAGCGGGGCGCTACTGGAAGCGCCCCGCATCCCTCTTGGGGCGCTGAGTGTCAATATTGCGGCGTTATGTGCCGCAGCGCCACACGCTGCGGCACATCGCGCCGTGGTATTGCAGGCCTTCCTCCCCTTCTTAAAGGGGAGGGGCCTTGTGTAGCGCGACCTGGGGCACAGCTGGGCCCCCAGGGATCGGGAGTGCAGGCAAAAGAGCCCAGCACTCAAGAGAAGTGCCGGGTTCTTGGAGCACAGTCAGCATTCTGCAGGGGGGGGGGGGGGGGGGGAGGGGGGGGCGTTTCAGGAGGTCTGGGACGGGAGCGCAGGCAGGTGCTGGCAGGCAGCCAGCAACAAAAATGGCTGCCCCACACCGCGCCTTTAAATTGCGCCTCCCCGGCCGCAGGTACACCCCCCTGACCCCATCGGACATAGCGCCCGGCGGTAAGTCGGGGCGCTCCCGAAGATCGTGGCCAGGGCGTCAGTGGGGCGCTGTGCACACCAATGATGTCATCACCAGCGGCGCAGCGCCGCAGGGCTCTACCGGTTAGCGCCACCACTAACCTCCTGCTGAATTTTGCGGGAGGCGTGGGCAGTTCCGCGCCCGGGCGCTAGTTGCGTTGCGTCCCGTTAGTGCCCTCTTAAGGCGCTAACGGGAGGCGCAAACAACTGAATTTTCCCCCTAAGAATCAACTGAACTAATTTTCAGGCAAACTGCCAAAGGCCTAGTCTTGACCGGATCCGATGTGGACTCTCTCTCTTAACTGGGCCACATGGTTCTTCTAAATGAAAACTGAATATGCTCCCCACTCCTCTCCTGCTTCACTTCCAGCCAGACATGAGCAGCACATGAATTCACCCGGCACCGTCTGTGCAAGGACTTGGTCACATCACAAACAGAATATTATCAAAAGGTACACCTTCATGGTTGGTCCTTGTAAAACATTTCAAAATAAAGACTGACCTCTTTGGCTCCAAGAAGGACAAGGATTAAGCACAGTTTATCCAAGCTACTCCCTCCCCTCAAATTTAGGTTGCTCAGATTTATGATCTGCATTGTATCTTCTCACCTATTCCGTTGCATCCTCAGAGGATTCCAAGGTTATAAACTGACTTTAATGAAACCATTTTGGTTTTTATTTACTGCTTTTCCTCATAGTAAAAGACAAGTGAAATCTGATAGGGGGGGGGGGGGATGGGTCAGCTATGATTTTATTGCAATGCCTGCAGCTTGTTTTACTAACAAGTAGCTTATATCATCATTCAGGATTCTCACACACTTAGAGATTCCCTCATTGGTCAACATATGTTTTGTAGCTTTTTTTTTAAATGGAAAACTGGAGATTTGACTGAAACAAGACAGATTTATGTTCTAGACAAACATCGGAATTATTTTTGACAATTGTTTCCCTTTATTTCTTTAAGGCACTGCTAAGGAATTCTCTACCCCAGAGAGCTGTGGAGGCTGTGTCATTGAATATATTCAAGGCGGAGATAGACATATTTTTGAGCTACAGGGGAGTCAAGGGTTATGGGGAGCGGGCAGGAAAGTGGAGTTGAGGCCAAGATCAGATCAGCCATGATCTTATTGAATGGCGGAGCAGGCTCGAGGGACCGAATGGCCTACTCCAGCTCCTAGTTCTTATGTTCCTGCTGGGATATGTTTCCATGCATGCTGGTAGCCTTCTAGTACCAAGTGGCCATGTATGAGTGGTGACAGCAAGTGTCAGCAAGCTACCTGACTGGAGCACAATCCTGTCCTTACCTGACATTTAGAAGCACAACATTTACAGCAGGGCCACTGGATAGTAATCAAAGAATGGGAACCCTAGGAGCTTGTTTTTACCCTTCCCTGGTCTACAAGCACTGATGCCAATTGTGGTGCCCAGATCAGCACAGACCAGGAATTGTCCTTCTAGCATATATGACTTAGTGATAGAACTTTATCCACTAGATCATTAAAAAATAAACTTCCATGGTTCTTCAAAGTACAGTTACACACCATTCTTCCCAGAAAATTTGCATGAAGAATAGGTACTCCCGGTGAAAATAAAATCCATGTCAAAAGGTGGGTTTCTCCACAGAACAGCACCAATTAGTTCAGAATGCTATGATGCTGAATATTTTATCTAAATAAACTACTGAAAGGTGCAATTAAAAAAATCCTAGAATCATAAAAAAGTACTCAATAAAAATAAAAGGGGCATTTTCTGCCAAGAACTAGACAAAATTGGATAAATACTTGATGGAAAAAAAATTACAGGGATACGGGGAAAGAGCAGGGGAGTGGGACGAACTATTAAATTTTGGCGTTCAGAGAGATTGGGGTGTCCTTGTACAGGAAACACAGAAAGTTAGCATGCAGGTACAGCAAGCAATTAGGAAGGCAAATGGCATGTTGGCCTTTATTGTAAGGGGGTTGGAGTATAAGAGTAAGGAAGTCTTGCTACAATTATACAGGGCTTTAGTGAGACCACACCTGGAGTACTGTGCACAGTTTTGGTCTCCTTATCTGAGGAAGGACATACTTGCCTTAGAGGCGGTGCAACAAAGGTTCACTAGATTTAATCCTGGAATATGAGAGTTGTCCTATAAGAGATTGAGTAGATTGGGCCCATACTCTCTGGAGTTTAGAAGAATGAGAGGTGATCTCATTGAAACATAAGATTCTGAGGGGGATTGACAGGGTAGATGCTGAGAGATTGTTTCCCCTGGCTGGAGAGTCTAGAACTAGGGGGCATATTCTCAGGATAAGGGGCCGGCCTTTTAAGACTGAGATGAGGAGGAATTTCTTCACTCAGAGGGTTGGGAATCTCTGTAATTCTCTACCCCAAAGAGCTGTTGATGCCGAGTTGCTGAGTATATTCAAGGCTGAGATATAGATTTTTGGACTCTAGGGGAGTCAAGGTGGGGGATTGGGCAGGAAAGTGGAGTTGAGGTCGAAGATCAGCCATGATCTTATTGAATGGCAGAGCAGGCTCGAGGGGCCTTATGGCCTACCCTTGCTCCCAATTTTTAATGTTCTTATGAACTGAATTGCTCTTCGAAAGAGCCAGCACAGACTCAGTGGGCCAAATGGCCTCCTTCTGTGCTGTACTATTCTATGACTCTATGATTCTAAAATACAATTCTTGTAAGGTAGAATCATCAAAGATTTGTTTTCTTTTACCATAAAAACATTTTTTGTGCCTCTGTTCACTTAGACTATTGCCAATCCTCTACCATAAATCCGTCAACCCACCGTGTGGCCAGCCTCCTCCAGCAGCTGTTTGGTTTCCATAACTGCACGCTTCATGCTGTCACTGGGGATCCAATACCCATCATTCTCATAATAACCTATCCTCAGCGGTTTAGAGCTGGAAAACACCTAAAATGAAAGTAAACAGATCAAATGAGGTAAGAGTGATATTTATATACTGAGCAGAGCAGGCTTTCCAATAGGCCTGTTATTATGTGTTGTAATATAATTTCTGACATAAATGGGTTGGTGAATCTGAATCCTGAAGTAGGCAGAGATAGAAAGAATGAAAGAAACATCTCCCGCTGGCAGTTTACATGCAACAGAAGTCTGGGGATGGGTTGAGTGTCCATTATTAGGAATAGTGTAGACAGGCCTAGAAGTGAGAGAGGGATAATAAAATATGCAATGGTCTCTGCCTCAACCAGTACCATTTCATGTTTCAACAACACTCTGTCTGAAGAAACTTCTGCTAACCTCACTACACACTCTGGTGATCATTTTAAATTCATGAACCCTCATCACTGACCTACATCGTTTATCATCACTGCCATCAACCTGGTGAATTTACTACAACAACTTGCATTTATGTAGCACCTTTAACGTAGTAAAACATCTCAAGGCGCTTCACATGAGCGTTATCAAACAAATAATCCACGCTGTATGGTCTCTACATCTTTAATGCTTTCTATAATGCCTTGCCCAAATTGTACTTGGTATAACTGTGGCCTAACCAATGTTTTGTATAAGTCATCACTACTTCTTCATTCTTGTTAACTATATCCTTACTTACAAAATCTATAATTCTACTGGTAATTTTAATGGCTTTATCTACCTGCACTTTCAGTTAAATGTGTATTCAAACTCCTCGGCTTCTGTGCTAATTCACACCCTTCAGTATCTTTCCAGGAAATGTATATACCCATTTCTTGTTTTTTTTTTTAATTACTTTTATTAATTACACTTATCCACATTGAATTGCATTTGCTTCCACATTGAATTGCATTTGCTACCTGCATGTTGATCTGTTAACCTGTTTATGCCATTCCGAAGTCTTTACAGTCCCCCTCACTTTTTGCCACACTTAGATAGTCATAGAGTTATACAGCACAGAAAGAGGCCCTTCGGCCCATCGTGTCCACGCCGGCCATCAAACCCTGTCTATTCGAGTCCCATTTTCCAGCACTTGGTCCGTAGCCTTGTATGCTATGGCGTTTCAAGTGCTCATCTAAATGCTTCTTGAATGTTTTGAGGGTTCCTGCCTCTACCACCCTTTCAGGCAGTGAGTTCCAGATTCCAACCACCCTCTGGGTGAAAAAGTTTTTCCTCAAATCCTCTCTAAACCTCCTGCCCCTGACCTTGAAACTATGCCCCCTGGTTATTGACCCCTCTACTAAAGGGGAAAAATTCCTTTCTATCTACCCTATCTATGTCCCTCATCATTTTGTACACCTCAATCAGGTCCCCCCTCAACCTTCTCTGCTCTAAGGAAAACAACCCCAGCCTGTTCAGTCTCTATTCATAGCTGAAGTGCCCCAACCCAGGTAACATCCTGGTGAATCTCCTCTGCACCCTCTCCAATGCAATCACATCCTTCCTATAGTGTGCCGACCAGAACTGCACACAGTATTCCAGCTGTGGCCTAACTAGCATTTTGTGCAGCTCCATCATAACCTCCCTGCTCTTATATTCTATGCCTCAGCTAATGAAGGCAAGTATCCCATATGCCTTTTTAACCACCTTATCTACCTGTCCTGCTGCCTTCAGGGATCTATGTACATGCACACCAAGGTCCCTCTGATCCTCTGTCCTTCCTAGGGCCCTACCATTCATTGTGTATTCCCTTGCCTTGTTAGTCCTCCCAAAATGCATCACCTCACACTTTTCAGGGTTAAATTCCATTTGCCACTGTTCTGCCCATCTAACCAACCCGTCTATATCGTCCTGTAGCCGGAGGCTTCCCTCCTCGCTATTTACCACTCCACCAATTTTCGTGTCATCTGTGAACTTGCTGATCATACCTCCTACATTCATATCTAAATCATTAATGTACACTACAAACAGCAAAGGACCCAGCACCAGTGTCCAGTCACAAAAACAACCTTCAACCATCACCCTCTGCCTCCTGCCACTAAGCCAATTTTGGATCCAACGTGCCAAATTGCCCTGGATCCCATGGGCTCTTATCTTCTTGACCAGTCTCCCATGTGGGACTTTTGTCAAAAGCCTTACTGAAGTCCATGTAGACTACATCAACTGCACTACCCTCATCCACACACCTAGTCACCCCCTCAAAAAATTCAATCAAATTGGTTAGACATGATCTCCCCCTGACAAAGCTATGCTGACTATCCTTGATTAATCCTTACCTCTCCAAGTGGAGACTAATTCTGTCCCTCAGAATTTTTTCCAATAATTTCCCTACCACTGATGTTAGGCTCACTGGCCTGTAATTCCCTGGTTTATCCCTACTACCTTTCTTGAATAATGGTACTACATTAGCTGTTATCCAGTCCTCTGGCACCTCCCCTGTGGCCAGAGAGGTTCTGAAAATTTGTGTCAGAGCCCCTGCAATCTCCTCCCTTGCCTCACAGCAGCCTGGGATACATCTCGTCTGGGCCTGGGGATTTATCCAATTTTAAGCCCGCTAAAACCGCTAGTACCTCCTCCCTCTCAATACTAATTTGTTTAAGTGTATCACAATCCCCCTGCCTGATTTTTATGACTACATCGTCCTTCTCCAAAATATTCATTTAAAACCTCACCTACATCTTCCGGCTCTACACACAGATTGCCACTTTGGTCCCTAATGGGCCCGACTCTTTCCCTGGTTATCCTCTTGCCCTTAATATACTTATAAAACACCTTGGGATTTCCTTTATTTTGCCTGCCAGTGTTTTTTCATGCCCCCTCTTCGCTCTCCTAATTCCTTTTTTAAGTACCACCCTGCACTTTCTATACTCCTCTAGGGCTTCCACTGTTTTTAGTCCTTTGTATCTGCCAAAAGCCTCCCTTTTTTTCCTAATCCATTCTTGTATATCCCTTGACATCCAGGGTTCCCTGGGCTTGTTGGTCCCACCCTTGACCTTTACGGGAACATGTTGGCATTGTACTCTCTCTATTTCCTTTCTGAAAGACTCCCACTGCTCTGATGTGGATTTTCCTACATGTAGCTGATCCCAGTCCACTTTGGCCAGATCCTGCCTTATCATATTAAAATCATCCTTCCCCCAATTTATCACCTTTATTTCTGGTCCATCTTTGTCCTTTTCCTTGACTGCCTTAAATCTCACCGAATTATGGTCACTGTCACCAAAATGCTCTCCTGCTGACACTTGTACCCCTTGCCCGGCTATATTCCCTGGAATTAGGTCCAGTACCGCCCCCTCTCTTGTAGGACTTTCTACATGCTGGCTCAAAAAGCTCTCCTGGATGCACTTTAAGAATTCCGCACCCTCCAAACCTTTCACACTCTGACTATCCCAGTTAATATTGGGGAAGTTGAAATCCCCTATTATTTCTACACTTCTGAGATTTGCCTACATATCTGTTCCTCTATCTCCCCCTGACTGTTTGGGGGCCTATAGTACACTCCCAGCAAAGTGCTTGCCCCCATTTTGTTTTTAAGTTCTACCCATATGGCCTCATTAGAGGAACCTGCTAAGATATCATCCCTCCTTACAGCAGTAATTGACTCCCTTGATTAATATTGCGACACCCCCTCCTCTTTTACACACCCCTCTGTCTTGCCTGAAGATTCTATACCCCGGAATATTGAGCTGCCAGTCCTACCCCTCCCTCAACCATGTCTCCGTGATAGCAACAATATCATACTCCCATGTGTTCATCAACACCTTCAATTCATCTGCCTTACTCGCAAGACTCCTTGCATTAAAATAAATGCCATCCAGCCTTGCCATACTCCCTTGTGCCGTTACATATTTGCTCTGCCTTCCAGACTGACTTGTTTTTTCCTCTATATTTGGCAGTGCATCACCCCCTACTATAGCTCCAGTCCGTATCCCATTACATGGGGTTCCTTTCAATCACTTCCTGACTGAAAGGAACTCCATCCATAGAGGAATGTAAAAAAGACACATGTTCTGAAGCAGACATGTTAAATAAAATCAGTTCTAACACTTATTCCAGAGGTTGGGAGGAAGGAGGGAAGAGAGATCACTATGGTTTATTTTTTGAAATGCAATCTGGTCTGATTACATCACTGAAGCAGTCATCTAAAAATCAACATTCTACAACAAAAAATATTGGAGCTAGGATTCAGCAGAAACTTATAGAGCGCAAGCCCAGACATTGCGTGAAATACCAGAAAACTCCTTTCAACTCTGAAATCCAAACTAAATCAATGGAATGTAGTTTTTGTGTTTGCAAATATAAGTTTCCTGCATATACTTGCAAAGAAATTGAAATGAGTCTGGAGTAGACTCAAGCCAGTCCCTAATGAATGCAATTACATGACAGCAAAAAAACACCCATAATTCAGCTCTAATTAGTAAACCCACTCAGTGAATGCACAAGAACAGCCATCAGGGAAATGAAAATGTCTCGCGATACATTAAAGGATGCTTTTATAAGGTGGTGATGAAGATGATTTCACTGGAGCAATATAAAGGAAAGTTCACTCTAGAAGAGTAATATTACACTGGGAGCATGCATCAGGAATTCAGGTGTGCATGTCCCATGATTTTCTGCCCATTAAAATAAATGTACATAAAATCATGGGGAGCACATGCCTGAATTCCAAATAAATGTTCCTGAGTGCATGAAGCTCCATGTTGAGACCTCAAATTCAGAAAATTCCCCTTACATCTAACAGATAATTTACCTAATCTGGAAATGTTTGATGCTGAGAAAAAAGTCGAAAGATGTTCAATTCTTAACACTGACATAACTCACCTTGAACAACATATTGGCCTGGAATTTGCAGTCAGCGGCAAACGAACAGCACTCACCGTTCCTTACGCTTACACGTGCCCACAAAATTTCTGTTGGTTTTCACACTGCGATTTGCGGTTATCTGCGGTAAAAGCAGTGCAGGGGTTCTGGGACTTGTGTCAGCAGAGCGAGTAACTGTGCCTCTTCAGTCATCCTTACTGAGGCACGCAGGGCTAAAAATTCAATTAGGCCCGAAAACGGGTTCAGGGATCGCGACGTGCAATCAGCCTGCGCCCGTTTAAAGTAATGCAGGCAGCATGCAAAATTTGTGCTGCCTGCTAATTATCATTATTGATGCGTGCAGCCCAGCGCGGAGAGCACTGCCGAGTGGCTGAGCGCTCAGCAGGGGACCCAAGATTGTGCGAGGTTAGCTCTCTTTAAGCTGGCCTCCACTTTTAAATGTAGTCTGCACCTCTTAAATGAGGAGGTGCATTCTGTATTCAGCAGCTCATTGAACTGGTTGTCAAGGCAACTGTCACTCAGTTAAGGCTCAACAGGTTAGAGAAAGGGCATCCAGGTTCTCAGACGCAGCACTCGAGGCCTTAGTGCAGGGGATAGGACGGAGGATACTGGTCCTCTACACACAGGACCAGGAAGCCCTCCAGACCCACAGTCAGAAGGCAGTGGGAGCTGTAATGATATCAGCAAATAGAGATGGTATTTGCCTGTTCGATTATGATGCCTTAATAGCATGTTTGCATGTATTGATTGCTTGTGCCGGACCAGCAGAGGGCATGTGACCGAGAGAAGCAAGGCAGTGAGTTTAGTTTCAGTTTCATTCTAGATGCATCACAAGCATCGTGTCTCCTGTAAAAGCTGTATAAAAGAGTTGAACAAGCTTTAGATTAAAAGTCATTCTCTTTCATAAATGTCTCGTCATTGAACCCACAAAGAAATCAATACATGGTGTCAAAAGTGATTGAAAGAGATGAAGAGGAAAAATCTGGTTAAATCAGCTCTCCACAGATTAGCAAGCCAAAAGAGAACATCGTTACTTACCATTAGAGAATAGCTAACGAAGTGAAAAATGGAAGGTTTACTCCCACCGGCGACGCTTCAGTTGACAGGTAATGTGGCTGAAAATTGGAGGAGGTTCAAACAACGTGTGGGGTTGTATTTATCAGCAATCAGAGCTGACGAGAAAAGTAATAATAAGAAATCGTCAGTGTTCTTACATGTCGTGGGTGATGAAGCACTGGAGGTGTATAATAATTTCACATTCGCTGCTAATGGAGACAAAATGAAGCTAGATAAAATAATGGAACAGTTTGATGCCTACTGCATACCTAAACGTAACGTGACGTTTGAGAGGCACAGATTTTTCACATGTGTTCAGAAAACAGGTGAGACTATTGATCAGTATGTAACTGAACTGAGAAACCGAAGCAAAACGTGTGAATTTGGGGGACTGACAGACTTGCTGATAAAAGACAGACTGGTGTGTGGTATTCCGAATAATGGTCTAAGGGAAAGACTGCTAAGAGAGCAAGATCTAGACCTGGGAAAAGCCATAGCACTGTGCAGGGCTACAGAGACTGTGAAGTTGCAGGCAAAGGAGCTGTTCAGTGACAATAGCTGCAACGTGGATGCAGTGAGAAAGAACGGATACAAACCGTTTAACAAAACGAGCACCAATGTGAAAAAAGAGGCGTGGCCAGCGAACGAAAATGAAAGGGACAATCGAAAGACATGTAGTCGGTGCGGTACACAGCATCCGCCAAGAAAGTGTCCAGCATATGGTAAAACATGCAATAGTTGCAACAAAAACAACCATTATGCCCGTTGCTGTAAGAACCAAGCGCAACAAAGCAAGGTCCATACAGTAGATGAAAGCGACATAGAGGAGTTCAATGTAGATGTTGTGCCTGAAAACAAAAAAGAGACTGGATGTTGACACTAAAACTGAATGACATACACATTCCATTTAAATTGGATACTGGAGCACAAGTTAATGTGATATCAGAGACTGATTTTAAGAAAATTAGACCCAGACCAAAGATACATGGAATAAAAGTGAAAGTGACAGGATACTCAGGTACTGATATACCAGTGAAAGGAAGATGCATTGTCAAAGTAACACACAAGGACAGAGAGCACACGCTAGCATTAATCGTGGTGCCAAAGGATGTGCAAGCCATACTAGGTTTAAAAGCCTGTGAGAGACTGAACCTGGTAAAGAGAGTCCTCGTTGTGGAAAGCGAAGGAGAGACAGTCTATGATGAACTGAATGTTGCGTACACACCGGGTAAGCTGATGTATACAGCAGACACGTTGTCCAGAGCTGTTGACCCAGGAGAGCCCGCAAACACAGTGAAAAGACTGAAGTACAAGGCAAAAGACAGTGGAACTGACTTCTACCAAAGCATGCTTGTATACCGCACAATGCCGCTCGAGTGTGGTATGTCACCAGCCCAACTCCTGATGGGACGTCGGCTAAGGTCAAACCTACCCATCCCGGAGAACCTCTTGAAAACGAAAGAGGGGGAGAAAGTGAGGAAGTTCAAAGAGCAACAGAAAGAAAAGCAAAAGTACTACTATGACAGAGGAACACAAAACCTACCTGAACTCCACACTGGTGACCAAGCAAGGTTGAAAGACAAAACAAACACATGGACTCAGAAGGGAACTGTCCTGAGTGAAGTTCAACCAAGATCATACACCATTCAGACAGATGAGGGTGCTGTTCTGAGAAGAAATCGTCGCGATCTTCTCATGGGACCAGCCACAGCAGGTCAAGAGACTGATACTGTTGAACAACCTGATCACACAGCTGAGAACACATCATCTGAGGCAACAACTCAGATTCAAGGACAATCAATCAGAAAATCCTCAAGACACGTGAAGCCTCCTGAGAGACTCATTGAGCAAATTTAAGGACTATTGTTATAGAAGGAAGTAATGTTATCTTATTCTTTCTTCAAGTTCTAGTGTATTGACATATTTCATGTGAACACACAAAGCAAGGTTAAAAAACTTTGATCATGATAATGATAATGTAAGTTCATTAAGTGTTACAGTTAAAATGCAGATTAATAAAAAGAAAACATGTTGTTAGTTAAAAGTAAAATACTTTTGTTTTAAGAAAAGGAGATGTAATGATATCAGCAAATAGAGATGGTATTTGCCTGTTCGATTATGATGCCTTAATAGCATGTTTGCATGTATTGATTGCTTGTGCCTGACCAGCAGAGGGCATGTGACCGAGAGAAGCAAGGCAGTGAGTTTAGTTTCAGTTTCGTTCTAGATGCATCACAAGCATCGTGTCTCCTGTAAAAGCTGTATAAAAGAGTTGAACAAGCTTTAGATTAAGTCATTCTCTTTCATAAATGTCTCGTCATTGAACCCACAAAGAAATCAATATAGGAGCAGATAGCTGAAGCGGTCACTGCCAGCAGTCTTGCTCTGAAGACCTGAATCCAGTGCTGAAAGAAGTTTAATAACTTCATATGAGTGGTTAAGGTCAGTGAATGCATCTTCAAAAGCCGTTTCCCACCAACTGCACCCCTAGCCTCACACACTGCTCAATGCCCCACACCCCCATCACTCACCTACCAACAATCTCTATCAATCACCACTCATACCTCACGTTTATAGCTTCACCTCACCCTCACACACTTATCACTGCAGCACGCCTCACACCAAAAACTCACCTTGCACACACACTGCCAGCTATTCAACCATGACAGGCACATCACCCTAACACATTGCACCACACTCACTGACAGACTTCCTTTCTCTTGCAGGCCAAGGTGGCTCACAACCGCAAACAATGGCAGCTAACTGGCGGAGGGTGGGCAAACCTGCATATCTTGACCCAGATGGAGGAGACCATGCTTGACATTATTTGGAGGGGCCATCACTGAGGTAGTGATCTACAGAACAAGCGGGAAACTGTTCAACCTACATTGCCTCCAGTCCAGATCCAAGGTCGGCCCATCCTCTGTCATCGAATTACAGTATGCAGACGACGCTTGCGTCTGCACACACTCTGAGGTCGAACTGCAAACCATCGTCAACACCTTCACCGAAGCGTACGAGAGCATGGGCCTTACACTAAACATCTGTAAGACAAAGGTCCTCTACCAACCTGCCCCCGCCACACAGTGCTGCTCCCCGATTATCAAAATCCATGACGAGGCCTTGGATAAGGTGGACCACTTTTCATACCTTGGGAGCCTACTGTCAACAAGGGCAGACGTCGATGACGAAGTCCAACACCGCCTTCAGTGTGCCAGTGCAGCCTTCGGTCGCCTGAGGAAGAGAGTGTTTGAAGACCAGGACCTCAAACCCGGCACTAAGCTCCTGGACTACAGAGCAGCAGTGATACCCGCCCTGCTGTATGCCTCAGACACATGGACCATGTACAGCAGGCACCTCTGTGCCGTTATGACTATGACTCTATGATGTGCTGGGTGTGGTCGCACACCAACTGCACATTAAGTAAGTGGTACCCTTTGCAGTTACAGAACATCTCCCCATTGAGATGTGGCGCCTGCAAGGCCACATGTGCAGTCGATGGCACCTTGCTCCATGGGGAAGCCCGATAGCTGGGCAAAGCCACATGCATGATCCTCCTGCTTCTCTCTGTTTAGAGAGAAGACAATAAAGCCCCTTCTCCTGGTACAGCGCCTTTGTGACCTCCCGGATGCAGCATTGGATGGCAAGCTGGGAGATGTTTGCTATGTCTCCTGTTCCAGCCTGGAAGGATCTGCTGGCGAAAAAAATTCAGGGGGTCACCTTGAGGGCCTCTGGCAGCGCTGTTGTCGTCCTGCTCAGAGGCTGCAGGTCTGGTTCCAAGAGGTGGCAGAGCACCTCTTGGAACCTCCTTAGTGAAGCAGAGCAAGCGAACACACTGCTCCTGGCTTAGGTACAGGTAGCAGTAGTGCTCCCTGAAGACCCTAGGTGGGTAAGGCCTCCTGCTGCGAGCCCTCCTCCTCCCTCTGTGAGCAGCTTGTCTTCTTTGCTACCTCTGCTCCATCTGAGTCATGCTGCAGCGCAAGGGGGACTCCAACTAGAGCCCTCATGACTGGGAGCAAGTGGTGTACTCGGAGGCCTTCCAGTCGCAGCCAACACCTTCCCAATGTCCAGCAGCGCTCCCTGAACTTAACAACTTTCGAAATCTCTTCCAGCAATGCAGTACTTCTACAAATTCTGCAAGAGCCAGTACAAAAGCAATAAGCAACTTACCTGCAAGTTGGATGTATCCCTTTAAGTGGCGCTGGCTTGGGAGGGGTCCCTGTGCGTGTTTAAGAGAGGGCATTGAATGGAGCGGTGACGTCAAAAATGGCAAGTCGTGCGTCAATTTGGCGTTACACACCGACTTCACGTCACAATCTGCCTACTCTGCATACTGCCGTCACATGCACGTACCACCCACACTAAGATGGCATTCACCGCAGACCGTGCCAGAAGTGGGCAGAAGCAAGGTGGATGCAATTTTTTTTTTTTTTTTTTTTTTAAAAACAAAAAACGGCCAAAACTACAGGCGCTACAGGGTTGAATTTTGTGGGCGCAGTACCTAAACCAGGAAGTGCAAGTTAGAATATTTAATTCAATGTAAAATTATGTGTAGAAAGTGAAATAAAGAGGGGAAAAAAATCAGATTAAGAGAGAAAGAGAAAAAGTGTAAAAACAAATTTTAATTTTTACATTTTTAAAAAATCTCCAACAATAATTAAAATTTGATGGACTGAGACTCCACACTCGTAAATGTAAATTTTCAGTGCCAGAGCAGTTGTTTGGCAGCAATTAAGACTTGTTTCCGTTAAGCTGCACGGCCACACAGCAAGCTTGGAGGAGCCACGCACTAAACAGGGCAGGCCGTCAGGCTTGCAGGAGTGGCGTTCTACGTGCAGGCACTCGTACATTACGTCTTCAGGCCCGAAGGAACGGGCTTCTACGCGCAGGCACTCAAAAGGTGGTCTGGCCTCAGTCGGGAATCTGCTGTCCCCTACTTGGGGCGGGGAGGGGGGAGAAAGAGACTTTCGTCGCAATCTCTGGGCCTGGAAGGAGAGTAGCAGACTATCGAAGAAATTACCTGCTCTCAAAAAATTCTGTTTTTTTTTAAAGTTTAGACCCTAAATGAAAAAACACAGTGTTCAGTGAGATTGATTGACACACACTTTGCAAACAAAAAATTAAATACAGGACCAAACTGCAGCACTCCTATGTTGATTAGTTAATTGAATGGCAATTAAGTCAGTATTTCAGGCCATGATCTAGCCTAACCGGATGCTGTTAAAGGCATAAGTTATATTTTGGGCTACCAGGTTTTTTTTTCATAGAAGGCTCCACATGCTGGGAATTCAGCAAGGTGATTTGAAGCACTCTTTGGAAGTCTGACAGATTCCTTCAGTTCTTCAGCAAGCTCCTAAGATAGCGATGAAATGAATGACCATAATATATTCTCTTTCAGGTATTGATTAAAGGATACATTTTTTTTAGCAAAGACACCAGGAGAACTGCCCTGCTCTTCCGTGAAAGAAGTCACCCTTATTCACAACCTCGTCAGTTGATAACTGTGTTCACATTTTCGCCTAATACCATGTCGAAGCGAAAGGCAGGAGCCGCCCAGGCATCAACAGTGACACAGAAAAATGTTGTCCAATGGCTTTTGGAAGTTGTGGAAACTGAAACAACCAATGTGTCTGGTAGGGGCCTCTGGAAACTAGGAGACATTTTTCAGTATTCCGTGAGTGCTGGGCGTCGTGTGTAAATTATGTTCTGAAGCTAAAGTTAATGGTGAATTTACAACTGGCAAAAAATGGGTGGAATGGAAATTGGACTCTCTGAAAACGCCACTTAGTTCAAAAAGCTCATGTTGATGCAGTTAAAAAGTTACACAATCGGAAACATGGCTTTGGAATTCACCATTTATTTGCAGAGTCTGCTGAAAACCGACAGAAGCACATTGAACTGAGGAAGGTCAGCGAGCAAATCCGGACAAAATAAAAATTCTGATTGACTATGTGTTCCTTGCTATAAAAAAAAACACATCCATGTTGTCGGTGCAGAAAATTAACGACCAGGTAGCGAGATTTGTCAATGTTCCTTCCAGCTGGAGAAGCAAGAACTATGCTTTTGAATTTGTACAGTCCATCAACGCTGTAATGCAAAACGAGGTATTGGCAGCTGTACGCAACTCCCGAGTGCAAACACTGAGAGTTGACAAAAGCACTGACACTGTTGCGCATCAAATGTTCATCCTATACATAAAGTTTAGAGAGCAGAACAATGTCAGCCACAAGGCTGTGTTTGCTGGCATTATCCAGTTAAGTGCATGTGATGCTCAGAGCATTACAGATGCTATAAAGCAGTTCAATATGGATCACAAACTGGATCTACAGAGAGTGGTGATGCGGACTTCAGATGGTGCATTGGTCATGTTAGGTAGGTGTAACGGTGTAGCTGGCCAGCTTAGAGAGTGCGTGCCACACTTGCTAGAACAACACTGTGTTGCCCATAGAAAAGATCTGGGAATCGATGATGAAAGAAGTGGAAACACTAGTATGAACTGTATATGTAATATTTAGCAGATCATTTGTTAAGAAAGCTAAGTTTGAGGAATTAGCCAGCGTCATGGAAGTTGATGCATTAATATTCAGGCCTTTGAATGAAGTGTGCTGGTTATCACGTAAATTTGCTGTAAATGCCCTTCTCAGGAATTACGATGTACTAATAGACTACTGCAAGGTGGAAGCCAATGATAATAATGAGCCTATAGCGAAGTACTGACTCAAAAAGCTTACAGATCCGCAGTATCGTGTTTTACTGACTGTGCTAGGTGATGTTTTGGGAGAATTGTCTGAATTGTGCCACATTTTTCAAAGTAGTAGTCTCGGTGTCATTGAAGCCTATCGCTATGCAAAGGCCAAAATTGCAAAAATGCGCACCCAGTACCTTGGAGAAGAAACTCACTGGAGTGAGAAAATGAAACAAGAAATGGCACCTCTCGCCAATACCGTCGATACAAGAGGTATTCTCTGTTTCGACTATGTGAACATTTAGATGCTCGATTTCCGGAGAATGAGCTGCAAGAGTGGTCTGCATTCAATATCGAAGCACTGGTTTCAGCCAAATTTCATTATGGCACAGAAAATGTAAGTAAACTCATTCACAAGTACCAAGTAGTCTTGAATCTACCAGTGCAAACTGATGGATCAATAACCGATCGCATCTGCAAGCAGTACACAAACTATAAATTTATCATTGCGGACAAACTGAAAGCAGGCACAATTAGTACAGAGGAGCAGTTTATAGACTTGGCTGGGTTGGTTGATATTTGTGGCACCTTTCAAGCCTCCAGTGCTGATTGTGAGCGTGGCTTCAGGTTAATGAATCAGATCAAAACCAAGTCTCGCAACAGACTGGAAGGTACCCATCGGGACCGTCTTATGGAGGATAAAGTCCTACCTCGCAGCAAGCGAAGATGTCAACCGTGACAGAATTTTCCGTCACTGGAAAACTGAGACAGACAGACGGGAGAGAGTTCCAGCATGACGTAACTGTAAGTCATGTTGAATAAATATCAACCTTATTTACTTACATTGTATATACAGCAATGACATTTGCCAACTGTCGCGATTTAATCGCAAATCGCGAGACACCGGATTTCTCATGGAAACTCACTTCTTCTCGCCAGGCTGGGGGCCGGGAGCGGAGCAGCGGATGTGGCTGAGGCCGGGAGCGGGGGACAGTGCTGGGGTCGGGGTCGGGAGGATTCAAGAGTGGTCTACATCTGGGAAGAAAGCATTAGACTGCTAGAAATGCTGCTGAGTCAATTTGTAAAGTCGGATGTGGTAAGCAGCGCCAATTAATGATTTAAGTAACCATGGTGGATTTCCAAGATTTAACGAATAAGAAAGAAGACAAGAAGTTATGTATTGGCATTAAAGCTGAACTGTGATAGTTACTAATGGAGATTTAGCCAATGCCACACTTCAGAGGTTCTATGAAGGAGTCAGAAAGTTTTATTCTGCAGCTGTCCAGAAACTACTGAAAAAATTACCAATAACAGACAGAATTCTTCAGGCGTTGGGACAGCTACATCCAGCTAAAAAACTGGATGATGATGAAGATACAATTATTAATCTATTAACATGATTTCCATCTGTGACAAAATCTGAGGATGATAAACAAACAATCATGAATTAGTGGAACCACTTTCCGATCCAGAATGGGCAGCAAAGTTTTATCTGCTGTACCCGAAAAACAAATGGTCGGGCCTGCTAGGAACTGAAACCTTCCCAACAGCTATTGGAAATTGCTAAACACGCAGCACTCCAGCAGATGTCTTCATAACCTTAAACCGAGATGCATGGCAGCATGGTGAATAACTGGTAGGGTTCTCTAAAAGTTTTTTGTAAAGCGCTTCAGATGCAGTAATACAGGAAACTTTGGTTTATCCGGAGGTTATATGTCCGGAATACTCGATCTAACGGCAAAAATCAGGAGCCGTTTTCTATATACTTTTTTAGTTCTTGTTGCTTTTTTTCCCCCCCCAGTCAAGCACTGCAAGGTCTGTAGCTATAGCAACAGCTTCAGCTACAGACGCTTGCAGCTGCAGCCGATTGTTTTGAAGCTGTTGCTAAGCAACAGGGTTTGTTGATTCACACGGAGCTTCTCAGTTCCGTATGTTTAAACATTAACTCTGGTATGTCCGGCACTTTTGATGTTACGGCACCAGCTCGGTCCCATCAGTGCCGGATATCAGAAAGTTTCCTGTATAGTTTTTGTAAGAGCTGTGACCTGTTAGAGATTAAATAAAGCCACTAATGAGGTTGAGAAACCGAAAAATATCAACTGATTTTGATTTTTTAAGAGTTTGTCTGATTGTCTCATGATTTTTGAGACGGTGGGGTGGCACTGGCGTTACTGTATATATGCTTTAAGTGGTTGTTGCTATTGTTGTAAAATGTGCCCATGGACAAAAAACGTCACGCTCAGGAGTTCGTGGCCCGCTCAGTATAAATAAAAATTAGGGGGAACATTGCTTATCATGACGTTAAAAATTCACTTACACTTTAATGGACAAGCCCCAACTGTTTCTAGTGTGCTTATTGGCATCTAGTGGGTCAGTAGTGCAACCTCACACCCTTCATGCGGTTGAATGCCGAGTCTTTCGACTAGATAGCAGTGTAGCGAAGCTTCTAGAGGAGCAAGGCAAATCGGACAGCAACTTCCTGATTTCTGCGTTTAACTGTACATATGCAGACGCTGGGAGTTACTGTCTAATTTACTCCTTAATAATAGTGAGCGCAGATAGCCTCGCCGTTATTCCTACCGCAAAATCCGGTTCCATATAATTGTTGGGAAGAGGAAAGCAGACACAAGCCCACCACAAATAAACCTCCTCCTACCCTGTAGGAATCAGTTTTGAAAATCCCTTCTGATGGGTTGTTGGGGGGGGGCGGGGTGGGGAGACAAAAAGTACAAGATAAAAATGTAGTTCACTTCACACATTACCTCATCATTGAAGGGAACAGGTGGCACTGTGGGATCCAACTGGAACATGTCTTCACATAACAGAGCTTTCATGCACAATGCCAAGCTATCCACATCTCTGGCCAGTGGACCAATTGCCGCCTCAACTAGAAGACATTGAAGACTGCATTACTCAAAAACATCTGGAGTTGTGCCATGACAGTTTGTTTATAGCTAGGTCCAGAGTACACAGGTAACTGATCAGTTCTAGAGGGAGACTGAACAACATTATAGGACATGCGTTTTAAGACATGTTTTGTCCTCCAACTTAGAAAATAAAAATGAAAGTTTTATAGCATTGGAAACATTCTATTTTATTAAAATAAAGTCTAGAGTGAACAGGAACCAACCTACTCTTTCCTAACACCATGCTTCCCCTGGGTGGCTACACTTGCCTTTTTTCTCTTCCTTTCTTTCCCACTCTCTATCTCTTCGATTTCCTAACTAATCCATCCTTTCAAAACATTTTATTTGTCTTCTTTCCTCTTCCTTCTGGTGTCTACTCACCATTTTGGGCATGGGAGCAATTTTCCAAATACTGCGTTTTCATTGGCTGAAATGTTAGAAGAGAAGTGGCTTTTCCAGAGCTGACAGAGGAGGAGCAAATTGGGAATCAATAAACATTCAGTAGAGTCAGCAATTTGTGACTCCACTCGAGAAATATAATAGGAGCACATGTTGCACATGTACAGGTACAAGCCGGCACAGGCACGCTGGGCTGAATGGCCTCCTTCTGTGCTGTATTTTTTTTATTCGTATATGGGATGTGGGCGTCGCTGGCAAGGCTAGCATTTATTGCCCATCCCTAACTGCCTTTGAGAAGGTGGTGGTGAGCTGCCTTCTTGAACCACTGCAGTCCGTGTGGTGAAGGTACTCCCACGGTGTTGTTAAGGAGGGAGTTCCAGGATTTTGACCCAGTGACGATGAAGGATCGGCGATATACTTCTAAGTCAGGATGGTGTGTGACTTGGAGGGGAACTTGGAGGTGGTGGTGTTCCCATGCGCCTGCTGCCCTTGTCCTTCTAGATGGAAGAGGTCACAGGTTTGGGAGGTGCTGTCATGCCCAAAATGGTGAGTAGACACCAGAAGGAAGAGTTGCTGCAGTGCATCTTGTAGATGGTACACACTGCAGCCACTGTATGCTGGTGGTGGAGGGAGTGACTGTTTAAGGTGGTGGATGGGGTGCCAATCAAGCGAGCTGCTTTGTCCTAGATGGAGTCGAGCTTCTTGAGTGTTGTTGGAGCTGCACTCATCCAGGCAAGTGGAGAGTATTCCATCACACTCCTGACTTGTGCCTTGTAGATGGTGGCAAGGCTTTGGGGAGTCAGGTGAGACACTCGCCGCAGAATACCTAGCCTCTGACCTGCTCGTGTTACCACTGTATTTATGTGGCTGGCCCAGTTAAGTTTCTGGCCAATGGTGACCCCCAGGATGTTAATAGTGGGGGATTTGGTGATGGTTATACCGTTGAATATCAAGGGGAGGTGGTTAGACTCTCGCTTGTTAAAGATAGTCATTGCCTGGCACTTGTGTGGCGCGAATGTTACCTGTCACTTATCAGCCCAAGCCTGAACGTTGTCCAGATCTTGATGCATGTGGGCGTGGACTGCTCATTATCTGAGGAGTTGTGAATGGTGCTGAACACTGTGCAGTCATCAGCGAACATCCCCATTTCTGACCTTATGTTGGCGGGAAGGTCATTGATGAAGCAGCTGAAGATGGTTGGGCCTAGCACACTGCCCTGAGGAACACCTGCATGATTCTATGCTATGATTCTATGTAGATTGTCCCTTACTGCTAACAATTTCACTGGGACTATATACTAGGTTTTGAACCCATTCATAATAAATGGGCATTTCCCTTATCATAACCGTTTCTAGTGCACAGACTGTGATAGTGAGGAAGTTCAAATATCTGTCTGTACTATTCTGTCTAATTGCTGACATTCATTTTCTAAAAAATAGCTTCTTTCACTGTGTTGCGCTGTCGGTTTTACATAAAATAACCTGTAACAAAATTGGAATCCCACTTATAAATAACAGTTCTATGATTTTGTTATACATAATCTACAGAGGAAATTTCCATCCTCCAGGTGATTTGGAAACAATTTGTCCCTTTTATTAATCAGTTTTAGAGTCAGTTAATTAACATAGAAAATGGGCTTACTCTGAAAAGCAATTCTTGATATAAACATTTAGTTCCAGGCACCCAGATGTTATTCTTGGGCACCTGAAGTGCTTCATCGATTTGTGCGAAAGATCATTTTCTTCTCTTAGCTGCTGTGCTTCTACAATGCCTCGGCTGGCCTCCCAACATTTGCCTAAGTACGTTGCTGTATCAGCAAGAGACCCCTAGGGAATGCAGTCACAGCAAGGCTACCCATTCCTCCCCATTACTCTGAAATCACTCTGTTCCCTGCAGTGAGAATAAGTTGGTTTCAGAGTGCAATGCACATTGGGATTGCTCTGCTTCCTGAGTCTTTTTCATTGCGAGACCAAAAGCAGCACAGCCCAGAAGGTTTGGATGCACACTAGGGGATACACAAAATCAAAGTGTACAGGGCTCTGGTGAGACCACACCTGGAGTACTGTGCACAGTTTTGGTCTCTTTATCTGAGGAAGGATATACTTGCCTTAGAGGCGGTGCAACAAAGGTTCACTAGATTGATCCCTGGGATGAGAGGGTTGTCCTATGAGGAGAGATTAAGTAGATTGGGCCTATCCTCTCTGGCGTTTAGAAGAATGAGAGATGATCTCATTGAAACATGTGAGATTCTGAGGGGTATTGACAGGGTAGATGCTGAGAGATTGTTTCCCCTGGCTGGAGAGTCTAGAACTAAGGGGCATAGTCTCAGGATAAGGGGCCGGCCTTTTAAGACTGACATGAGGAGGAATTTCTTCACTCAGAGGGTTGTGAATCTTTGGCATTCTCTGCCCCAAAGTGCAGTGGATGCGCAGTCGTTGAGTATATTCAAGATTGAGATAGATAGATTTTTGGACTCCAGAGGAATTAAGGGATATAGGGATAGGGTAGGAAAGTGTTGAGGTTGCAGATCAGCCATGATCTTATTGAATGGTGGAGGAGGCTCAAGGGGCCATATGGCCTACTCCTGCACCTAGTTCTTATGTAAAGATGGTGACCTGGAGAGGAAACTAGGAAAATGCACAGAGCTGCACAACACTGTCCAAAATTTGGCATGAAGTTGTCCACCTCACTCAAGGATGCCGAGTGTGAGAAATAAATGCTGGTTTAATAGGTGATGCTTGTCTAAGAATCTGGTTAATGTCCAAGGTAGAGGAAGCTTTACTCAGCATCTTCTCTTAACAGATATGTGCGGCCATGGTACAATGTTAAAGTAAAAGGCAAGTAAAGTACTGGCATTTATTAGTAGAGGGATAACATACAAATAAAAAGATGCTATGTTACAGCTGTATAAAATGCTCAGAATACTGTTTGCAGTTCTGGTTAACTAATCATGGGAGGGATATTAGAATTCTTGAGTGAGTACAGAGGTGACAAGTAACTGAGATGATTTCAGGTATCTTGAATCAAAATTATGATGAAAGGTTAAGGAAGTTGGCCTTGTTCTTTTTGGAAATAATTAATAAGAACATAAGAAATAGGAACAGGATTAGGCCATTTGAGCCTGCTCTGCCATTCAACAAGATCATGGCTGATCTTCTACCTCAACTCCACCTTCCTGCACTATCCCCATATCGCTTAGTTCCCAAAAATTTATCGACATCTGTCTTGAATATACTCAACGACTGAGCCTCCACAGCTCTCGGGGTAGAGAATTCCAAAGATTCACAACCCTTTATGAGTGAAGAAATTTTTCCTCATCTCAGTCCTAAATGGCCAACCCCTTATTCAGAGATTGTGACCCCTGGTTCTAGACACCCCAGCCAGGGGAAAGATCCTCCCTGCATCTACCCTATCAAGCCCTGTAAGAATTTCTTCTAAACTCAAGGAATATAGGCCTAGTCTACTCAATCTCTCCTCAGAGGGCAATCCCCTCATCCAAGGAACCAGTCTAATGAACCTTTGTTGCACTCCATCTAAGGCAAGTATGTCTTTCCTTAGGTAAAGAGACCAGAACTGTACACAGTGCTCCAGGTGTGGCCTCACCAATGCCCTGTATAATTGTAGTAAGACTTCTTTACTCTTGTACTCTAATCCCTTTGTAACAAAAGCTAACATACATTTGCTTTCCTAATTGCTTGCTGTACCTGGACGTTAACTTTCTGTGATTCATGTACAAGGACACCCAGGTCCCTCTGACTGCAAACATTTCCCAGTCTCTCACCATTCAAAAAAAATCCTGCTTTTTTGTTTTTCCTATCAAAGTGGATAACTTCCCCACATTATATTCCACTCGCCATGTTCTTGCCCACTCAGTCAACCTGTCTATATCTCTCTGCAACCCCTTTGCGTCCTCCTCACAGCTTACTTTCCCACCTAATTTTATATCATCAGCAAACTTGGATAAGTTACACTCAGTCCCTTCATCTAAGTCATTGATATAGATTGTGAATAGCTGAGGCCCAAGCACTGATCCTTGCGGTACCCCGCTAGTTACAGCCTGCCAAGCCGAAAAAGTCCCGTTTATTCCTACTCTGTTTTCTGTCCATTAACCAATCTTCAATTCTTGCTAATATATTATCCCTAATCCCACGAGTCCTAATTTTGCGCAATAACCTCTTGTGTGGCACTTTATCAAACACTTTTTAAAAATCCAAATACATTACATCCACTGGTTCCCCTTTATCCATCCTATTAGTTACATCTTCAAAAAACTCTTAACAGATTTGTTAAACCTGATTTCCCTTTCCCAAAACCATGTTGACTCTGCCTAATAATATTACGATTTTCTAAGTGCCCTGTGACCACGTCCCTAATAATAGATTCTAGCATTTTGCCTACAACTGATGTCAGGCTAACTGGCCTATAGTTCCCCATTTTTTCTCTTCCACCTTTCTTAAATAGCGGAGTTATGTTTGCTACCTTCTAATCATTGGGGACTGTTCTAGAATCTAGGGAATTCTGGAAGATTAATACCAGTGCATCCACTATCTCTGCAGCTACCGCTTTTAAAACCCTAGGATGCAGGTCGTCAGGTCCAGGGGATTTGTCGCCACTTAATTCCATTAATTTCACCAGTACTATGTCTTTACTTATACTGATTTCTTTAAGTTCCTCATTCTCTCTAGACCCTTGGTTCCCCATTATTTCCAGAATGTTCCTTGTGTCTTCTACCGGAATTTTGCCGGCGCTCAGAGGGCAGGTTTGGAGGCGGGACCGCTGTCAAAATCGCAAAGATTGACAGTGGGTAGGAAACCCGCTGTCAACCCGCCTCCAATCAATCTTCCCAAGTGTCAGGTCCCCGATTTGCGCATGGACCCGACACCTAGTGGCGGGAAGAGGATTATAGCCACTTAACTACCTGTTAACAGGTACCGATAGTTGTTAACAGGCTCTTTTTCAATTTTGCCACTTCTGGCTGGGGTTCCCCGACGTCCGGACACCACGCCAGGTAAGTGTGGTGTGTTGAGAGTCTGCTGTAATGTTTCTGCATTGATGACAGCTGCAGAAGTGGTGTGAAGGATCCAATGGTGCACTGGTGAGTTTCAGAGGTAAGAAAATGTTGGGAAAATAATTTTAATGCATTTACACTTTTCTGTAGGTAAAAAGTTTTGAATTAGATGTCTAGTTCCACCTCATTGGGAGAACCTCTCTCACCTCTCTCACCAGTGACAGATCGCTTCTGTAACCTCACCTGCAGCTGCCATCTGTTCTAGCCTAAGGAGGGAGTCACTGGAGAGCCTGGGTGCAAGAGCTCACCTTTGTACAGTGATTGTCAGTGTTTGCAGCATCTCAATGCTGTCAAACACTGAGAAATGAGCTGTCAAAAAAAAATTGTGCATGGCCCCTTTAAGAAAACCGGCAGACGACACGTCATCAAATGATGTCATCTGACCGGCTTCCTCTTAATTGGCCAGGAAGCCTGCAGGGCGGGCTTAACAAGGTCAATCGACGTAAAATCACGTCCGTGGCCCAGATGCAGTTGGGGGCGGGTCTGGAACCCGGAAACCAGCTGACCCACTCCCAAGCCGCATCCAATGACAAAATCACGGCCAAAGTATTTGTTTAATGTCTCTACCATTTCCTTATTGCCCATTATAATTTCTCCTGTCTCTACCTCTAATGGGCCCACATTTACTTTCACTAATCTCTTCCTATTTACATACCTATAGAAACATTTACAATCTGTTTTTATGTCTCTTGCTAAGTTACTCTCATATTCTATTTTCCCTTTCTTAATCAATTCCTTGGTCCTCCTTTGCTGAATTCTAAATTCCTCCCAATCCTCAGGCTTACTACTCTTTTTGGCAACATTATAAGCCTCTTCCTTTGATCTAATACTATCTTTAACTTCTCTTGTTAGCCACGGTTGGACCACTTCTCCTGTGGGATTTTTGTGCCTTAAAGGAATGTATATTTTTTGTAAATTATGTTTTTTTTTAATGCTAGTCATTGCTTATCTACCGGCATACCTTTTAACATAGGTTCCCAATCTACCTTAGCCGACTCATACCTATGTAGTTTGCTTTGTTTAGATTTAAGACCCTAGTTTCAGACTTAACTAAATCACTTTCAAACTCAATATAAAATTCTCTCATATTATGGTCACTCTTCCCTAAAGGCCCCTTTACTACAAGGTTATTAATTAACCCTTTCTCATTGCACAATACTAGATCTAAAATAGCCTGTTCCCTAGTTGGTTCCTCAACATACCGATCGAGAAAAAAACTATCTTGTATACATTCCATGAATTCGTCCTCCACACTATTACTGCAAATTTGGTTTGCCCAGTCTATATGTAGATTAAAGTCCCCCATGATTACTGTTTTACCCGTGTTACATACGCCTCTAATTTCCTGATTTATACTCTGCCCTACATTACAACTACTGTTTGGGGGGGCCTATAAACAACTCCCACCAATGTTTTTTGCCCTTTGCTGTTTCTTAGCTCCACCCAAACTGATTCTACTTCTTCATTTTCAGAGCTAAGATCATTTCTCTCTACTGTCTTTATCCCATCCTTTAATTGCAGGGCTACCCTCCTCCTTTTCCATTTTGCCTATCACTTCTAAAAGTTAAGTATCCTGGACTATTTAATTCCCAACCTTGGTCACTTTGCAACCACATCTCCGTAATGGTTATTAGATCAAACCTATTAATTTCTATCTGCACTATTAATTCATCTATTTTGTTGCAAATGCTTCGCGCATTCCGATATAGTGCCTTTAGCTTTGACTTTTTTCTATTTTTCCCTGATGTCACTGATGCCTTATTACCTTTGTTACTCTCTGTCCCTTCCTGATCCACTCTGCTTATTTTTACCCAAAACTCTGCTCTGCTCGAGAGCCTTGACATTTCTCTTGCTGTTTTTAAATTTACTCTTTCCTGAATCCTACCATCCCTCCTCCCTCCACCCCACTTCATTAGTTTAAAGCCCTGTCTACTGCCCTAGTTATTCGATTCGCCAGGACACTGGTTCCAACTCAGTTTAAGTGGAGCCCGTCCCAACGGAACAGCTCCCACTTTCCCCAGTACTGGTGCCAGTGTCCTATGAAGCGAAACTCCCTGCCTCCCACATCTTTGAGCCACGCATTTAACCTTCTAATCTGCTTATCCCTATGCTAATTGGCGCATGGCTCAGGTAACAATCCAAAGATTAATACCTTTGAGGTTCTGCTTTTTAATTTGGACCCCAACTTCTCAAACTCTCTCAGCAGAACCTCATTCCTAGTTCTACCGATGTTGTTGGTTCCACGACAACGGGATCTTCCACTTCCCACTCCAAGTTCTTATCGAGCCGCGAGGAGATGTCTTTAACCCCATCACCGGGGCAGGCAACACAACCTTCGGAACTCCCGGTCGCAGCTGCAGAGAACAGTATCTATCCCTCTGACTATACTGTCCCCTACCACAACTACATTCTCTTTCACCCCCCCCCCCACTTGAATGGCCTCTTGCTCATCCATCCTGCAGGTTTTTCCCTCATCCACACAGGCAGCAAGAACCTCATACCTGTTGGATAAGGACAAAGGCCGAGACTCCTCCAGCACTGCACTTGGGGGGGGGGGGGGGGGGGTTCCTTTACCTGCCTGAGTTGCAGTCACACCAAACTTTGAAATGATTTAGTAGAAATGTTGAAAGGGAATTAAAGCTGTTTCAGGCAAATTGTTCACAATGATGAAAGATTCAAATACCAGGCAATATAAGGAAACAAATCGAAGGTCAGTTGGAATTTTGGTACAAAGTGCAATCAATATCTAGAATAAGTTATGAACATAAGCCATGAACATAAACAGTATGAAAATACTCAAGAAGCAATTAGATGTGTTACTGCAGAGCAAAGAAACTGCAGGACATGGTAAGCCCTACCACGTTGTAGGTGCATTTGAGATCAATCAAAAAAGATGGGCTTCTTAGGCCCAATGACCATTTTCTTTTCTTAAAACATTCTTGCTTAGGGAAAAAAACTGCCAAAACTCACCAGCTTTCTGTCCAGGAACAGATGATCGGATTCCTCTATTGCTGTATAACATATTGCCAAAACTGTTATTAAAAGAACCAGATTCCTCTTCATAAACATTACTATTACATAATGGTTCATAGCAGGGGGTAGAAATTAATTTCAAAGCAAACGCGCGCAAAAACTTAAAAACAGAATTCCTGAAGCATCCTCCACTAACTGAACGACTGGACCGAATCTTAACCCCCAGAAATGGGTGGGTTGGTGTCAGGTCGTTGGTGTCAGGTCAGAGATTAAAGTTCAAAAAATCTGAAACAGCAACTCAACCCACTTCGAACCCGTCCACTTCCAGTTTCAACGGAGGCGGGAACAGAAGCGGGCGACCAATCTGGTTGCAGGAGGTGGGTTGGTCATTTAAATATTATAATAAAGCTGCCTGCCTTCATTTCAAATGTCATTCTATTTTTAACTCATGTCAGGCAGGTTTCCCGGAGCTCAGGAAACCCGGCAGGTGAAAGGAGGCGAGAAAGGCGGAGTCCATGAGGTAAGTGCCTTAGTAGCACTGCATGTGGGCCAGGAGGAGCAGAAGTGCTTCCTCCAGGTCCAACAAGCTACCCAGTAAACCCTCCCCTCCTCCCCCTGCAATCTATATGCTCCCCCCGCAATCTATATGCTCCCCCCCTGACCATGATCTACCGCCCACCCCATCGGAACCCACCCCCCACAATTCTGCCCACCCCACCCTCCCACAATTCTGCACCACCCCCCCCCCCTTCCACACTAGACCTACCAGCTCCCAGCCCAGCTCTGCTACGGCCTTGTGCTATAGGCTTCCGCGCCTCACAGGCCTCCAGCCTGTCAATCAGGCCGGCTGTGGGCGGGAATCCAAGAGAAAGGAACGTAAAGTTGCCCGCAGTTTTCAACTGCAGGACGTTCGGGAAACCTGCTCTTCCCGAATGCAAAGCAGCCCCTCCCCACTGCACGGAACGCACCTCCAGTAAATCTACAGAATCACAGGTAGACCATTCTGTTCCCCTGTAGCAGATTAAAGATATTCTATAAACTCCATTTGTATTGTGAAGAATAATTTGGCTAGCTGTGTTTCAAGAATGTAATTATTCAGAGAGAAACTGTGAAAATTGTCAGGTGACTTTCCCCATCCCAAATGTACTATTACTGTCTGTAAAATATTACATCCTCTGTTATCCCTACAGATTGGAAAAACAATGCCTACATTGTCGCCAAAGATCTTTTCAATTGCTAAACCTAAAGAAAACATCATTAAAAAAAAATTTTTTTAATGCAGGTCGATTGTGGGTTCAACAAATATGAAAACAGACACATCAACAGAGAAGGGCCTCTCTCCACCCACTGCCATGCACAAGAGGCAGAAAGCAGCCCAGTGGTAATGCACTTTGGGGCCCCGCCACATTCTATCTTGAAGTGCTGAAGTGTGGACTTGTATGCACCATTTTCCACAAGCTCTGTTCCTGTTTCCAGCCACAAAGAAGTACTAAGTAGATACCAGGCACTTCCTATAGGGAGGGAAAATCAAAGGCAAAAATCAACGCAGGCTGTTCTTGCACGTCTTTATGGTCACCTTCAGGGCAGAACCGATAGAGGCCGAGGAGTAGGTCAACCCCACTCTCGAGCTGGGATGGTACACGAGGGCCATGAGCAAAGGGAGAAAATACCACTATTAAATTTAAAGGGACCTTGGGAAAATATTTGACAAGCTTTTTTGTTCACCTTTATTTTCAAACAAGCAACTGTAACACTATTTGTACCACAACACCATCACAGCATGCCATGATGTTTCATTTTAAAAGCATTTTGATGTCTTCACTGCAAGAAGATTAATCACCCAGTAAATACAAATCTTCCTCATACTGTAAACAATTAAAAGTAATAGGTCAGAATAGTAGTCACATTTTTATTACTTACATTATACGATTAAGCAGAACCCAGTTTTCCAATTTAGAAATCTGATAGGAAAGGAAGGAGACCACAAAACTACAATTCATTACTGCAAGAGGAGCAGAGCTATAAGAGTTATAGTTTGTGTACAGAAAAATATTGGTTTTGAATTTTCCACAAATGTTGCAAAGACCAGTAAGTCAAAGGACAACATTTTCCAAGACTCTTGAGGCCCCACTCATTGTATTTCAAACCACAAGACATTTCAAGCTCCTGGTGATGAGGATTATTAGAAAAAAATCACCCATATTAATGTGAGTGAAATTTTGGTTCGTCAAAAGCAAAAAAATAATTGATGATTTTTTTTTTTTTACCTTAATCGTTTTCCAGTTGGTTTGAAGCCACAGATTCCACAAAATGCAGCTGGCACCCGGATGCTGCCACCGACATCACTTCCAATGCCAAGGATGGAGCCGCCAGCTGCGATCAGGGCAGCCTCTCCACCAGATGAACCGCCCGGCGTCCGCTTGTTATCATGTGGGTTGAGAGTTTGCCCAAATATGGGGTTACAGCACTCGTAGCTTTGGCAAAGAACAAAATCATTACTTTTTTTAAAATCACGAATTGTTTTATATTTTCCTGCCTTTGCCCTATTTTGATCTCTTGCAACAGTCAGCGCCCCACAGCTGAGAAGGTGGGCAAGTGGCCCTTCCTAGGTTGAGCCAATTTTAATCAATAACCAGGGAATGGAGGGGATTCCCCCACAGACTGTGCTCCTTCCAAGGAAGCAGCAGGCCTCTGGTTGACTCATACCCTAACAGCATAGGTGAGATTAACAGGAGTAAAAACTAATTTGCATTAAATAAATGATTGGGAATTAATATTTATGCTCATCAAATTGAGTGATCTCAGCACGGAGAAATGGAAGATGTATCCATTTTTGACACACAATGTCAGCCTCAAGAATTCTCAGATCAGGAATAACATAGGAATCAAGGGCACAGTTCTTCCGCACTGTCCCAATCAAGACATGCCAGGCCAGGTAAAGCACAAGTGAGATGCAGAGAAAAGTTCACCTGGGGGGAGAAATTCATGTTGCCGCTGAAAATAGCCGCAACGCTAACAGGGCAAAATTGGTCTGGGGAGCATGGAGATTCCTGGCGCAGCGCTCACCTTCCATGCGACGCTGTCCTGGTGGCGTTGCTGGAGGCATCCGAGGGGAAGTTCCTGTGCAGGTACAGCTTCCCACAGCCTC
>NC_140989.1:331752680-331782907 GCF_052327205.1 Somniosus microcephalus | reverse complement strand
TACTCACCAGTCAGCACTTCCCTCTATTAGGTAGGCTATGAATTACTTAGCAGAAATATACTCAAAAGAGAATTTTTTTTTACCACAAATACTCACCCTATACTCACCCGATACTCACCAATCAGCTCCTTCCTTTGTGCCAACGTCACTTTTTAATTCTGACATCACTCTTTCCAATTCTGCTTTGTTGAGTTGCTCCCGCTCAGGTCCGCTGCCTCCGCTCCTGCGCCTTCCTCTGCCGCGCTGTTTATTTGCATCGCCTCCGCTCGCTCCCACTCAGTTCCCTGCTGCCCTGTGATGTTACTCCTTCATTTTTCTGTTTGAAGGCTTTGTCTAGCGCCGCTGCTCACGCTCTTTATGCCACTGCTCTCGCCGGTCCTTTCGCCGCTCTTTATAGTGCCGCTGAGCTCACTCCTCTCACTGCTCCTCTCGCAAGGTGCCACATAAGGTTGTTACACAAGATAAGGGCTCCTGGGGTTAATGTTAATATATTACTATGGATAAAGGATTGGTTAACGGACAGAAAACTGAGAGTAGGGATAAACGGGTCATTTTCCAGTTGGCAGGCTATAACTAGTGGGCTGCCGCAAGGATCAGTGCTTGGGCCTCAGCTATTTACAATCTCTATTAATGATTTAGATGAAGGGACCGAGTGCAATGTATCCATGTTTGCTGACAATACAATGCTAGGTGGGAAAGTAAGCTGTGAGGAGGATACAAAAAGCCTGCAAAGGGATAGAGACAGTTTAAGTGAGTGGGAGATGGAGTATATTATAAGGAAATGTGAGGTTATTCACTTTGGTGGGAAGAATAGAAAACAGAATATTTTTTAAATGGTGAGAAACTATTAAATATTGGTGTTCAGGGAGATTTAGGTGTCCTCGTCCAGGAAACACAGAGTTAGCGTGCAGGTACAATTAGGAAGGCAAATGGCATGTTGGCCTTTATTGCAAAGGGAGTTGGAGTACAAAAGTAAGGAAATCTTACTAAAATTGTACAGGGCTTTGGTGAGACCACACCTGGAGTACTGTGTACAGTTTTGGTCTCCTTATCTGAGAAAGGACACACATGCTTTAGGTTCAACAAAGGTTCACCAGATTGATCCGTGGGATGAGAGGGTTATCCTATGAGGACAGATTGAATAGATTGTGCCTACTCTGTGGAGTTTAGAAGAATGAGAGGTGATCTCATTGAAACATATAGGGGTCGATTTTCATTGATCCGTGGAGTCTGGATTGGAGGCGTGCGGGGGGTTAAAGTCCCAAATTCGGGGGTCCCGACACCATCCCGCCCCCAACCCGCCTCCATGTAAGTTTCAAAGGAGGCGGGTACCCGCCCTGCACTGGGACCCGCCTACCCGAGGCGGGAAGGGATTAGTGCCAATTAACTGCCTGTTAACAGGTAGTTAACAGGCAGTTTTTAGCCTAATCCCTATTTTAAAGCTTGAAGTGTGGGATTCCCGATGGCTCCAAACCACGCCAAGTTAGAGGTGTCGGGTTGAAGGTCTTGGAGGGGTCGAGATGTGGTGAGTTCAGGTGAGTGATGGGTGCATGAGTGCAAAGGTAAGTGTGTTTGGTATGTCTAAAGTGTGTAAAGAAGTTTAAATTACCTGTACTTACCTTTTCAGCCTTCCTTCCTCTAGGTTTCGGGAATCCATCATCTAACCGGCACAGAAAGCAGAATGGCTGGGAACTGTCAAAAGTGACAGCCTGCAGCTTTCTGTGCTGGTGAGATTTCTAACTGAGTCTGTGTAGAAGGACTCAGGTTAGAAATAAGACTGTCAGTGTTTGACAGCTTCAAACAGCTGTGAAACACTGATATTTCATCTGTCAATACGTCTTGACAGATGAAATTTCAGTCTGTGACGTCACCTGTTGCCGGGTGGCCCTTAATTGGCCAGCTGGGCCCGCTGGGCGGGCTCAACAAGGTCAATCAAGTTAAAATCGCGTGGATTGGCCACATCTCGATGGAGGCGGAACTACAACCCCGAAAGTTGTAGTCCCGCCTCCTTCCCGACTTCTGAATGAAAATCACCCCCATAAGGTTCTGAGGGGGATTGACCCAGTAGATGCTGAGAGGTTGTTTCCCCTGGTTGAAGAGTCTAGAACTAGGGGGCATAGTCTCAGGATAAGGGGCCGGCCTTTTAAGTCTGAGATGAGGAGGAATTTCTTCACTCAGAGGGTTGTGAATCTTTGGAATTCTCCGCCCCAAAGGGCTGTGGATGCTGAGTCATTGAGTATATTCAAGGCTGAGATCGATATATTTTTGGACTCTAAGGGAATCAGGGGATATGGGGATTGGGTGGGAAAGTGGAGTTTACGTTGAAGATCAGCCATGATCTTATTGAATGGCAGAGCAGGCTGAAAGTGCTGTATGGCCTACTCCTGCTCCAAATTCTTATGTTCTTATTTTCTACCCACCTAATCCATTTCTGATCACTGGAGAAGTTTTGGAGCTGTCTCCCACCTACTCCAACCATACGCCAGTTTCATATCCTCATTAGCATCGAGCCTACTACTTCACAATATGACCCCTGATCTAACTTTCCCATACCCTTCCTTTCCCATCTAAGCTCACCTCCAAATGTCCTGTTATAACGCTGACTCCCCAACTGTTTACAAGTACTTAAAAAAACAAACTTGCATTTATATAGCACCTTATCGCATCATCAGCATATCCCAAAGCACTTTATAACAAATGGATTACTCAGTGATTATACTATACAAATATAAAACTTTGACTCAAAGTGCTTTAGCAAGAGTGTATTTTACTTCCACAATCTTAAACTGTTTTTTTGGGTTTTTTTCACATATTTTTCATACCGGTTTTGGCAGAACGAGTTTCACCATGGAGCGAACTATGCACTTAGCGATTTTACTATGCAAATATAGAGTGTTAACTCTTTAAGTGCCTTAGGTGTTAGCCTTGGCTCAGAGGTGGCACTCTTGCCTCTGAGTCATCAGGTTGTGGGTTCAAGTCTCACTCCAGAGACTTGAGCACATAATCTAGGCTGACCCTCTAGTGCAGTGCTGAGGGAGTACTGCGCTGTTGGAGATGCCATCTTTAAGGTGAGAAGTTAAACTGAGGCCCTGTCTGCCCTCTAAGGTGGATGTAACAGATCCCATGGCATTGGAAGAAGAGCAGAGGAGTTCTCTCTGGTGTCCTGCCAATATTTATTCCTCAACCAACATCACACAATGACCAGCATCTGATCATTTATCTCATTGCCGTTTGTGCTGCGCTGTGTGCAAATTGGCTGCTGCGGTTCCTGCATTACAATGGTTGCAATACAACATTTCAAAAAAGTATTTAGTTGGCTGTAAAGCACTTTGGAATGTCCTGAGAGCAAGAAAGTCGCTATATAAATGCAAGTTCGTTCTTTCTTTAACAAACTAAGAGCCTCTCTTCACCTCGGTAACCTTAGACCAGCTTTTTGTTTAAACTTACCTTTCACATTGGTGCAAGTGCAGCAACAAAATCTGCCTGCAACACTCTGAATTATTTAGTAGCTCTATCACTAATACTTTGAAGAAGTAAACAGTCACAAAGATCAACAATCAACTTGAATATCTACTTTTATTCTGTAATATTTCTATTCAGTTTTTGGGACTAATTTGCTTAAACATTGAGTGCTACATTATCATCCAGAAAACTGACTGCGAAGAGTTGCTGAGACCAATGGCGGGAGATAATTACACCACCATCATTCGTGAAATAGTCATAAAAGCAGAACTGTTGTGTAATTGTAATTGTAAGTGCTAATCTAGCTCATTGACACTGTAATATTATTCTTTAAAATCGCCCTTAGAGCAAAGCTTGCTCTTTAAGTAACTGAGCATCAGGCATGGGTGACTACTGGGCACTTTATTATACAAATTATCACTCTGTTTAATTCTTCATACCGACCAGTCTTTCCACCTCTCTCATGAAACATAGACAAAGGAAGACCAACGCCTCCCGGCACAGCCTGAAATACGAGGAAACCACAGGTATTAGTATTCAGAGAAGTAGTTTACTGAATTAGAATTTAAGATTCTCCACTCAAATTCACATTTGTTTTAATTTAGGTCAACATGTGCAACTTCCATGACAAACAAGTACAGCAAAATCCATTTATTACGGTGCTGCTAAAGGTCAACCTGATTATCATCAAAATGTTGCCACTATACCTTTTTCATGTGTCTTTATGCTTTGCGTGCTAATCTGCATATTTACATAGAATTACATAGACTATACAGCACAGAAACAGGCCATTCAGTCCAACTGGTCCATGCCGGTGCTCCTGATTCACACGGGCCTCCTCCCACCCCTTTTCATCTAACCCGTGTGATGAAATATTCCATTCATCACTGCCTGTGACTGTGGTCGGTTTCAGTGTCATTTCCCTTCCCCCAGTCCTCATTGTATTGTTTATTGGAATGTGCTGGAATGTGCTGTGTGTGTAGGGCTCCGCCCATACCTGGCCCCTTTTGTAAGCTAGCTCAGTCTGGCCTCAGTCTCCAGAAGGAAGATACCTCTCTCTCTTACGTGTTACTTTCTAAGTTAATAAAAGCCTTGTTTTGTTTCGCTAACATCGAGTCTCGGAATTATTGAGGCACATCAATTTTATTAACTTATTTTTCAACACTATGGATCAACTCCTGAAACCCGAACGTTTGGATTTGGATCAACATGCTCTGGACGCATCAGCACGCTTCGGACACTGGTTTGAGTGTATGGAATTCTTCCTGGACAATTCCGCAGCTGTCAAAGACGCTACGGACGCTGCGAGGATGAGACTCGGAATTCTGCGGAATTGGGTAAGCCACCGGGTTTACCCCCTCATCCAAGACGTCGATACGTACCTGGCCGCCTGCGACATCTTAAAGGCGCATTACCAGCAGCCTACGAATGAGGTGTATGCTAGGCATCTGCTCGCTACTCGCGCACAGCGACCTGGGGAATCGGTGGAGGAGTTCCTAAGCACCCTGAAAATGCTTGGCAAAGACTGCAAGTGCCGAGATGTAAAAGCCGCAGTGTACACTGACGAGCTTGTTCGCGATGCCTTTATCACAGGCCTCAGCTCCACTTACATCCGGCAAAGACTGCTGGAAAAAACGGGGTTGGACCTGAAACAGGCTGCGGACACCGCGCGATCCCTGGATGTGGCCCAGAGAAACTCGGACGCCTACTCTTCAGCCCGCGCCGTCCACGCCGCCACGTGTGCACCGAGGGCGCCGCCATCTTGGAAGGCATCTTCCCCGCCCGGCAGCCCGACACCGGCGGGGCCCCGCTCTCCCCCCAGAAGCCCTACGACAGCCGCGACGCGTCAGGGACCCAACTGCTACTTCTGCGGGCAGCCAAAACACACCAGAAACCTGTGCCTGGCGAAAGGCACCACCTGCTTTAAGTGCAGTAAGAAGGGGCACTTCGGGAAGGTGTGCAGAGGGAACCCCGCCGGAAAACCAACCGCCGGAAAACCCGCCACCACCGCGTGTGCGCCGTGGGAGCGGCCATCTTGGACGCCATCTTGCCCGACCTCGTGGGGTCCGCCATCTTATGAGCAGACAGCGTGGACGCCATCTTGTATCGATCAGGGCCCTACAGTGGCATCGGTCACAGTGGACCAGACCAGGCCGCACCCGCTATCCAAATCAATGGTGGACATCGAGGTAAACGGGTGCCGGGTTAAATGTTTAATTGACAGTGGAAGCACGGAGAGTTTTATCCACCCTGAACTGGCACAGTAACTCTCCCTAAAGGTGGTCCCTGCTCAGGGTACCATCTCTATGGCTGATAAAACCCAGACATCGACCATTCTGGGTTACTGCACGGTACAATTGGGCGTTAACGGAACTGTATACGATAATTTTAAAGTATTAATCATGAAGAACCTATGTGCGAGCGTGATCTTGGGCCTGGATTTCCAGTGCAACCACCAAAGCATCACGCTCAAGTACGGTGGGTCCCAGCCGCCCCTCACAGTGTGCGGTCTGGCTACCCTGAAGGTAAAGCCGCCTTCGCTATTCGCGAACCTTACCCCTAACTGCCGGCCAATAGCGACCAAAAGCAGGAGGTACAGCTGGGAGGACAGGCGGTTTATCGCGACCGAGGTAGACAGGCTCCTGAAAGAGCGCATTATTGAACGCAGCAACAGCCCGTGGCGCGCCCAAGTGGTAGTGGTAAGGGGTAGCGAGAAGAAATGGATGGTGATCGACTATAGTCAAACGATCAACAGGTACACCCAACTAGACGCCTACCCGCTACCCCGCATATCAGAAATGGTGAACCAAATCGCCCAATACCGGGTATTCTCCACCATCGACCTCAAGTCAGCGTACCACCAGCTCCCTATCAGACCAGAGGACCGCCCGTACACCGCCTTCGAGGCGAACGGACGCCTCTACCAATTCCTCAGAGTCCCCTTTGGGGTGACGAATGGGGTCTCGGTTTTTCAGAGGGAGATGGACCGCATGGTCGATGACCACCACTTGCAGGCAACCTTCCCCTACCTCGACAACGTCACCATCTGCGGCCACAATCAGCAGGATCACGACTCGAACCTCGAGAGGTTCCTGGAAACCGCACAAATACTCAACCTCACCTACAACGAGGACAAGTGCGTTTTCAACACCACGCGCCTCTGCATACTAGGCAGCGTGGTGGAGAATGGGGAAATCGGACCAGACCCCGACCGATTGCGCCCCCTACGGGAGCTGCCCCTGCCCAACACTCCCAAAGCCCTGAAAAGGTGCCTGGGGTTATTTTCTTATTATTCCCAATGGGTCCCCAACTACTCCGACAAAGCCCGCCCCCTCTTGAGAGCATCCTCTTTTCCGCTCTCTGCTGAGGCCCACGCCGCCTTCAAAAGCATTAAGCAGGATATTGAGCGGGCCACGCTACAGGCAGTGGACGAGAACACTCCATTTCAAGTGGAAAGTGATGCGTCTGACTTCGCCTTGGCGGCCACCCTCAACCAGGCGGGGCGGCCCGTAGCTTTCTTCTCGAGGACCCTCCAAGGGCCCGAGATCAGACACTCCTCCGTGGAAAAGGAGGCCCAAGCCATCGTGGAGGCAGTGCGCCACTGGCGCCACTACCTAGCCGGCAAACGCTTCACCCTACTTACCGACCAGCGGTCGGTAGCGTTTATGTTCAATAATAAACAGAGGGGGAAGATTAAAAATGATAAGATCCTTAGGTGGCGGATCGAGCTCTCCACCTTCGAGTACGACATCATTTACCGGCCAGGGGCCCTTAACGAATCCCCTGACGCCCTCTCACGAGGGATGTGTGCCAGCGCCACCGGGGATCGGCTACAGACCCTCCACAACGACCTCTGCCACCCAGGGGTCACGCGGCTGTTCCACTTCATAAAGTCCCGTAACTTACCCTACTCGATTGAGGAAGTTCGGTCTCTGACCAGGAACTGCCGCACTTGCGCTGAGTGCAAGCCTCGGTTCTACCGCCCAGATAGAGCCCACTTAATCAAAGCTACACGGCCCTTTGAGCGGCTCAGCTTAGATTTCAAGGGCCCCCTCCCGTCCGTCGACCGCAATGTTTACTTCCTGAACATTGTGGACGAATACTCCCGGTTCCCATTCGCCTTCCCCTGCCCAGACATGACCAGCGCCACGGTCATTAAATGCCTCAACAGCCTGTTCTGCCTGTTCGGTATGCCGAGCTACATCCATACGGATAGGGGGGCGTCCTTCATGAGTGAAGAGCTACGCCAGTACATGCTGTCCAAGGGGATCGCCACGAGCCGTACCACCAGCTACAACCCCCGGGGTAACGGCCAAGTGGAGCGAGAGAACGGGACAGTATGGAAAGCAGTCACTCTAGCTCTAAGGACCAAGGGCCTCCCTATCTCCCGCTGGCAGGAAGTCCTCTCGGATGTGCTCCATTCAATACGGTCGCTATTGTGTACGGCCACTAATGCCACGCCTCATGAACGAATGTTTGTCTTTCCCCGGAAATCCACCTCAGGCGTATCCATGCCGTCATGGCTCTCCACCCCAGGTCCAGTACTCGTGCGAAGGCATGTGAGGGGCCACAAGATGGACCCTCTCGTGGAGCCAGTACACCTACTCCACGCCAACCCCCAATACGCATATGTCCGGCACGCCGACGGAATGGAGGACACCGTGTCCATAAAAGACGTCGCCCCAGCCGGCATCGACAACAACCACGGCAATAGCAGCAACAACGATCACAGCAACTCTTACCCACCCACTACTCTTTCATCACCCCCGGAAGAACATCGACCAACGGCACCCCCACCAACTACCCCTTCAACAACCCTGGCGGCACCCCCGGCAGAGACCCAGGAGACTACCGGGGACACCCAGCCGACACCCGCGGCACCACAACAGCCACGTCGGTCGCAGAGGACTATCAAACCCCCGAACAGACTAAATCTATAGAAGGGGTGAATGTGATGAAATATTCCATTCATCACTGCCTGTGACTGTGGTCGGTTTCAGTGTCATTTCCCTTCCCCCAGTCCTCATTGTATTGTTTATTGGAATGTGCTGGAATGTGCTGTGTGTGTAGGGCTCCGCCCATACCTGGCCCCTTTTGTAAGCTAGCTCAGTCTGGCCTCAGTCTCCAGAAGGAAGATACCTCTCTCTCTTACGTGTTACTTTCTAAGTTAATAAAAGCCTTGTTTTGTTTCGCTAACATCGAGTCTCGGAATTATTGAGGCACATCAACCCGATCAGCATAACCTTCTATTCCTTCCTCCCTCATGTGTTTATCCATCTTCCCCTTAAATGCATCTATACTATTCGCCTCAACTATTCCTTGTGGTAGCGAGTTCCACATTCTCACCACTCTCTGGGTAAGGAAGTTTCTGCTGATTTCCTTATTGGCTTTATTGGTCACCTTATATTTATGGCCACTAGTTTTGGTCTCAAATTCTTTCATAATTTCAGGTTTTTTTAAACCTACGCAGTCCTTGTTTTTTCCCTATTGTTCCATCACACTGGTAGGGCAGAGAGGCAGCTCGCTCCCAAGGGTTCTGCCCACGGGTGCTTTATGGACAGAGGATCAAACACAACGGCTGCTTCATTTCATTTGTCCTCGTTTCCACCGTTCTTCATGAAGAAGGCACTTCAACTCCTTTTAGCATTTCCCTTATAAGTTCTCATTTGGGAACTGCAAGAAAAAATCAGGGTGATAATCTACATCCTATCACTCTATGGCACAACATGTTGGACAATCCTTGCCCTACATTACCAAAGCCGAAGGGTCATCGACCTGAAACGTTAACTCTGTTTCTCTCTCCACAGATGCTGCCTGACCTGCTGAGTGTTTCCAGCATTATCTGTTTTTATTTCAGATTTCCAGCATCCGCAGTACTGTATTTTGCTTTTGGATAATCTCTATCTTGATGATAAAGAGATCCAGTAGCTCCTCCATTTGTTGTTAGAAGTGAAGACAGAGCAGGCAGGGTATAGGGGTTTAAGGAAGCAGTAGAGAAAAGAAGTCATCTAGGATGAGTACTGAGCTGTTTTGGCAGGGAAGTGAGGTTGATTAAAGCTTGATGTGGTTCAACCACATCTGTCAATGAATCTCTAAATACGTTGTGATGTAAAAAGACTACTGAGCACTTGGTTTGAGTATAAAACAAGGCTTTAATCAACTGTTTCACAACCATGAGATTCTAGTTACATCACTAGTTCCTGGTTACAGAAACATCCTGAGCAAGCTGGGCCCATGCCCGAGTATTTATACTCCTTGGACGGCGCCACCAGCTGGCCGCCCAGTGTTACTTCATGAGTCATGATAAGATTCATGACACGTTGTACAACAGATATGACTTTGGATTGTGAGATGACAGACCAATTGCTGATGCTACTGTGATGACAGGTAGCTGAGGGCTTGTAGCTGTGATTTTCTAGTTTAGGATAAGTAATTGACTGTTTGCACCGTTATTGGGCCTTCAAAGAAGTGTGACCTTTTGAACCTGATTAACTTAATGTTAAGCTGAAATAAAGAAAGAAATGACTTGCATTTATATAGTGCCTTTCATGTCCTCAGACCATCCCAAAGGGCTTCGCAGCCAATTAAGAACTTTTGAAATGCAGTCACTCTCTTGCAATGTATTGAACTGCAGGAGCCAATTTGAGGACAGCAAGGTCCCAAAACAGCAATGAAATGAATGATAATTTTTTTTGTACTTGTATTGGTCGAGGGATAAATACTGGCTAAGACCCTGGGAGAACTCCCCTGCTCTTCTCTGAATAATGCCATGGGATCTTTTATGCCTACCTGAGCAGGCAGATGGGGCTTCAGTTTAATGCCTCATCTGAAAGACTGCACCTCCAACTATGCCGCACTCTCTCAGGTTTGGGTTTTTCTTCTAGATATTTTCCTTCGGCTCAGTATTTCAGAAAACTCCCAGAGACACGCTCTCACTTCCTATTGCCTGAAACGTGCCTTTACATAACCAATATCAAGGCAATTTGTAGCGAGTCGCCAAAAAATCGTTGTTGCTGTATTTCGGTTTACTGCTTACATCATATATCTTCCTTGCTGTGGACAGTTTATGAACTAAACACTTCACTAGACCACCGTTTAAATTATAACTGCCAAACATGATTATTAACGAGTAAATTGATACATGAAAAGAAGCAATGATATACTGTAGATTTACAGTAGTTAATGATTTAACAATTGTAAATTCAATGGTGTCAGCCGCAGTTGGTAGCACTCACCGCTCCAGAGCCTTGAGCACAAAATCTAGGCTGACACTCCGGTGCAGTGCTGAGGGAGTGCTGCACTGTCGGAGGTGTTGTCTTTCGGATGAGACGTTAAACCGAGGCTCCGTCTGCCCTCTCAGATGGACGTAAAATATCCCGTGGCACTATTTCGAAGAAGAACAGGAGAGTTTTCCCCGGTATCCGGACCAATATTATCCCTCAACCAACATCAATAAAGCAGATTGTCTGGTCATTATCTCTTTGCCATTTATAGGACCTTGTTGTGCACAGATTGGCTGCCGCATTTCCTACATTAAAACAATGACTACGAATCTATCCCATTTAGCATGGTGGTCGTGCCACACAACACGATGGAGGGTGTCCTTAGTGTGAAGACGGGACTGCGTCTCCACAATGACTGTGCGGTGGTCACTGCTACCAATACTGTCATGGACAGATATGTCTGCGACAGGTAGATTGGTAGAAGTCAAGTAGGTTTTTCCCTAGTGTTGGTTCTCTCACCACCTGTTGCAGGTCCAGACTGGCAGTTATGTCCTTCAGGACTCGGCCAGCAGTGGTGCTACCGAAAATAAAAACAGAAAATGCTGGAGAAACTCAGCAGGTCAGGCAGCATCTGTGAAGAGAGAAACAGAGTTAACGTTTCAGGTCATCGACCTGAAATGTTAGCTCTGTTTCTGTTTTCACAGATGCTGCCTGACCTGCTGAGTTTCTCCAGCATTTTCTGTTTTTATTTCAGATTTCCAGCATTTGCAGTATTTTCTTTTTGTATTGTTGTAGTGGTGCTACCTAGCCACTCTTGGTCCCCCCACCCAGAGTACATTCTGTGCCCTTGCTACTCTCAGTGCATCTTCCAAGTGGTGTTCAACATGGAGGAGCACTGATTCATCAGCTGAGGGAGGGTGGTAGGTGGTAATCAGCAGGAGGTTTCTTTGCCCATGCTTGACCTGAAGCCATGAGACTTCATGGGGTCCGAAGTCAATGTTGAGGACTCCCAGGGCCACTCCTTCCCGACTGTATACCACTGTGCCACCACCCCTGGTGGGTCTGTTCTGCTGGTGGGACAGGACATACCCAGGGATGGAGGAGTTTGGGACGTTGGCTGAAAGGTATGATTTTGTGAGTATGACTATGTTAGGCTGTTGCTTGACTAGTCTGTGGGACAGCTCTCCCAATTTTGGCACATTAGGAGGACTTTGCAGAGTCTGGGCTGGGTGTGCCATTGCCGTGTCCGTAGCCAGTGCTGAGGTCGATGCAGGGTGGTCTGTCCAGTTTTATTCTTATTATTTTGTTTCGTAGCGGTTTAAGAACATAAGAACATAAGAAATAGGAGCAGGAGTAGGCCAATCGGCCCCTCGAGCCTGCTCCACCATTCAATAAGATCATGGCTGATCTGATCCTAACCTCAAATCTTCTATCACTCTGCATCCACCCGAACCCATGTGATCTCCCGGGAGAGGCGAAAAACCAGATAAAGACCCAATGGCCAATTTGGGAGAAAAAAATCTGGGAAATTCCTCTCCGACCCATCTAGGCGATCGAAATTCTTCCAGGAGATCACTCTGTCCCTATATTTTCTACAGTACTTACCTTCTGTAAAGGCGATCTCCACCCCAGCCAGGAACAGGAATAAAACCATCTCCTGAAATCTAACAGAATTAGAACACAGTAGGAGCAGAACAAGGCTACACGGCCCCTGGGCCCACTCCACTACTCACAGGGCCATGACCATTCCGAACCTAGACTCATGTCCAATTTCCTGCCCGCTCCCCGTAACCCTTAATTCCCTTTACTTCTAGGAAACTATCTATTTCTGTTTTAAATTTATTTAATGATGTAGCTTCCACAGCTTTCTGGGGCAGCAAATTCCACAAACCTACCACCCTCTGAGTGAAGAAGTTTCTCCTCATCTCAGTTTTGAATGAGCAGCCCCTTATTTTAAGATTATGCCCCCTAGTTCTAGTTTCACCCATCATTGGGAACATCCTCACCGCATCCACCCGATCAAGCCCCTTCACAATCTTATATGTTTCAATAAGATCGCCTCTCATTCTTCTGAACTCCAATGAGTAGAGTCCCAATCTACTCAACCTCTCCTCATATGGCCACCCCCTCATCCCCGGGATTAACCGAGTGAACCTTCTTTGTACTGACTCGAGAGCAAGTATGTCTTTTCTTAAGTATGGACACCAAAACTGTATGCAGTATTCCAGGTGCGGCCTCACCAATACCTTGTACAACTGCAGCAATACCTCCCTGTTTTTATATTCCAACCCCCTAGCAATAAAAGCCAACATTCCATTGGCCTTCTTAATCACTTGCTGCACCTGCATACTAACTTTTTGAGTTTCGTGCACCAGGACCCCCAGATCCCTTTGTACTACAGTACTTTCCAGTTTCTTGCCATTAAGATAATAACTTGCTCTATGATTTTTCCTGCCAAAGTGCATAACCTCACACTTTCCAGTATTGTATTCCATCTGCCAAATCTCTGCCCACTTACTTAGCCTGTCTATGTCCCTTTGCAGGTTTTTTATGTCCTCCTCACTCACTACTTTCCGTCCCATCTTTGTATCATCTGCAAACTTTGATATGTTACACTCGGTCCCCTCCTCCAAATCATTAATATAGATTGTAAAGAGTTGGGGACCCAGCACTGACCCCTGCGGAACACCACTAGTTACTGGTTGCCAATCTGAGAACGAACCATTTATCCCAACTCTCTGCTTTCTGTTAGAGAGCCAATCCTCCACCCACACCAGAATATTACCCCCAATCCCGTGATTTTTTATCTTGAGCAATAATCTTTTGTGTGGCACCTTGTCAAATGCCTTTTGGAAGTCTAAATACACTACGTCCACTGGTTCCCCTTTATCCACCCTGTATGTTACTTCCTCAAAAAACTCAAGCAAATTTGTTAAACATGACTTCCCCTTCATGAAACCATGCTGAGTTTGCCCTATTAAATTATGTTTATCCAAATGTCCCGTTACTGTCTCCTTAATAATGGACTCTAACATTTTACCAACCACAGATGTTAGGCTAACAGGTCTATAGTTTCCAGCCTTCTGCCTACTACCCTTTTTAAATAAGGGTGTTACATTAGCAGTTTTCCAATCTGCCGGGACCTTTGCTGAGTCCAGTGAGTTTTGGAAAATTATTACCAATGCATCCACAATCCCTACCGCTACTTCCCTCAAGACCCTAGGATGCAAGCCATCAGGTCCAGGGGATTTATCCGCCTTGAGTCCCATTATTTTACCAAGTACCACTTCCTTAGTGATTTTAATTGTATTTAGTTCCTCCCCCCCTAGAGCCCCCTGTTTGTCCAGTGTTGGGATATTCTTAGTGTCCTCTACTGTAAAGACTGATACAAAATAATTGTTCAGTGTTTTTGCCATCTCCATGTTTCCCACCATTAATTTCCCGGTCTCATCCTCTAAGGGACCAACATTTACTTTAGCCACCCTTTTTCTTTTTATATAACTATAGAAACTTTTACTGAGTGGCTTGTTAGGCCATTTCAGAGGGCAGTTAAGAGTCAACCACATTGCTCTGGGTCTGGAGTCACATATAGGCCAGACCAGGTAAGGATGGCAGATTTCCTTTCTTAAAGGACATTAGTGAACCAGATGGGTACATGGTACTCTACTAACTGGCTTTTACACTCTTTGAATGCTGTGTCATATTCTTTTACCACTTCCAAGGGACCTGTGTTCTCAACAGCTCATTCAGTGAATGTAACAATGTAGCCAAGTTTGGAAGGAACTTTCCGTAATAATTCAAAAGACCCAAAAATGATTGAAGTTCAGAGACATTCTTGGGAGTGGATGCATTTCTGATTGCATCCAGCTTTCCTTTGGTTGGATGTAAACCACCGTTGTCTACTCTGTGCCCTAATTACTCCACTGAGTTTTGAAACAACTCACACTTGTGAGCTGTCACTCGAACTCTGTGCTTCTCTAGCCATTTGAGCACTTCATTCAACACCTCATCATGGATTTGCCTGCTTGGTGCTGAAATGAGTATGTCATCCAAATAACACACTACCCCTTCAATCCCTTGCAAAATTTGGTTCATCACCCCCTGGGATGTGTCAGGGGCAGAAGACACTCCAAATGGTAGCCTATTGAACTGATATAAGCCTCGGTGAGTATTTATAGTCAATCTGACTTGGACTCTTCATCTAACTCAAGTTGTAGGTAGGCGTTTGTTAGATCTAACTTCAAAAAGATCTGGCCACCTGTCAGTGTTGTGAACAAATCTTCCACATTTGGCAACATATTGGGTAGATTACACTCTAGAATCAGGTTTACGGTCATCTTATAATCACCACACAACCTTACCTTACCATCTGACTTGGGTACAACAACAATGGGTATAGCCCAATTACTCAGGTCTACCTTAGAGATAATGTTCTCAGTTTCTAGTCTTTTGAGTTCTTGCTCAATTTTCTCCTTGAGTGTGTATGGTAAGAGGCGTGGCTTGCAGTAAACTGGTCTTGTGTCCTTCTGAACTCTGACACTCACCTTGAAGTCTTGGATCAGGCTGCCCGTTTCGCTGAACACCTTCGGATACTGCTTGATGACATTATCTGTCTATACAAATTTCGCTTCCACACGAAAAATCTCATTCCAATCCAGCTTCAGTGATCCCAACCAATTTCTACCTATCAAGGCAGGCTTGTCTCCTGCCACTACTATGAGAGACAAGCTCTGACACTGATCCTTGTATTTCACTGGTATGGTGACACTTCCTACTACAGGGATTTGCTCTCCTGAGTAGCCTCGCAGCTCTACCTTCGATTTCTCCAGTCGATAATCACGTAACCTGTCACGATATAGTGATTCTGGTACTACGTTCACGGATGCACCAGTGTCGATTTCCATGGGTATCCTGGTGCCTGCGACATCTACTTGGATGATGATACCTTGCGAATCACTGTTAGATACCTTCGTGCTCCTGATGACGTGAATCTCCAGAAAATCCACGTCCTGCTGCTTCTCTTCAACGGTATGTAGTGTCTGGTGATTTCTACTTCTAGCACTGCCAGTCGGTTTACTCTTCTGTCGGCACGCCTTCACAAGATGCCCAGTTTTCTTGCAGTAGAAACACTCGGCCCTCACATATGGACAGCTTTGAGCGATGTGTTGTCCCAGGCACCGATAGCATGACTTCAATGCAATGTTACCTTGGCCAGTTGCTGAGGCCTTGGGGCCCACCTGCCTTTTACTTTTAGCCTGCAGCTGATTTACCTCAGTTGTTTGACAACTGGAAATGGCGTGGAACTCTCGGGAGTATCGGATGGCCATATCCATCGACATAGCTGTCTGACAAGCTAAGTCAAAAGTCAAGTTAGGGGTTGTCAACAATTTACGTCTGATATGTTCATTTTTCAGCCCACAAGCAAAGCGGTCACGCAAAGCTCGGTCCTGAATGTTTCCGAAATGACAGTGAATGGATAGCTTTTTTAAAGCTACAATGTACTCACTGATATGCTCATCATTTAATTGACCACGTGTTCCAAAATGATAACTTTCAGCAATTTCCAGGGGCTCAGAACTGTAGTGCTATTCTAACTTAGTTAGGATCTCCTTCAGTGGCGTGTCCTTCAGCTTGGCGGGAACAAGCACATTTTTCAGGGTTTCATACACTTCTGGGCCTGCTTCAGTCAAAAAAATAGCCTGTTTCATTTCTAAAACTACCCAGTTACGGTTTACATCATCGGGGACTTCGACAATACTATTTGCAGTGAAAAACATTTCTAGTCGCTCCACATACACTCTCGTTCATGCTGGAACTCACCCAAGCGCCCTATTATTCCCATAGACATGGCAATCTGGACTCTGGCAACGTTGACAGTTCAGCTACGTGTACTTGAAATTTACCTCGGATTTTTAAGTTTTTCTGCAAAACGAAGAACCTCTAACAGTCCCTCCGTCGGTTGGCAGGATTATTTGCCAACAAAAATTTCAGCTAGAGAATCCACAATCGCATCCTCTTCACCAACTCTGTGATATCTTGAGATACAGCATATATATACACAACAGCACAATATGGCTTCTGGTAAGAACTGTACTGTACATGGCTTTATTATTATATACATCAGTAGTCCACCAGGTGGCTCTATTACACTCCCAGCCTCAAGTAGTTGGTCCCTGCAGATTCAAATTTCTTCCAGCAAAATATTCACTTCAAACTCCCTGGGTTAGAAATTCATCTACTTACCGCCACTCCATAGAGCCATGAAATGGTGATAAAATGTTACTGACCATCACAACGCCCTCTTGGCCATAATGCTGAAATAAAAGCCACCACAAAGCAAACTTTCCAATCCACCTATATACATCTATCCATCCAATATGACATCAAGAAATCAACTCATCACCTGTATGCATTCTCTTAGTGACTGTCTTGCGTGTGCCTTTGCCTATCCTACTAATGTCACACAGTGCTACCCCAGTGGCTGAAGCATGGCTGGTGGAAGGCTGCTGCCCTTCAGTGGGGGAACACTGCAAATGTCGTTGCTGGTTGACCTTGAGGAGCTGGTGGCTGGGAGTGTCGAATCAATCTTCTGTTCTTGTTCTTCTTCACTGTCCTCTCCCTCTTCTTGGTCACCCACATTTCATGGATGTGTGAAATGAGGAAGGCACAAGGGTGGAGTTGTGACTGGAGGGAGGGCAGGAAAGCATGAGGTGCATGCTAGCAGGAGGATAACGTATGAGGATACCAGCATCTTGTATCCTTTCAGTCCTGCCGCTGGCCAAGGGCTCAGCAATGCCCCTGCCAAAAATGGCCAGCACCATGTCCTCCAAGGGGGTGAAGTGAGGCTAGGAATGGGAGCGGTGCCTTGTGATTGGTGCAGATTGTTGTTAGGTGAGTGATTGGAGGTCTTGCATTGAGCAGTGTGTGAGGCTAGTGGTGTAGTTGGTAGGAGATGGCTTTTGAAGATGCATTCACTGACCTTGACCAGTGGTCTAAGCTCATGAAGCTTCTTTGGGTACTGGAGCCAGATGGTGGGGGAAACACAGTGACAGCCTCGGTGATGTACTCCCACATCCTTCTTTCTGGAGGGCCTCTTGGCCCTTGTGGGTAGAGGGCCTGTCTTGCAGTGTTGCCCACTGCACAAAGCTGGAGTGCTGCGTGCGAGACCCTGGGTGCCCCTTCCCTGGCTTGCTGAGCCATTTGTGTTAGTGCTGAGGCAGTTTTCCCATTTGTTGAGATACAGAAAGTTTAAGAGCTGAATATTCAAATTTGGGACCTTTAATGTTAAATATTGTTTAAAAGGCAGAAAGGGCTGAAAACTGCATTGTTGCATTTCGTTTTGTGACCACCCTTGTGACTATGTGTGCTTTATTTTCCTCTTATGGGTGCTCCTTCGTAGTGGTTCCCCTGTGGCTTCAGCAGATGTGGAGGCCCCTTGCTCACTTTCCTGCTGCTCATGTCTCGACACCTTGGGCGTGCGTCCTCTGGGGTGGCGAGCCTGTGAGGCCTCGTCAACAGTCTGCTGCTCCTGCGGCTGTGCATGGATTTCCATCACCTCTGATCTTATGGATGGACCCTGTTGTGTATGTAACCTGTTCCACCTTAAGAGAGCTTAAGCCTGTTCCACCTTAAGAGATGTACTACTTTCTCAGGCTGCTGTAGACGTAATACCGGGGGTGAACACACCGGTATAAAAGCACTGTGCAGTAATCTTGTATTCAGTGTAGTCCCTACCTCCAACCAGTAAAGACCTGTTTTATTGTTACTGATTAAGTCTGAGTATTAATTACTTGAACAACTCACAGACTTAACACTGGCGACGAGTCAGGTTCTTACCCTGCGGCAGTTATTCCACGGCGGTTGAAGAGAGGTTTCAAACCTCACCACTCACCACCCCACTGGAAGCGACAGGCATTAGGACCCTGAAGCCTCCATCAGCTTGTGAACCGGAGTAGAAGACAGGACTGGGGAAGAGAGAGGTACAGGGCGATAGCGATCGGCAGATAAGGGCCGGGCCGCTTTGAAGTGAGGGGCGCAGCCGGGCCATCGATCACAACCACCGATAAGGGCCGCACTCGGGCTGAAAGGCGCAGCGTCGGCAGACACTGAAGGCGCGAGAGCCGCGGTGAAAAGCGCGGGCCATCGATCGCGGCGGAGATAAGGGCCGCACTCGGGGCTGAAGGGAGACGGCGTCGGGGGACGGGTGAAGACCGCCAAGCGCGGGAAAACCGCCATTTTGTGGGCGGAGGACGACGGCAAGAGCGGGAAGCCGCCATCTTGGATAGCAGTAAAAAAAAAAAAATCTGAGAAATTGCAAATCTGATAAAGTACTACAATGCCTAAACACGGGAATATTAGCAACTTTGATAGTGACATCGAAGATTGGGCCATATATGTTGAAAGAGTAAAAAATTATTGTAAGGCCAATAAAATTCGTGACCAAGATAAAGCTCTAACATTATTAAATTTAATGGGTGCGAAGACATACGGGCAATTGAAACACCTGTTATCACCAGATGAACCGGCGGATAAGACGTTCGATGAGATTGTTACTGTCCTGAAAGATCATCTAAACCCCACGCCGCTGATGCTAGCGGAACGATTTAAATTTTACGACAGAAGGCAGCTACAGCATGAAAGCAATGCTGAATATTTGCTGGAATTGCGTAAATTAGCGAAATATTGCCAGTTTGGAACGGGACTGACAGATGCACTACGAGACAAATTTGTGTGTGGTTTATTTAAACAGGATACACAAAAGCGACTGCTCGAGGAGAATGAGCTGACGCTTGAGAAGGCGGTCACTATGGCAGCAGCACACGAAGCCGCAGCGAGAGGCACGGCAGTAATGCAGCTACGGTCACCGGAGCTCAGTGCACACAAATTGGGTGTGAGTTCTGTTAAATGTTATCGTTGTGGAAAGACAACGCATGATCAGAACCAGTGTTGGTTTAAAAACCAAGAATGCAGAACATGTGGTAAGCTTGGACATATAGCTAGAGTATGCAGGTCAGGGAAGAAGACCAGCAACAAGAAGTCACCGCAAGGGAAATACGCAAAGGTACACAAGGTGGCCAAACAGGAGTCCGATTCAGATGCTAGCAGTAATGAACTGGCTGGCTTAAGCAGTATTGAACTGGCTAGCTTAAGGGTACTCAACGTTGGTAAGGGTGCAGACCTCCAGACAATTTGGGTTACTCTTCAGATAGAAGGAGTCCAAGTAAAAATGGAATTGGACACTGGATCGGCATTGTCGGTCATGAATAAGAAAGATTACAGAAAGTTATTCCAACATATTCCCCTACAGGATACGGAGATTATATTGACAACCTACACGGGGCAGAGAGTGTACCCCATCAGGACAATAAAGGTTGCAGTGGCCAACAAGGGCGAAGGAAGTCAAATAATGGACTTATATGTGCTACCGGAGGGAGGTCCACCACTACTAGGCCGGGAGTGGTTTAGAAACATAAATATGGACTGGCATTCGCTAAAAGCCATAAAGAGTGAGAACTCGGTGCAGATAATCAGCCCAGACTCTAGAACTGATGATGGTAAGACCAACCCATGTGCAAAAGACAAAGTTTCAGCACAGAATTCCACTGAGCAACAACAACATAGTTTAACAGAGAATTCTGAGTCTGTCAAGTCTACTGATATGCACATTTTTGAGGGACACTGGGCTCGAACTCAACTCCATTTCAAACTACAACAGCAATTAGAACAAATGATTCGCCGTTTTGAGCAAGAGATGAATGAAATAAAAAAGTTCTTTGTTACAGAGTGGGAGAATCTGGAAAGGCAACAGAAGCAACTGATGGAGAAAATGGAGCAGGAGCACACCAACCATCTGCGCGAGGAGGCCGAACGAATCAAAGCTGATTCAGGTTCTGAAGGTGCGTGCCATAATCTGGTGTCAGAAGAGTTAACGGTCAGCCAACTCCTTCATATGCTGAGGGACAAGACTCTGAAATGGGAAAAACTTGAACACGAGCTGCGATCTTCAAAGGAAAAGGGTTCGGAGCTCTCAAAAGTCATTGAGATGGCTGATGTGACGACACAGACTGAAACGACTGCAACAGAGCAGCCATTGGATGCCAAAAGTACGCTGACTCACGTCAATGTAGAACAACAGACCGCTGAAACAGCTGCTCCGGTAGAGGGATTGCATAGTCCGATCAATCAATCTCCAAAGGAAGTTGAAGTATTAAAATCACAAATGAGGTCACTAGTAAACGACTTGCTGAAAGCCCAGAAAAAGCTGGATGCAGAGGTACACATGAAGAAGTCTCTTCAGGAAAGATGTCTGGATTTGGAACAAGAGCTGGCTAACGTCCAGCTGGGTATGGAGGAAATAGACGACCCTCTCACTGGTCTAGCTCAGGACGACACCGAATATTACCATGACCTGGTGGACGACACCGAATATTACGATGTCCTGTCCTGCCCAGCTTGTAACTTCGACTCCCAAAGTGCAGAAATCATGGAGGAGCACCAAAAGTCTACGGAACATCGGGAGAAGCTGGCTCTACGACGGAAACAGGAGGAAGAGAAGGAGGAACTGCGCATGCAGCTGGCAGCTGTGGCAGCTGACAATGGAGCCCAGAGAGTCTCCAAGAAGCAGAAAAGGAAAAGTAAAAACAGAAGATGACCCATCTGAACCATTATCACCTCTACCAGATCACACACGTGGTCCCTCCGAACGGAGCCAAATCAGTTCGGAAGTTCAAGCTGTTAAATCCATGAAAGGACTATTGAATGAGTAACATGAACCGACTACACCACAGAGATTGAATCTGTGAACTGTTTTCCGCAGAGACTGAATCTGTGATATGTTACGTTAAACATGAAGTTATATATGTATATATGTTATTACGTTATGTTAAATGGGGGGATGACTATAAAGCTAAGAAGGGAGGAGTGTTGTGTATGTAACCTGTTCCACCTTAAGAGAGCTTAAGCCTGTTCCACCTTAAGAGATGTACTACTTTCTCAGGCTGCTGTAGACGTAATACCGGGGGTGAACACACCGGTATATAAGCACTGTGCAGTAATCTTGTATTCAGTGTAGTCCCTACCTCCAACCAGTAAAGACCTGTTTTATTGTTACTGATTAAGTCTGAGTATTAATTACTTGAACAACTCACAGACTTAACAGACCCAGAGGCAGAGGGTCGACATGCAGCTGAACCGAGTTGGCAGAGTCCTGCGCCCTCCGACGAGGACTCTCCACTGCTGTCCCTGTCTCCACAATCTGCTGATGCTCACTTGTGAGCTGTGATATACCAGGTGACAACACTACTCTATGTCCCGAAGGTCCCACCGAGGTGTGAGTGTCTCTGCTGGTGCTGGGTGCGCTTATTTCTGCTGACGCTGCAGCCTCAGAGGTTGAAGATTCCTCTGAGGAGTCTGGAATCTCAGGCTCTTCCTCCTGCACAGTGGGGACGGGGGTTCTCGATGGTCCTGTGGGGGAGTGATGGAAAGAGTTAGAGATGTGATGCCAAGGTTACATGCACATTGCATTTTGCAGATGATCATAAGTCCATATGATGTAGCTTCAGAATCATTATCAGCGACTCATGCAATGTCAATGAGAGAGATGGAAAACTATTCTGTCACCAGCTTGCAGGGATGCACCTGCCTGTCCTTCCCCAACTTCCACATCTGTTTCAGCCCCGACAATCTCTAGGACGGCTTCCTCCCAGGGGGTGAGCTGGGCTAATGAGGGTGGCCATCCTCCTGTTCTGGCTCACTCTCTCCTGTTGTGAGCTCTCTTTTCCTGCAATAAGGGAGACAAGTGGAGGTTGAGTGAGAATGAGGGAGTGAGTGTAGCATAGCATTGATACTTAGAAGGAGACAAAGATGGAGTGAGGTTGCAAGACCAAGGGCCCTCCCTGTGCGTTGTCAGTTGTGTTCAAAGCATCAGAGTGAGAGGGAGTGTGAGGGCTGCATGGTCGAATAGTTATGTGAATGTGAGCATAGAGAGAGAGGGAATGGCTAAGGGTGCATGGATGTGAGTGTCAAGTGGGATGTGGAGGAAGAAATTGCTAAAGCTGAGTGCTGGTGAGGAAAGGCAATGGGGATCAGATTGAGGGTGATGGAAACTTCATACTTACTTTTCCAGTGCGATGAAGGTCATGGAATCTTCTCCTGCACTGCATCCAGGTGTGCCGTGTGAGCCCCAAGGAGTTGACTTCCCCAGCCACCTGTAGCCACACAGCCTTCGTCTGACTGGGAGGCCTCTTCCTCCCTGAAGAAGGGAACAGGACCTCCCTGTGGGCCCTAGCTCCATCCAACAATGCCTGCAGTGATGCCTCATCAAATTTAGGAGATGATCTTGGCCTCCCGCTGGCCATTATTCCTGCAGGTTCCTGTGCCATCAAATGCCAAAAGGTTGGCAGCCTGCAGAAGAAGCAAGGCTTGTTGCAGACCTTAAATGCAGCAGCAATGATGACGTCATATTATGCGACTTTCTGACTGGAAAAACTCATTTGCCAAGGGTTCCCACATGTTGGAAATCAATTGGCCAATTGAGTTAAAATTGCATCAATCTCACACACCCATTTAGATTCGTGTGGGAAACACGAAATTTGGGGAACCCGACAATTCCCTGCACCTGAGTTAAAATCGACCCCAATATGTTTATATCCTACTGCTACATCAGAACTCTGCTTGTCTGTTGCTGTTTTCCTCTCCCTGCCCCCTCCTCCCCTACGATAGCTTCCAGTCAGGGTGCTTCTTGGGGCAGGTTCTTACCTCAGCACTAGATAGCCCACCCCAGCACAACTGTGACATTGCTGATGGCTAGATTTGCACTGCCTGCCTAACTCTGAATATTTGTGGTGCGGTCAATGCCATAATAAAATGGCAGATAAAAGTCCCTCCCTGTTAGTTTCCAGTAGTGCAACTGCATCCTTGGAATTTCAAGGCTAACATCAATATTGTGAGGTTTCGTGCATCAAAGAAGTTGTGCCATTTACTATGAGTAAACCAGGTTTTTAATCCCATATGTACTGTGACAGAAATAACAGAAATCAAGACTATAATGCAACCTAGACAAAATTGCTTCATTTTTATCACACTGACTTGCTTAAAGGATTTGTCCCATAAATCATTTAAGTAACCTGTATAATTCATCAGTTCTTTCTCATCCTCCTCTGTTACTTTGGTAACTGGCACAACACCCGCAGGAAAATTTAACAAATTGAAAATAATTGTGTAGCTAGATGCAGCTGTTGGGAAAAGTATTTTTAAATGATTTATTTGTAATTTTATTATTCTGTCTTTCTTATATCCCCTGTATAATAAAAAATACAGTACTATATTCTCTGTAATTTTGGATAATATGCATAAGCAAGACGACTGATTTGCAGTTTTCAAGGAAAAATGGACAGAATCACAGAATTCCCAAAACATGGGTAACAATCCATACAATAAAAACAGAATTTGACTTATTCAGTCATCATAAAATATAAACCTCTGTACATAGGGTACAATCCATCGCTGTACACCAGTGGTTTTCAAACCTTTCTTTCTGTTTCCTCCACACTCACCTCCAACAACAAGTGCGAGGAGCTCATGGCCTTCTTTGTCTCTAAGGTAGAGACCATCTGATCAGCTGCTTCTGCCACTTCCTTCCTTTTGTTTTATTCGTTTATGGGATGTGGGCGTCGCTGGCAGGGCAAGCATTTATTGCCCATCCCTAATTGCCCTTGCGAAGGTGGTGGTGAGCCGCCTTCTTGAACTGCTGCAGTCTGGGTGTTGATCGTAAGGTAATGTTTCGAAGCTTCTTCTACCTCCATTTGCAAGTACGCCTGGGCTAGATCAATTTTCGTGAAGCGTTTACCACCAGATAGCGAGGCAAAAATATCCTCAATTCGTGGAAGCGGATATTGCACCGTGTGAAGGACTGGGTTCACTGTCACCTTAAAATCCCCACAGATGCGGACCTTCTTTGGTTCCCCAGGCGTATTACTCAACGACCTCTTCATTACAGGAACGATGGGTGTAGCCCACTCGCTCCAGTCCGCTTTGGACAGTACTCCTGAACGTTCCAACCCTTCCAGCTCTGCTTCAACCGCTGGTCTGATCGCATAAGGCACTGGTCTGGCCTTCAGAAACTTTGGGCTTGCATTTTCCTCTATTTTAATTGTTGCTGTTATTCCTTTTAGTGTTCCTAGTCCCTCCTGGAACACTTCTTTTGCGTCAGTTAGCATTTTTGACCGTCGTCCAGGTGTGACGTCGTCATCCTTTTTGGCCTCAACCTTCAGTGCCTGTATGGAATGCCAATCTAATTGTATCTTTCAAATCCATTCACGTCCTAGCAGTGGTGGTCCTCCATTTGGCAATACATATATATCCATTTTAGGTATTTCCTGACCTTTATATGTCACTTTCACCCTTATTTTCCCTTTGGGGTAGACTTTTTGCCCCGTATACGTCTTCAAGACAATCTCTGTAGCTTTCAAGGGTATGTGTGAAAATAGCCGCTTGTAGTCTCTTTGATTTATGACTGTTAGAGCTGACCCTGTGTCCAATTCCATTTCCACTTGGACTCCCTCTATCTTGAGTGTAACCCAGATAGTCTGGTGATCCTCCATTTCGGTTGCTTCCGGAGTCTGTGTCACTTTTTTGTTCGTCTGAACCACTGTCCATCACCTGGTGTACCTTTTTGTACTTCTCCTGTGGAGATTTCTTACTGTTGGTTTTCTTCCCAGACCTGCAGACTCTTGCTATGTGTCCTGCTTTCCCACACTGTCTGCACACTTGGTCCTTGAACCAACAATCTTTCTGGTCATGTGTTGTTCTGCCGCAGTGATAGCACTTCCCTGTTCCATAGGTCATTTCGTTGGTGCCATATTCTTGCGGTCTCCGTTGTATCTCTGCAGCGTCCCTTGCAGCTGCTTCGTGTGATACTGCCATACTGAAAGGTCCTTTTCTGATAGAAGCCGTTTCTGGGTTCCTTCACTTTGTAGCCCACACACAAACTTGTCCCTTAACGTGTCTGCTAGTCCCGCTCCAAACTGGCAGTATTTCGATAGCTTGCGCAGTTCCGTTAGGTACTCAGCATTGCTTTCGTCTTTGTGTTGGTTCCTTTTATGGAACTTAAATCGTTCTGCTATCAGCAGCGGTGTGGGGTTTAAGTGGTCCTGTAGGATTTCTACTATGCTTTCAAAATTCTTGTTTACTGGCTTCTCTGGGGTTATTAAATTTCGCAGTAACCCATAAGTTTTTGCACCCATGGAATTTAACAGAACCAGTGCTTTATTAGCATCTGGCACTTCATTCGCCCTGCAGTACACCTCAATACGTTCCACATATGTCGCCCAATCTTCGACTTCATTGTCGAACGTAGAGATACTGCCACTCTTCGGCATCCTTGGTTGTGCGTTAACTATCACTAATGGTGCTTCCCCTTCTTCTCCGCTGGCACAAAATGGCGTCTCCCGCGCTTTCCCTGCTTCTCCGCGGCTCAATGGCGTCTCCCCTTGCTTCGCCCCATGGACCCTGATCAGCCCGTGATCCCTGGCTGTGCTCTGCGCGTTCTTCTCTTGATATTTGTCGACGCCGCTCAGTCTAGAACCCGGCTGTTTCTTACCCTCTCTCTCTCCGGTTTGCAGTATTTTTCCTCGACGCCGCTCGGTGATCAACCCCCGGCTGCGCCCTGCTCTCTTCACCCCCTTTCTTACCCCGTCGACGCTGCTCGGCCCTCTCTCTCTGCCGTCGGTCGGCTCCAGCCGCCGCTGCTCGGGAAGGGTCTGCTCTGGACCTGTCGTCGGTCTCTTACTGCTCGTTGTGGCTGGGGAACCAAGCCCGGCTCTCCACAGCCTCCCCAGCGAAGTTGGATCTTTGCCTGACTGCTGGGCGGTTGCTCGCGGTCGACGCCCGTGTTCCTGGACTCGACTATTTTTTTTTGATGTTGCAGGTAGATTCGAATCGACACTCGTCGCCACTGTTAGATCCGTGGTTCAGTGGATAAATAATCACATGGATGCTGTACATTAACAAATAACAGGTCTTTACTGGAGGAAGGCAATCTCTAGACTGGGGTACAGAGGCATGCGCACAGCTTATATACCGGTGTGGTCACTGCCGGTACTACAGTATACAGGAGCTGTAAAAAGTAGTTCTGACTTAAAGGCACATACACTACAGTAAAGGTACTCCCACAGTGCTGTTAAGTAAGGAGTTCCAGGATTTTGACCCAGCGACGATGAAGGGACGGCGATATACTTCCAAGTCAGGATGGTGTGTGACTTGGAGGGGAATTTGGAGGTGGTGGTGTTCTCATGTGCCTGCTGCCCTTGTCCTTCTAGGTGGAAGAGGTCGCGGGTTTGGGAGGTGATGCCGAGGAAGCCTTGGCGAGTTGCTGCAGTGCATCTTGTAGATGGTACACACAGCAGCCATGGTACGCCAGTGGTGGAGATTTAAGGTGGTGGATGGGGTGCCAATCAAGCGGGCTGCTTTGTCCTGGATGATGTTGAGCTTCATGAGTGTTGCTGGAGCTGTATTCATCCAGGCAAGTGGAGAGTATGCCACCACACTCCTGACTGGAGTAGCCTACCAGGCCAAACTTCCTCTAAGGTTGCCCCCACCCTAGTCCTGAACTCTCCTCCAGTTTCTCTCTGATCTCCCTTCGTGACCTCTCCGAGCTCATCTTGTCCATGAGACCAACTTCCTGCTCCCTTGACCCTATTCCCACTAAACTGCTGACCACACAACTTCCTTTTCTGGCTCCTCTTTTCAGTGTCATCTGTGGCTCAGTTGGTAGCACACTCACCTCTGAGTCAGAAGGTTGTGTGCTCAAGTCCCACTCCAGTGCAGTGCTAAGGGAGTGCTGCACTGTCGGAGGTGCCGTCTTTCAGATGAGAGGTTAAACCGAGGCCCCGTCTCCTCTCTCAGGTGGATGTAATAGATCCCATGGATGGGGGCGGGCGGGAGAGAGGGGGGAGAGGGAGAGAGGGGGGCGAGGAGAGGAGAGGGGGAGAGAGGAGAGGGAGGAGAGGGGGGGGGGAGAGAGGAGAGGGAGGAGAGGGGGGGAGAGAGGAGAGGAGAGGGGGGGGAGAGGGAGGAGGGGGGAGGAGGAGGAGGAGGGGGGAGAGGGGGGGGAGAAAAGAGGGGGGGGGAGAGGAGGGGGAGAGAGGGGGGGAGAGAGAGGGGGGGGGAGAGAGAGAGGGGGGGAAAAGAGGAGGGGGGGAAGAGAGGGAGGGGAAGAGGGGGGGGAAGAGGGGGGGGAAGAGAGGGGGGGAAGAGGGGGGGGAGGGAGAGAGAGAGGAGGAGGGAGGGGGAGAGAGAGGAGGAGGGAGGGAGAGAGAGAGGGGGGGAGAGAGAGGAGGAGGAGGAGGAGGAGGAGGGGAGGGAGAGAGAGAGGGGGGGAGAGAGAGGAGGAGGAGGAGGAGGAGGGGGGGGAGAGAGAGGAGGAGGAGGAGGAGGGGGGAGAGAGAGGAGGAGGAGGAGGGGGGGAGAGAGAGGAGGAGAGGGGGGGAGAAAAGAGGGGGGGGGAGAGGAGGGGGGGAGAAAAGAGGGGGGGGGGGGGGGAGAGGAGGGGGGGAGAAAAGAGGGGGGGAGAAAAGAGGGGGGGGGAGAGGAGGGGGGGAGAAAAGAGGGGGGGGGAGAGGAGGGGGGAGAAAAGAGGGGGGGAGAGAGAGAGGGGGAAGAGGGGGGGGAGAGGAGGGGGGGGAGAGGAGGAGGAGGAGGAGGAGGGGAGGGAGAGAGAGAGAGGGGGGGAGAGAGAGGAGGAGGAGGAGGAGGAGAGGGAGAGAGAGAGAGGGGGGGAGAGAGAGGAGGAGGAGGAGGAGGGGAGGGAGAGAGAGAGAGGGGGGGAGAGAGAGGAGGAGGGGGGGAGAGAGAGGAGGAGGAGGAGGAGGGGGGGAGAGAGAGGAGGAGGAGGAGGGGGGGGGGAGAGAGAGGAGGGGAGAGAGAGGAGGAGGGCGGGGGAGAGGGAGGAGGAGAGAGAGGAGGAGGAGGGGGGGGAGAGAGAGGAGAGGAGGGGGAGAGAGAGAGAGGAGGAGGAGAGGGGGGGAGAGAAAGAGGAGGAGAGGGGGGGGAGAGAGAGAGGAGGAGGGGGGGGAGAGAGAGAGGAGGAGAGGGGGGGGGAGAGAGAGAGGAGGAGAGGGGGGAGAGAGAGAGAGAGAGGAGGAGGAGAGGGGGGAGAGAGAGGAGGAGAGAGAGAGAGAGGAGGTGGGGAGGGGAGGGGAGAGAGGGGGGGAGAGAGGGGGGGAGAGGAGGGGAGAGAGGGGGGGGAGAGGGAGGGGGGAGAGAGGGGGGGAGAGGGGGGGGAGAGAGGGGGGGAGAGGGGGGGGAGAGGGAGGGGGGGAGAGGGGGGAGAGAGGGAGGGGGGGGAGAGGGGGGGAGAGGGAGGGGGGGGAGAGGGAGGGGGGGGAGAGGGAGGGGGGGGAGAGGGGGGGAGAGATGGGGGGGAGAGGGGGGGGGAGAGAGAGGAGGGGAGAGGAGAGAGAGAGAGGGAGGGGGGGGAGAGAGGGGGGGAGAGAGAGGAGGGGAGAGGAGAGAGAGAGAGGGAGAGGGGGGGAGAGATGGGGGGAGAGAGGGGGGGGAGAGAGGGGGGGAGAGATGGGGGGAGAGAGGGGGGAGAGAGAGCGGGGGGAGAGAGGGGGGGGAGAGAGAAGGGGGGGAGAGAGGGGGGGGAGAGAGGGGGGGGGAGAGAGGAGGGGGGGAGAGAGGGGGGGAGAGAGGGGGGGGAGAGAGGGGGGGGAGAGAGGGGGGGGAGAGAGAGGGGGGGAGAGAGAGGGGGGGAGAGAGGAGGGGGGAGAGAGGAGGGGGGAGAGAGGGGGGGGAGAGAGGGGGGGGAGAGAGGGGGGGGAGAGAGAGGGGGGAGAGGGGGGGGGGAGAGGGGGGGGGAGAGGGGGGGAGAGGGAGGGGGGGGGAGAGAGAGAGGGGGGAGGGGGAGAGAGAGGGGGGGGAGAGGGGGGGGGGAGGGGGGGGAGAGAGGGGGGGAGAGAGGGGGGGGGAGAGGGGGGGGAGAGAGGGGGGGGGAGAGAGGGGGGGAGAGGGGGGGAGAGGGGGGGGGAGAGGGGGGGAGGGGGGGGAGAGAGTGGGGGGGAGGGGGGTGGGGGGGAGTGGGGGGGGGGAGAGAGGGGGGGGAGGGGGGGAGGGGGGGAGAGTGGGGAGAGGGGGGGGAGATGGGGGGGGAGTGGGGGGGAGAGAGGGGGGGGTGAGGGGGGGAGGGGGGGAGAGAGGGGGGGGGGAGAGAGGGGGGGAGAGGGGGGGAGAGGGGGGGGAGAGAGGGGGGAGGGGGGGGGAGAGAGGGGAGAGGGGGGGGAGATGGGGGGGAGAGGGGGGGGAGTGGGGGGGGAGATGGGGGGGAGAGGGGGGGGAGAGAGGGGGGGGGAGTGGGGGGGAGAGTGGGGGGGAGGGGGGGAGAGGGGGGGGAGATGGGTGGGGGAGAGGGGGGGGAGATGGGTGGGGAGAGGGGGGGAGAGGGGGGGGAGATGGGTGGGAGAGGGGGGGAGAGGGGGGGGAGAGAGGGGAGAGGGGGGGAGAGAGGGGGGGGAGAGAGGGGGGGAGGGGGGGGAGAGAGAGGGG
>NC_140989.1:331740545-331752180 GCF_052327205.1 Somniosus microcephalus | reverse complement strand
AAGGCAGACACAAATAGGACCAATGGACAGGAGGCAAAAGAGAGTCGAACAGAGGATGATGAGAGCCAAGCAGAGGAAGAAGAAGAGAGTCCAGCAGAGACACACACCTCCCTGACCATCTCCACCCCCCCCACACCTCTCAACGAAAACAAAATGATGAAAGAGAATCTGGCCAAACTAGAACTTGATTTCAACGAATACAGAGAAACACTGGCCAAGAATTTGAAGGAGGAATTCAAACAGCTAAAAACGGAACACGAGTCCACCATCCACAAGCTGAGAAAGACCATAGAGGAGCAAAGAAATGAGATCAAAGAACTCCGTACTCAACTAAACAAAACGAAGGAGACCGTAGAAAGGCTCAGCAGGCAACACAAACCTCTTAAGGTCCAAAAACCTGAGGACACAAAAACAACACACACAAGGACACAGAACCCGCCGGATGCCACCCCACACGAAGACACACCGAAAGCCACAAACCCCGCTCCAACCAGCCCTCAGTCGAGTCATGCCCAGACTACTACTACCCAGTCCTCACACACAGGAACACAAAAACCGACAGATACCCCCCCAAACGAGGACACACCGAAAGCCCCAAACCCCGCTCCTGCCACACAACATATCCCAGAAACCCAGCCAACAACCAGCCACCAGACGAGTCCTACCCAGACTACTGTTACCCAGTCTGAAAAACCAGCCCCTCAGGCGGTCCTGCTGACCGACTCCAACGGAAAGTTTCTGGACCCCCAGAGGCTGTTCCCAGACCATCAAGTCCTGAAAAAATGGTGCAGCAACACAGACCAAGCAATGAAGATCCTGAACAAAGAATCCCTTGGAAGCCCCAAATGGATTGTGATCCACACAGGCACGAACGACCTACGCACCCTACAGGAAGGCACTGCTAGGGCGGTGAGCAGGATGGCGGAAAAGGCCAGCAGGGAATTCCCCAAGGCGCGGATCGTGATCTCCACACTACTGCCCAGAAAGGACACCCCAGCCTATATAATCCACAACACCAACAGGGAGATCGACACGAGATGTTCTGTCCTCCCCAACGTCTCCCTGGCCCATCATCCAAACATCAACACAAGGGACCTCTATGACGAAATACATCTACTCAAACAGCGGATGTGGGTCTTCGCAAGAAACCTCATAAACACTGCCAAAAGACGCAGCCCTCCCACCCCCTCTACCATTGGGAGCCCAAACAGGACCACCAATGTCCCCCACCCCCCTATACAAAACCAACAACAGAACCGTGCTTTTCTACCTGACCCAAGACCCCCCTCTAGACCACAGACTGTAGACCAAGAACTGAGAAAGATCATGATGATGCTGAACAGCCTGATAGAAAGCCGGAGAAATTATTAATATTGTTATTTATCATTATCATTATTGTTATCTTATCAGTATTATTACTATTATTAGATAGATATATGTGCATGCCTCATGAAATTTATACTAAATCATCATTTAGCATTATAGAAAATAGTGTTTCCACACTCATCCCACAAAATAGGTCCATTTTATTTCGTTTTTTTGAACTATATAAATGCGTTCTTTCCACATAAGCTGCTGGAATATCCAGGGCCTCCGCTCCTCAACTTTTGGGATGAAGAGTACAGACCCTGAATTCCTAAAAGCTATAAAAGACATTGATATAATTGTGTTAACAGAAACATGGTGCCAAAAAGACGTGCCGACCCACTGTCCTCCAATGTACCATGAAATCATTGTGCCCTCAGTAAAGAACACTAAAACACGCAAGGGCAGAACCTCCGGGGGAATATTGGTGTGGTATAAGGCAGAACTGGACAAACACATCTCACCGGTAAAACAGGGAAAATCACACGTATGGCTAAAACTAGATAAAAATATAGGAATAGCAAAAAAAGATGTTTACTTATGTGCGATCTACATACCTCCAATAGAATCGCCATATTTCGAAGAGGAGTTATTTGATACTCTCCACATGGAAATCAGCCATTTCCAGGCCCAAGGAAAGGTGATAATATGTGGGGACCTAAATGCAAGGACTGGTTGTGAACCTGACTTCATAGACCCACAGGGAAACAACCATGTGTTTGGCCAGACCCCTTTAGATGTCACACCAGCCATCGCAAATCGGAACAACCTTGATCGTGAAATAAATAAAAGCGGTAGGGAGGTAGTGCAACTCTGCCGAGCCTTAGGCCTGTACATAGTTAACGGTAGGTTCAGAGGGGACTCCCTAGGGAGACTCACATACTCCTCAACGCTTGGGTCTAGTGTGGTGGACTATACAATCACTGACCTGGACCCCTGCGATATCAACTCATTCACTGTCAGGCAGCAATCCCCCCTCTCAGACCATAACCAAATAAATATGTACCTTAAACTTTCTGCCCAAACTACAGACACAAAAAAGGAACCCAGTAAGCTCCATAAAATAAACCAGACATACAGATGGGCCCCAGACAGTGGAGAAAAATTCATCACAGCACTAAAGTCACCTGATCTCACAAGTAAAATATCAAAATTTAAAGAAAACCCATACGAGATCACCAGAGATGGTGTAAACATGGCCATAGAGGATATAAATATGATCTTCCATGAGGCAGCTGTAAAAGCCGACCTTGTGAAACAGAAGAGGAAGCGTCACAAAAGACAAAATAAAAATAAGAAATGGTTTGACCACGAATGCAAAAATGCCAGAAAAGACCTGAGAAAAATATCAAACCAAAAGCATCGCCAACCAAACAATCCGGACCTACGTACTAGATACAATGAAACCCTCAAAAGATATAAACACACCATTAGGAAGAAAACACAAAACTATACCCACAAAATACTCGAAGAAATTGAAAACTCCACCAATCCAAAACAATTCTGGGAAATGTGGAATAACCTGAGTACAACACAATTGCAAGCATTACCAATCCAAGATGGCGACATCTGGAGAACACGTTTTGAAAACCTCTACAAAGACATCCCAATAAACGAAACAAACCCAAGTCAACATCATGTCACAGAAAAACTCCACACATTAGAAGCAACAATTAAAGACAACCAAAACCCTCTAGACTCCCCAATCACATGGAAAGAACTGGCCACAAAAACAAAATCTCTCCACCTAAAGAAAGCCTGTGGCCCAGACAACATCAAAAATGAAATGCTCAAGTTCAGCAATATGGAGATGCAGGGTGCGGTACTCAAATTATTCAACATCATATTACGTTCAGGCTGTTTTCCCGATATCTGGTGCCAAGGACTAATCTCCCCCATATATAAAAGTGGAAACAAATCAGACCCAAATAACTACCGCGGCATCTGTGTCAACAGTTGTCTAGGGAAGTTATTCTGCAGTATTCTAAATAGTAGATTACTTGATTTTCTTAACAAACATAATATCCTCAGAAAAAACCAAATCGGCTTCCTTCCAAAACACCGCACCGCCGACCATATCTATACCCTTCACACCCTCATTGAAAAACATATACACCAAACAAAAAATGGGAAAATATTGGCCTGTTTCATCGACTTCAAGAAAGCCTTTGACTCTATATGGCACGAAGGGCTCTATTATAAACTTCTTCAGTGTGGAATAGGGGGCAAAGTCTATGACCTTATTAAATCAATGTATCTGAAAAACAAATGCGGGGTCAAAATTGGAGACAAACGCACCGATTTCTTCACCCAGAGAAGAGGCGTCCGGCAGGGCTGCAATTTGAGCCCAACCCTGTTCAACATATACATAAATGAATTAGCAGACATGCTGGAGCAAAGCGAGTCACCAGGTCTCCGTCTCCTGGATGGAGAAGTGAAATCCCTGTTCTATGCGGACGACCTGGCTCTGCTGTCTCCCACAGAACAGGGATTACAGCAACAACTAGACCTACTCGACAAATACTGCCAAAATTGGGCTCTAACAGTAAATCTAAAGAAAACCAACATCATGATTTTTCAAAAAAGGCCCAGATGTCAGGAAAACAAATACCAGTTTACCCTCAGTGATACCACTATAGGACACACTATGAGCTACACCTACCTTGGTCTAACTATTACAGCATCAGGGAGCTTCAGCATAGCAGTGAATGCACTAAAAGAAAAAGCCCGAAGAGCCCTATATGCAATAAAAAGAAAATTCTACAACATCCAAATCCCAATCAAAATCTGGCTCAAAATATTTGACAGCATAATCCTGCCCATTGCACTGTACGGTAGTGAAGTATGGGGCCCGCTAAATCACCAAAGCTACACTAAATGGGAAAAACACACAATAGAAGCCCTACATGCAGAATTCTGCCGAAGCATCCTTCGCACCCAAAGAAAAACGGCAACAAATGCATGCAGAGCCAAACTAGGCAGATACCCACTGATAATAAACATCCAAAAACGAGCACTAAACTTCCTAAATCACCTCAAATCTAGCTCCCCAGACACCCTTCATTTCAAAGCCTTTCAGACCCAAGAGCTAAACCCAGAAAAGAGTCCCCTGAGTCAGCTGCTACTGAAACTAAGTACTCAGCCGGACCCTGACCAGCCCCAGACCAACACAGCCATCCAAACACCAATCCGAGTGAACCAAATCATTAAACAATGCAAAGAAACCTACCTGGAACATTGGAACAAAATAACCGAAAGCCAAAGCAGATTAGAATGTTACCGGGCCCTAAAAAGAGAATATAAACTGGCAGACTACCTCACGACCATCAGAGACACAAAACAGAGACAGACCCTCACCAGGTACAGACTAAGCGACCACCAACTGGAAATTGAAAAAGGCAGATACAAGAAATCCTGGCAGCCTAGAGAGAATAGAATATGCGATCAATGTCTGGCCGGCGAGGTTGAAACAGAAATGCATTTCCTCCTAAAATGCGAAAAATTCAACACATCAAGAAACATATTATTCAACAAGCTAAGCCAAACAACCCCAGATTTCAAGGAATTGGATGACCTGTCAAAATTGAGATTAGTCCTAGGAGAAGGAGACAGACCATACCTTGGGGCCAAATATGTAACAACATGTCACAACCTGAGGACTGTTTAAAATTAAGACTGTTTAAAATTAATATTGAACGTACCAAATGAAGTACAAAGACTGTTTAAAATTAATATTGTTTAAAAGTAATATTGTATGTACCCAACAAATGTCAAATCGATTGACACCTACAGAATGTTGGAAAACTGTACCTTTTTGCTATGTAAGCTTTGGCAATATGGTTCTCTGTAAACTTTCATGCCAATAAAGCATTTGAATTGGAATTGGAATTGGAGAAAGAGAGAGAAAGAAAGAGAGAGAGAGAGAAAGAGAGAGAGAGAGAGAGAGAGAGAGAGAGAAAGGAGAGAAAGGAGAGAAATAATCATTACTATTACTATTATTAGATAGCAGTATGTGCATGCCTCATGAAATTTATACTAAATCGTCATTTAGCATTATAGAAACTAGTGTTTTCACACTCGTCCCACAAAATAGGTCCATTTTATTTCGTTTTTTTGAACTATATAAATGCGTTCTATCCACATAAGCTGCTGGAATATCCAGGGTCTCCGCTCCTCAACTTTTGGGATGAAGAGTACAGACCCTGAATTCCTAAAAGCTATAAAAGACATTGATATAATTGTGTTAACAGAAACATGGTGCCAAAAGGACGTGCCCACCCACTGTCCTCCAATGTACCATGAAATCATTGTGCCCTCAGTAAAGAACACTAAGACATGCAAGGGCAGAACCTCCGGGGGAATCTTGGTGTGGTATAAAGGAGAACTGGACAAGCACATCTCACCAATAAAACAGGGAAAATCACATGTATGGCTAAAATTAGATAAAAATATAGGAATAACAAAAAAAGATGTCTACTTATGTGCGATCTACATACCTCCAATAGAATCGCCATATTTTGAAGAGGAGTTATTTGATACTCTCCACATGGAAATCAGCCATTTCCAGGCCCAAGGAAAGGTGATAATATGTGGGGACCTAAATGCAAGGACTGGTTGTGAACCTGACTTCATAGACCCACAGGGAAACAACCATGTGTTTGGCCAGACCCCTTTAGATGTCACACCAGCCATCGCAAATCGGAACAACCTTGATCGTGAAATAAATAAAAGCGGTAGGGAGGTAGTGCAACTCTGCCGAGCCTTAGGCCTGTACATAGTTAACGGTAGGTTCAGAGGGGACTCCCTAGGGAGACTCACATACTCCTCAACGCTTGGGTCTAGTGTGGTGGACTATACAATCACTGACCTGGACCCCTGCGATATCAACTCATTCACTGTCAGGCAGCAATCCCCCCTCTCAGACCATAACCAAATAAATATGTACCTTAAACTTTCTGCCCAAACTACAGACACAAAAAAGGAACCCAGTAAGCTCCATAAAATAAACCAGACATACAGATGGGCCCCAGACAGTGGAGAAAAATTCATCACAGCACTAAATTCACCTGATCTCACAAGTAAAATATCAAAATTTAATGAAAATCTATATGAGATCACCAGAGATGGTGTAAACATGGCCATAGATGATATAAATATGATCTTCCATGAGGCAGCTGTAAAAGCCGACCTTGTGAAACAGAAAAGGAAACGTTGGAGGCATTGGAACCAGTTTTGTGGTAGGTGTGACCTATACAAAAGGGACGGTCTACACCTGTGCAGAGATGGAACTGATGTTCTCGGGGTAATTTTTGATAAAGCAGTTCGGGAGCATTTAAACTAGTATGGCAGGGGGCTAGAAACCTATGTAGTGAAATAGAGGAAAGTGAAAGGCAGACAGAAATAAATGATAAAAGGGTGAGGAACAAAAAACAAAGGGCCAAACTAATTCATAAAAAATGTGAGCATAAAAAAAGCCTGAGGGTTTTATACCTTAATGCGAGAAGCATCAGGAACAAGGTAGATGAATTAGCTGTGGAAATAGAGGTTAATAATTATGACCTAATTGGGATTACGGAAACATGGTTGCAGGGTGAGCAGGGCTGGGAGCTTAACATACAGGGGTATTCAGTATTTAGGAAGGATCGACAAAAAAGAAAGGGAGGAGGGGTAGCATTGCTAGTAAAAGAGGGGATAAATGCAATTGAAAGGAAGGATATTAACTCAGTTAATACAGAATCTATATGGGTGGAGCTAAGAAATAGCGAGGGGCGAAAAACATTAATAGGAGTGGTATATAGGCCTCCAAATAGTAAAATAGAGGTTAGGGAGGGCATCACGAGGGAAATTAGAGAAGCGTGCAATAAGAGCACAGCTGTCATCATAGGTGACTTTAACTTACATATAGATTGGACTAGCCTAATCAGTAAAAATAATGAGGAGGAGGAATTCCTTGAGTGTTTGAGGGATGGTTATCTGGATCAATATGTCGAGGAACCAACTCGGGAACAGGCTATATTGGACTGGGTACTGTGCAATGAGAAGGGACTAATCAGTAATCTTGTTGTACGGGGACCCTTGGGTCAGAGCGATCATAACATGATCGATTTCTCACTCGAAATGGAGAGCGAAGAAATTGACTCAGAGACTAAGGTCCTGAATTTAAACAAGGGGAATTATGATGCCATGAGACGGGAACTGAGTAGGTCTGATTGGACAACGTTCCTGGGAGGACTGGAGGTAGATAAACAATGGCAAACATTTAAAGATAGAATGACAAAATTGCAAAAATTGTTTATACCAATCTGGCATAAAAGGAAATCTAAAAAGGTGACTCAACCGTGGATAACAGGGGAAATTAGAGACAGCATAAAATCCAAAGATAGGGCGTATAAAATAGCCAAAAAAAGCGCCAGAGCGGAAGATTGGGAACAGTTTAAGATAGAGCAAAGGAGGGCAAAGGGCATAATCAAGAGGGGCAAAATAGCTTACGAAAACAAGCTGGCGGAAAATATAAAAACTAACTCCAAAAGCTTTTATAAGTATATCAAAAGGAAAAGACTGGTGAAAACCAAAGTTGGTCCATTGCAGTCAGATACGGGGGAATATATAATGGGAAATAAGGAAATGGCAGATCAACTAAATGCATACTTTGGGTCAGTCTTTACGAAGGAAGACACAAAAAACCTCCCTGGGATATCGGGAAAAATAGGGACATTGGCAAAGGAGGAACTGACGCAAATCAATATCTCTAAGGATATGGTGTTAAGGAAGCTAAAGGGATTGAAGGTGGACAAATCCCCAGGGCCTGATAACATGCATCCTAGGGTACTGAAGGAGGTGGCCCTAGAGATAGCGGATGCACTAAGGATGATTTTTCAGAATTCATTAGACTCGGGAACAGTGCCGATGGATTGGAGGGTAGCTAACGTTACCCCACTATTCAAAAAGGGGGGTAGGTAAAAAGCAGGTAATTACAGACCTGTAAGCCTTACATCAGTTGTGGGCAAAATGCTGGAGTCCATCATTAAGGATGAAATAGCAGAGCACTTAGCAAATGGGGACAGGATAGGACAGAGTCAACATGGATTTACAAAGGGTAAATCGTGCTTGACTAATCTATTGGAATTTTTTGAGGGAGTAACTGGTAGAATAGATGGGGGAGAGCCAGTAGATGTGGTGTACCTGGACTTCCAAAAGGCCTTCGATAAGGTCCCACATAAAAGATTAGCATGGAAAATTGAGGCTCATGGGATAAAGGGGAAAGTTTTGGCGTGGATAGGGAACTGGCTGTCAGATAGAAAACAGAGAGTTGGAATAAACGGCTCATTTTCTGAATGGCAGGCAGTAACAAGTGGGGTACCACAGGGATCTGTCCTGGGCCCCCAGCTGTTCACAATTTACATTAATGACCTGGATCAGGGAGTCGGATGCAGCATTTCCAAATTTGCAGACGACACTAAACTAGGAGGGGGGGTGGGCTCAGAGGAAGAGACCAGGAAGCTCCAGAGCGATTTGGACAGACTGGGCGATTGGGCGGATAAATGGCAGATGCACTATAATGTGGACAAGTGCGAAGTTATCCACCTTGGGTGCAGGAACGGGAGGGCAAATTATTATTTAAATGGCAATAGATTGGGAGAGGGGGAAGTACAGAGAGACCTGGGTGTTCTTGTACACCAGTCACTGAAGGCGAGCATGCAGGTGCAACAGGCGGTCAAGAAGGCAAACGGTATGCTGGCCTTCATAGCAAAAGGGTTAGAATACAGGAACAGGGATACCTTGCTGCAGCTGTACAGGGCACTGGTGAGACCACACCTCGAGTACTGTGTACAGTTTTGGTCGCCTCATCTGAGGAAGGATGTTCTTGCCATGGAGGGGGTGCAGCGGCGATTCACCAGGCTGATACCAGGAATGGCGGGAATGACCTATGAGGAGAGACTATGTAGTTTAGGGATGTACACACTGGAGTTTAGAAGATTGAGAGGGGACCTCATAGAAGTGTATAAAATTCTGACAGGTCTAGACAGACTGGATGCAGAAGGAATGTTTCCCTTGGCGGGTGAGAACAGAACTAGAGGACATAATTTAAGGATAAGGGCTAAACCATTTAGGACAGAGATGAGGGGGAATTTCTTCACTCAGAGAGTGGTGAACCTGTGGAACTCATTGCCACAGAGGGCAGTGTACGCCAGCTCATTAAATATATTTAAGAGGGAATTAGATATATTTCTACGGGCAAAAGGGGTTAAGGGTTACGGAGAGAAGGCGGGGACGGGATACTGAATTAAAGGATCAGCCATGATCTCATCGAATGGCGGAGCAGGCACGAAGGGCCGAATGGCCTACTCCTGCTCCTATCTTCTATGTATCTATGTTACAAAAGACAAAATAAAACTGAGAAATGGTTTGACCACGAATGCAAAAATGCCAGAAAAGACCTGAGAAAAATATCAAACCAAAAGCATCGCCAACCAAACAATCCAGACCTACGTATTAGATACAATGAGACCCTCAAAAGATATAAACACATCATTAGGAACAAAACACAAAATTATACCCACAAAATACTCAAAGAAATTGAAAACTCCATTAATCCAAATCAATTCTGGGATATGTGGAATAACCTGAGTACAACACAATTGCAAGCATTACCAATCCAAGATGGAGACATCTGGAGAACACATTTTGAAGACCTCTACAAAGACATCCCAATAAACGAAACAAACCCAAGTCAACATCATGTCACAGAAAAACTCCACACATTAGAAGCAACAATTAAAGACAACCAAAACCCTCTAGACTCCCCAATCACATGGAAAGAACTAGCCACAAAAACAAAATCTCTCCACCTAAAGAAAGCCTGTGGTCCAGACAACATCAAAAATGAAATGCTCAAGTTCAGCAATATGGAGATGCAGGGTGCTGTACTCAAGTTATTCAACATCATATTATGTTCAGGCTGTTTTCCCGATATATGGTGCCAAGGACTCATCTCTCCCATATATAAAAGTGGAAACAAATCAGATCCAAATAACTACCGCGGCATCTGTGTCAACAGTTGTCTAGGGAAGTTATTCTGCAGTATTCTAAATAGTAGATTACTGGATTTTCTTAACAAACATAATGGCCTGGAAATTCGGTGGGGTTAGCGCCCAATTAGAGGCGTTAGAGGGCCTTGCGCCGGAATTATAGCCGCGATCGAAATTGCGTTGGGCCCTACCATCGGCGTTAGCCGGTAGCGCTGCGCCAGCACCGATGACGTCATCGGTGTGCGCAGCGTCCCGGTTGCCGTGGTAACGCGGCCGGACGCCCAAATTCAGTTGCGACCGCCTCGCCCGTAGCAGCCGCAACCAACGATTTTTCAACAGGATGTTGCAGCACGTAGCGCCGGCGCATTATGTTGGAGCAGCGGCCTGCCGCTTTCCCGGCGGCCGCCTGCCTGCACCTCCCTCCCTGGACTCCTCCACCACCCCTCCGCGGCACTGATGTGTGTGGCCCGCGAGCCCGGCACTTCTCCGAGGTGCCGGGCTCATTTGTCGGGCGAATCGACCGGTCAGCGGTCGGCTGCAGGCAGCTCCTCCTTAACAGAAGGAGGAGGCCTGCAGTACCCCAGCCTGCCGCACCGCATCGGGTGCTGCAGCGGGGGATTAGCGCCGCAAACCTGCATTCAGCGCCCATAGCGAGGCGCTGAAACCCTCCATTAGCGCCCGCAGCCGTCTGGGCGCGGGGCAGCTGAATTTTTGGCGGGCGCAGCGGCAATTATCGCGGGCGCAAAATTTCAGGCGCAAAAGCCCTGGCGGAGGCAAACCTAATTTCTAGGCCAATATCCTTGGAAAAAATCAAATAGGCTTTCTTCCAAAACACCGCACCACCGACCATATCTATACCCTTCACACTCTCATTGAAAAACATATACACCAAACAAAAAATGGGAAAATATTCGCTTGTTTCATTGACTTCAAGAAAGCCTTTGACTCCATCTGGCACGAAGGGCTCTATTATAAACTTCTTCAGTGTGGAATAGGGGGCAAAGTCTATGACCTTATTAAATCGATGTATCTGAAAAATAAATGCGGTGTCAAAATTGGAGACAAACGCACCGGTTTCTTCACCCAGAGGAGAGGCGTCTGGCAGGGCTGCAATTTGAGCCCGACCCTGTTCAACATATACATAAATGAATTAGCAGACATGCTGGAGCAAAGCGAGTCACCGGGTCTCTGTCTCCTGGATGGAGAAGTGAAATCCTTGTTCTATGCGGACGACCTGGTTC
>NC_140989.1:331723045-331735545 GCF_052327205.1 Somniosus microcephalus | reverse complement strand
AGGGCATATAAGGTAGCCAAATCTAGTGGGAGGATAGAGGATTGGGAAAACTTTAAAAGACAGCAAAAAATAACTAAAAGATTGATTAAGAAAGGGAAGATAATCAAAGTAAATTAGCAAAAAATATAAAAACAGATAGTAAGAGTTTTTATAGTTATATAAAAAGAAAAAGGGTGACTAAAGTAAATGTTGGTCCCTTAGAGGATGAGACCGGGAAATTAATGGTGGGAAATATGGAGATGGCAAAAACACTGAATGAATATTTTACATCAGTCTTTACAGTAGAAGACACTAAGAATATCCCAACACTGGACAAACAGGGGGCGAGGAGCTAAACACGATCAAAATCACTAAGGAAGTGGTACTCGGTAAAATAATGGGACTCAAGGCGGATAAATCACCTGGACCTGACGGCTTACATCCTAGGGTCTTGAGGGAAGTGGCGGTAGGGATTGTGGATGCATTGGTAATAATTTTCCAAAACTCCCTGGACTTGGCAAAGGTCCCAGCAGACTGGAAAACTGCTAATGTAACACCCTTATTTAAAAAGGGCAGTAGACAGAAGGCTGGAAACTATAGACCAGTTAGCCTAACATCTGTGGTAGGTAAAATTTTGGAGTCCATTATTAAGGAGACAGTAACAGGACATTTGGATAATCATAATTTAATAGGACAAAGTCAGCATGGTTTTATGAAGGGGAAGTCATGTTTGACAAATTTGCTGGAGTTCTTTGAGGAAGTAACGTATAGGGTGGATAAAGGGGAACCAGTGGACGTAGTGTATTTAGACTTCCAAAAGGCATTTGACAAGGTGCCACACAAAAGATTATTGCTTAAGATAAAAAATCACGGGATTGGGGGTAATATTCTGGCATGGATAGAGGATTGGCTATCTAACAGAAGGCAGAGAGTTGGGATAAATGGTTCATTCTCAGACTGGCAATCAGTAACTAGTGGTGTTCCGCAGGGGTCAGTGCTGGGTCCCCAACTCTTTACAATCTATATTAACGATTTGGAGGAGGGGACCGAGTGTAACATATCAAAGTTTGCAGATGATACTAAGATGGGAGGGAAAGTAGTGAGTGAGGAGGACATAAAAAACCTTCAAGGGGACATCGACAGGCTAAGTGGGCAGAGATTTGGCAGATGGAATACAATACTGGAAAGTGTGAGGTTATGCACTTTGGCAGGAAAAATCGTAGAGCAAGTTATTATCTTAATGGCAAGAAACTGGAAAGTACTGAAGTACAAAGGGATCTGGGGGTCCTGGTGCACGAAACTCAAAAGGTTAGTATGCAGGTGCAGCAAGTGATTAAGAAGGCCAATGGAATGTTGGCTTTCATTGCTAGGGGAATAGAATATAAAAATAGGGAGGTATTGCTTCAGTTGTACAAGGTATTGGTGAGACCGCACCTGGAATACTGCGTACAGTTTTGGTGTCCATACTTAAGAAAGGACATACTTGCTCTCGAGTCAGTACAAAGAAGGTTCACTCGGTTAATCCCGGGGATGAGGGGATGGACATATGAGGAGAGGTTGAGTAGATTGGGACTCTACTCATTGGAGTTCAGAAGAATGAGAGGCGATCTTATTGAAACATATAAGATTGTGAAGGGGTTGGATCGGGTGGATGCGGGGAAGATGTTCCCAATGATGGGTGAAACTAGAACTAGGGGGCATAGTCTTAGAATAAGGGGCTGCTCTTTCAAAACTGAGCTGAGGAGGAACTACTTCACTCAGAGGGTGGTAGGTCCATGGAATATGCTGCCCCAAAAAGCTGTAGAAGCTACATCATTACATAAATTTAAAACAGAAATAGACAGTTTCCTAGAAGTAAAGGGAAGTAAGGGTTACAGGGAGCGGGCAGGAATTTGGACATGAGTCTAGGTTCGGATCGGTCATGGCCCTGTGGGTAGCGGAGCGGGCCCAGGGGCCGTGTAGCCTGATCCTGCTCCTATTTCGTGTGTCTAATTCTGTTAGATTCAGGAGATGGTTCTGTGATAGTGGATTGGCGGTTAGAATCAGATCAGCCATGATCTTATTGAATGGCGGAGCAGGCTCGAGGGGCCGATTGGCCTACTCCTGCTCCTATTTCTTATGTTCTTATGTTCTTATGTTCTTATGAGATTGACAATTAGGGACAATCTGTAGACCACATCCACTAGGATTAAAAATGTCCAAACCAGCCAGCAGACAGACAGACCCACTCGTCTGTGTTGGATTTAAAATAGAGTCCTAAAGGATGTCTCACATTGTGCATGCCCTTAGTAAACATATTTACTTCTCTAGTGTGTTCGTGTGTTTCTCTTTCAGTATGTCTTCAGTGAATGTCCTTAAACCATGTTCTCAAGGCTATTAAATTAGCAGCACAAAATATATTTCATAAAGGCAAGAAAAATGCTACAAAAAAGATTTTAAAAGGTGAAAACAACAGTGGGTCCGATCCACATGAACAGGTGTTGAGTATAGCGCTAAAATATTTTTCCAAGATTAATAAAAGTAACAGTCGATCTCTCGACATAATGCTCACAGATAAAGATTAAATTGTGTCCTCCTCACCTGCGACAAGGAAATAAATATATCTGCACTTGATACATTGTTAACCCCTCGCTTCTGTGAGGAGGATCAACCCCAAACTTGGGGAATCAAGGTTCGCTGCTTTAGGAGACTCAACACGCTGGTCAGTCTATTGTCACTTTCTCAGTAATACACAAAGTCAGAAACTGTAAAATAAGTAAAGTTTTATTCCGGTAACCGGTACTGGACTTCACTCTGAGAAACCCCTTGTGTTTGCACACAAGGAAGTCTCCTCTGGAGTGCACCCCTAGACTCACGGGGCTACAATATTTATACATTTTCATAAATTGCAAGTCATCATGCGAATACAGAAAACTAGGCGATCACACACTGCACAAGTCATTTGTTTCTTTTTACAGAGTTCTGTTTAAAATTCACTTTTGCTTTCAACAAAATTAGACCACGAGACTGTCTCCAACTGTTATCTAAACATTCTGTTCCTGTCCTTTCTTATCTATGTGTACTGCATTCCCACAGTCCTGCATCAGTTTTTACATTTAAACTATTCACTGCATGTCAAGTAGTCCATCATGCCTTGCGAATCATTGGTACAGCAATATTAGATTAACACCTAGCTTAACAACATACAGTGTCTCATCTACTTCGGGTGCTCGTTATGCGATAAATAAAAATAGAATTGAAGGTGAATAATTATGTATTAAAAGTCATGTATATAGGATGCACTCTCTGTAAATGTCCCACTTACTTCCTGTAACATTTTTCCATAACCCCTAAATACTTACCGATATACTTCCCGCGCAGTGAGGCCTCCCAGCTCCAAGGCTGGTGGCACTGTGGAGACAGAAAATCGGGAAATAAAAAGCTGGTACCAGTAAGACGGACGATAACGCGGTTGATTTTTGTAAAAAACCAACTGGTTCACTGATGTCCTTTAGGGAAGGAACCCTGCCGCTCTTACCCAGTCTGGCCTGTGTGTGATTTCAGTCCCACACCAACGTGTTATATTCGGGTTCTGACGAAAGGTCATCGACCTGAAACGTTAACTCTGTTTCTCTCTCTTCACAGATTCTGCCTGACCTGCTGAGTATCTCCAGCATTTACTGTTTTGATTTCAGGTTTCCAGCATCTGCAGTATTTTCTTTTTGTATTAAGTGTTATATTCGGAACTGTCCTCTGAAGTGACCTGGCAAGTCACTCAGTTGTACCAAATTGTTAACAGCATTGTGGGGGCACCTTAACCACACGGACTGCAGCGGCTCAAGAAGGCGGCCCACCACCACCATCACCTTCTCGGAAGCAACCAGAGGTGGGCAATAAATGCTGGCCTTGCCAGCGACGCCTACATCCCAAGAATGAATAATTGACTTAATTCCTTGTAACCAGTTACATTTTCTTAAACCCAATTTTGAAATATCCTTCAGTTTTAATGTGAGTTCTCAATCAGTATCACAGAGCTTTCCACAACTTTTGAAATGATTGCCTGTATGTGCTAGGATTCAAGTGATAAACAGTGAGAACTGCACATTCTTCAGTATCTTGGTTCGCACGAAGGTCCATCAAACCTACACGTGTAAAGGAAGTAAATGCCTTACCACTATGTAACAGCACCAGACTCTCCACACTTATCTGTTTCACTTAGTAGTTCGTTAATAATTAGAAAGAAATTCTTTCTGATAATTCAAAAGCTCTTAAGAGTCCATTTATGTCGCATGCTACTTGAAAATTTGGTAAACGTCGAGTAATAAGCAGGAATAACTGTACCTTCACTTACACAACCCGCCATCTATAAACCGTTCTCTATTAGTCAGTACGGTTTCTTCTGTTCCTCCACCTTGAACTTGGACAGCTTCTACCGGCTGGTGCTAATGCTCCTTTTCTCCTCCTCAGGTCTGCCCTACTCCTCTGCAGACTCCAGTTGAAGCACTTCTAACTGGTATACACTTTTTGTCCTGTTCCTCTGCAGCCAGACATTCTACTTCTAGCTTGCAATCTTACAGACATCTAGCACTGGTTCTTAAATACTTCTGGTAACATTTTCCCTGACCTGCAGATGGATTTACTCCCACTTGAAACTGCCACCACTTGTTATGACTTCGGGCTGTCCAAATACTTTATCCTCATGCCTTGCACAAAGTACTGCTCCCACAGGCATGTTCACACTTCCTATGAACCGTAATGGGATCTAATGTGTGAAGTAATCTGGAGGTAGCATGCCTGGGATGAACAATAAAGCCTTTGTGCGCCTGAGAAACTCACTGGAAATTAGTACAAGATGCCTCATACTAGAAACAGAAAACAGAAAAATAGGAGGAGGAGGCCATTCGGCCCTTCGAGCCTGCTCCACCATTCAATATGATCATGGCTGATCCTCTATCTCAATACCATATTCCCGCTCTCTCCCCATACTCTCCTTGTCTCTCTCACTGATGGATAAATAACCCTAACAGACTATGGGGGAGAAATTCAACATCTTTGTGACCCTTTTTTGGGGGCAAAATCAACATTGGGGGGCCAATTTTGGATTGCATGCCTGATCTCCCCCAGAAGTGTGCCGGCCGCCAAATTGCAAGCTGTTGAATTTTAGCTGGGCAGAGCGTTAGGCACCGTGAAAAGGCAAATCAGAGTCCTAATCCTGCAGCTGGCTCCGCCAAAGGTACTGCAGGTCTCTGTTGGATTGTGCCCACCCGCCCCCTCTACTTTGCCTCTCCCCCCCCTACCCCAGGACCTACCAGCAGGCCAGCCCAGCATCGGAGCCTCCTGGAATTGATCAGGCCCCGACTGGCAAGCTGCACTGGGACACCCAATTGGCGTGGGCTGCTCATCAGTTTAATGCAAATGAGGCCCGAGGTCCAATTTTGATCGAGTCTCAGGCCACTGACTGCAGACTTGCGTCCCAATTTATTAAGAAGCAAAACTAAGAAGAAGCAAAAGCAAACGCAGCAGATTGCACTAGGGTTTAATACCTCACAGTGTCAGCCGTGGCTCAGTGGGTAGCACTCTCGCCTCCGAGTCAGAAAGTTGTGGGGTCAAGTCCCACTTCAGTGCCTTGAGCAAAAATATCCAGGCTGACATTCCATACAGTGCAGAGGGAGTGCTGCACTGTTCAAGGTGCCATATTTCAGATAAGACATTAAACCGAGGCCCCGCCTGCTCTCTCAGGTAGATGTAAAAGTTCCCATGGCACTATTTCGAAGAAGAGCAGCAGAGTTATCCTGGCCAATATTTATCCCTCAATCAACATAACAAAAACAGATTATCTGGTCATTGTCACATTGCTGTTTGTGGGAGCTTGCTGTGCACAAATTGCCTGTCGCGTTTCCTACATTACAGCAGTGACTACACTTCAAAAGTACTTCATTGGCTGTAAAGCACTTTGAGACGTCCTGTGGTTGTGAAAGATGCTGTATAAATGCAAGTCTTTCTTTCTTTCACACAGCAGTGTCTCTTTCAAAACAAGAACATTTTCTGCAAGTGCTCCTTCCTGCTCTACCCCGCTCGAGGGTCGCCGCCGGCCCACAATTGCACCGCCCCTCGCCGCTCTACTTCGGGCCCCCTCGCCGCTCTACTTCGGGCCCCCTCAGAACCTACTGGCGAGGCTGGCGGCACAAATTGGAACGTTGGCCATGGGCGATCTGCCTTTGGATGCAGGACAGACACTGGCAGCTCACTCAAATGATTCCCGAGCCTCTGGCCTCCCGGTTGGCGCGCATTGCCGAAAATGGGCCATAACCAATTTTTACTCCCAAGAGTTTAAACAGTTACATGTTTCTGGACCCCAATGGTGGTAACAACTTGCTAGCAATAAGGAGAGAAAGTTCTCTCTCATATCTAGTACGTATAGTTTCCTCAGATATAAAGACAGAGAAGAAAATTAACTCAAAGATACCCTAGTTACAAAGTAATGCACATTCCAGTTGGTCAACCTGTGCTCAGTCAGAGCACTAATCAAATGAATGTGATCTCCGACACAAGCTCCTATATCTATATATATAAAGCGGCTCTTCTGTCTGTCTGTCCCGATGTCTGTCTGTCTGTCCGTTCTCTATACGTTTGAAAGGTACAGAGCGTACCGACGCGCGCGTCGCCTCAAAAGAAAGCTTGCGATTCCGGACCGGTCATAGGCGTATTTATGTTTCGGCCGGACAAAAATCCCGCCCGTGGTATCCCAAAAACTTTCAGCGTTCCGCTCATTAGCATCTCATTAGCGACCGTGTGACGTCGAGGTCGACCAATCGGACGGCGGGTTCCTTCCTACAGTTGCGTGTCGAGTGACTCGACGATTGACCAATCCTACGCTTCGGTGACCTGACCGGTCGACCAATCGGTGCGTGTGTGGGCGGGCCTTATCCTTCTGAACCGAGGTGAGTGGCCGCCATCTTGATTTTTCACAATTTTTTCCCCCACACTTTCTGTGTGTTAGGGAACTAAGGTAAATATTTTAATGATGTGTTAGGGAATTAAATAACAATTTAATAGGGGGGGGGGGGAGAGCCTCGGGTAATCGCGGGGGGGGGTAGAGCCTCGGGAAATCGCGGGGGGGGGGCGGAGAGCCTCGGGAAATCGCGGGGGGGAGAGCCTCGGTAAATTGCGGTGGGGGGGGGGGGGAGAGCCTCAGGAAATTGCAGGGGGAGAGCCTCGGGAAATCGCGGGGGGGGGGGAAGAGCCTCGGGAAATCGCGGGGGGGGGGAGAGCCTCGGGAAATCGCGGGGGGGCGAGCCTCGGGAAATCGCGGGGGGCTCGTGCCGCCCGCACTGACCGCGCATGCGCCGCCCGCCCGCCCACAGCGGCCGTCCATCAGCCGCGCGATACGCAGCGGACCTCAGCTCCGGTCCGTCCCGGCCCGGCCGCTATCGCAACGGCACCGGACCTCAGGCGCTAGACAGGGGGAGGGGCCGGAGAGAGGGACAGAGGGGAGTGGGGGAGTGAGCGGGTGGGGGAGGGGAGGGAGACAGGGGAGGGGAGGGGGAGGGAGGGATAGGACAGGGAGAGGACATGACAGGGAGAGGGGGGACACACAGGGGCAGGGAGACCAAGCGCCCCAAAATTGCCCTCGCAACGCGGGGCTCCCCAGCTAGTATCTATATATATAAAGCGGCTCTTCTGTCTGTCTGTCCCAATGTCTGTCTGTCTGTCCGTTCTCTATACGTTTGAAAGTTACAGAGCGTACCGACGCGCGCGTTGCCTCAAAAGAAAGCTTGCGATTCCGGACCGGTCATAGGGGTATTTACGTTTCGGCCGGACAAAAACCGCGCCCGCGGTATCCGAAAAAACGTTCAGCCTTCCGCTCATTAGCATCTCATTAGCGACCGTGTGACGTCGCGGTCGACCAATCGGACGGCGGGTTCCTTCCTACAGTTGAGTGTCGAGTGACTCGACGATTGACCAATCCTACGCTTCGGTGACCTGACCGGTCGACCAATCGGTGCATGTGTGGGCGGGCCTTATCCTTCTGAACCGAGGTGAGTGGCCGCCATCTTGATTTTTCACAATTTTTTTCCCCCACACTTTCAGTGTGTTAGGGAAGTAAGGTAAATATTTGAATTATGTGTTAGGGAATTAATTAACAATTTATTTGAGTTTTCTATTGTGTTTAGCAACCCCCCCCCTCCTCCCTCACCCTCGCGCAGGGGGGACTCGGGGCCTGAAGCTCAAAAAATTTCTCTCGCTCTCTCTCTTTCTTCCCTCTCTCTCTCTCCTTCTCCTCTTCCCTCTCTCTCCTTCTCCTCTTCCCTCTCTCCTCTTCCCTCTCTCTCCTTCTCCTCTTCCCTCTCTGTCTCTCTCTACTTCCCCCTCTCAGGTTTCACGGTGTCGCGGACGGAGCGCGGGCGGGCCGCCTGAAGTTTCCCGCTCGTTAACAGCCGCCAAGCCGCCCTTGCCTGCTCCCCGCGGGCCGCCTCGCGCCGCCCGCACTGACCGCGCATGCGCCGCCCGCACTGACCCGCGCATGCGCCGCCCGCACTGACCGCGCATGCGCCGCCCGCACTGGCCGCGCATGCGCCGCCCGCACTGGCCGCGCATGCGCCGCCCGCACTGGCCGCGCATGCGCCGCCCCGCCCGCAGCGGCCGTCCATCAGCCGCGCCATATGCGGGGGACCTCAGCTCCGGTCCGTCCCGGCCTCAGAACCGGACCTCAGGCGCTAGGCAGGGGGAGGGGCCGGAGAGAGGGACAGAGGGGAGTGGGGGAGCGGGGGAGGGGAGGGGTGGGGAGGTGTGGGGGTGGGGGAGGGGAGGGAGGGAGGGAGGGAGGCAGGGGAGGGGAGGGAGGGAGGGAGACAGGGGAGGGGGAGGGAGGGAGAGGAGGGGAGGGAGAGAGGGGGAGGGGAGGGGAGGGATAGGACATGACAGGGAGAGGGGGGACACACAGGGGCAGGGAGACCAAGCGCCCCAAAATTGCCCTCGCAACGCGGGGCTCCCCAGCTAGTTAATATATAAAATAGAGGGTGATTTTATGACTGTACGCAATCTGTGGGGGGCTTCACCTGGCAGCCCACATATCGGAAAATCATGGGCAGTGTGCTCACAGTTTCCTGATACTTATAGCCAGTGGCAAGGCACAGGCAGCATATATTTGTATAATCAACTCCACAGAGTCCTATGAAATGAAACAAGACACATCACCCAAATTAATTCCTCTTCTCAAAAGATATCAATCAATTAAAGATGACAACTGACATATAAAACACCTTGGCCTAGAAATTCAGTTGGGCGCTGCAAGCTTTGCGCCCAGTTGGCGCCTAAAGAGGGTTTCTGCGCCAGTATAAGAGGTTGCGCTGATATTCAGCGCTTGCGGTAATGGCGGCGGTAGCCGGTAGCGCTGCGCCGACACCGATGACGTCATCGGTGTGCGCAGTGCCCCGGTACCGCCCCGCTTCCGGCCCAAACCCCATATTTAGTTGCGGCCGCCTCTTCTGCAGCGGCCGCAAACAACGTTCGTGAAACGGGGCCGTACTGCTGCGCTACTGGGGCGCTTTAAGGTGGAGGTGCGGCCGGCCGCTTTTTCGGCGGCCGCCTGCCCGCACCTCCCTCCCCGGCCTCCTCCACCACCCCCCCGCGACATTGGTGGCTGATTCCCGTGAGTCCGGCACTTCTCCGTGGTGCTGGGGCTCATTTGCTGGCAGAATCCAGCGGCGATCTCACGGCTGCAGGCAGCTCCTCCTTAAGAGAAGGAGGCCTGCAGTACCCCAGGCCTACCGCACCGCATCGGGTGGCGCAGCGGCAGCTGGAGCGCTGAAATTCACTTTCAGCGCCCCAAGCGGAGGCGGGTACACCCTGGAACAGCGCCTGGTTCCGAATTGGGGTGCTAAAAGTGAATTTCTGGCGGTCGCAACGGGCTCCGTGCGCAGCGCTAACTTTTGGGCGTTAGCCTGCTGGCGGGCCTTAACTGAATTTCTAGGCCCTTATCTAAGAGTATACTCCACTGTGGAGAGGGCGTAAGCTTGATTTTCAGATCTTTAATCTCACTCAAGGGTTGTCAATTTTGTACTAGAATCCTCCAGTCCTATCCTTGTAGTCCAAGTTCAGTAATTTGCTTGTTTCAACATTATTTATACCTTTCATTATTATAAAGGCCTGTAGCGTGTCTCCCCTCTGTGTGCAAAACAAGGCCCAATTACCCATGGACAAAATGGCCTGATGTGAACAGGCCAGTTTTGTATTTGTACACTTTGTGGTTGTTCAATTGCGCGCACAGCACTTTCTTAAATACCTAGCTACAGCATGGCAACCAGGTCGCTATGTAAAACTGCTGCACTCTTCCACTATGGCATGTATCAATAAAAGGTACGCCTTCAAACAGTTTCCTTCTATATAAAATAAGCCATGGTGTGGAGATGCCGGAGTTGGACTGGGGTGGACAAACGTAAGAAGTCACACAACACCAGGTTATAGTCCAACAGCTTTATTTGAAATCACAAGCTTTCGGAGCGCTGCTCCTTCGTCAGGTGAAGTGGAGAAATGCATAAAGACACAGCTTATATAGTCAGAGAATCATGTCAGATGTTTACAGGTAATGTTTCCAACTGCCATTTATCACACCTCGGCAGAGAGATAATCACAGCAACCTGACTGACCTGTTTGGACACCATTCACACCTTTGATTGCTGTGATTATCTCTCTGCCGAGGTGTGATAAATGGCAGTTGGAAACATTACCTGTAAACATCTGACATGATTCTCTGACTATATAAGCTGTGTCTTTATGCATTTCTCCACTTCACCTGACGAAGGAGCAGCGCTCCGAAAGCTTGTGATTTCAAATAAAGCTGTTGGACTATAACCTGGTGTTGTGTGACTTCTTGCATATAAAATAAGCTCCCTCATTGTATGAATAGATCTGCATACATTTCTCAGTGTTACTTAAAGTGAACCAAATGATGAGACACTTATTGTGACTTTGATGGTTGGATAGTGCGGTTCGGCCTACTGAAGTGGGATATTGTTTCTGGAGCCATATTGTACCCTTTGTGTTTGGTGTATTACAATTTACCACAGTAATCAGGGAAGGAGACACCCACCGTACGAGATTTTCCTTGTAACTGATGTTTATTTTGGATGGCGTGAGCGTGAGATTCCCTTCCTCATCCACGAAGCTCTCTTCACTTAGATCATAATAGCCGTTTGTCAGCAGACGAGGACTGCGCCGGCACATACAGGGGGAGCCGCCCAGTGGATTTAGGTGCCAAGGTGAACAGGAGGTTTCACTGGTCATCAACGAAAAGCTTGAACCAACAAAATACAGGCAATAAGAGAAACAATCAAAATACAGGTAGACTACCCTTTATCCGAACTTCCGAAAACCGAAACCCTCTAAAAACCGAAGGTTTTTTCGGTCAGCGTAAGTCGTGCGCATGACATGACCAGAGTGGCGCACGACTTACGCTGAGCAGAGGGTCAGCGTAAGTCGTGCGCACGACCCCCCGCAGACCCCCGCCGACCCCCCCGCCGACCCCGACCCCCGCCGACTTACGCTGAGCAGAGGGTCAGCGTAAGTCGTGCGCACGACCCCCCGCCGACCCCCCCGCGGAACCACCTGACTCTCTTCCAAAGGCTCGAAAGCAACGAGAGCTCTGAGCCCGCGGCGGTGCCGGCCCCTGTTCCGACCGAGCATGACGACCTGTTGGTGGAAATGCAGAACTTCATTGCATTCCAGGCTAGCAGCGACGGACAAGCCACGACTGCGGACCCCCCCGCGGACCCCCGCCGACCCCGACCCCTGCCGACCCCCCCGCGGACCCCCGCCGACCCCGACCCCCACCGACACCCCCGCCGACCCCCCCCGACCCACCTTCCGAAATCCGAAATTTTCTGAAAACCGAAACACGGCTGGTCCCGAGGTTTTCGGATAAAGGATAGTCTACCTGTACTATTAACCTGAAGTTAACACACAGGGAACATATTCATCACTTGGAAATATGGGGGCGGGAGGGGGGGGGGGGAGGGGGGATTTTTACAGGGGTTCTCACGCTCAGAGCAGGACAGTGCGATTAGTTATTGATTGCTCCAACAAAAATCCCACGCAGACAAAATTGACTGAATGGTCTCTTTCTGTGGAGTAAACTTCTTCAGTAGTAATTTCCAGGGGATTCTCCTGATCTTATGCCATAACTTCAGCGGAAATTGTTCTATGAGGAGAGATTGAGTAGATTGGGCCTATACTCTCTGGAGTTTAGAAGAATGAGAGGTGATCTCATTGAAACATACAAGATTCCGAAGGGGATTGACAGGGTAGATGCTGAGAGGTTGTTTCCCCTGGCTGGAGAGTCTAGAACTAGGGGGCATAGTCTCAGGAGAAGGGGTCGACCATTTAAGACTGAGAGGAGGAGGAATTTCGAATCTTTGGAATTCACTGCCCTAGAGGGCTTAATCATTGAGTATATTCAAAGCGGAGAGAGATAGATTTTTGGACTCTAGGGGAAATCAAGGGATATGGAGATGGGGTGGGAAAGTGGAGTTGAAGTTCAGCCA
>NC_140989.1:331673460-331722545 GCF_052327205.1 Somniosus microcephalus | reverse complement strand
TGTGGGATGCGGGTGTGTTGGATGTGGGAGTGTGGGACAGGGGGAATGTGGATGGGGAAGTGTGGGATGGGAGGAATGTGGGACGGGGCGAATGTGGGATGGGGGAGTGTGGGATGGGGGGCGTGTGGGATGGGGTGTGTGGGAAGGGGGGAGTGTGGGATGGGGAGTGTGGAGATGGGGGAGTGTGGGATGGGGAGTGTGGGATGGGAGGAGTGTGGGACGGGGCAAATGTGGGATGGGGGAGTGTGGGATGGGGGAAGTTTGGGATGGGGGGCGTGTGGGATGGGGGAGTGTGGGACGGGGGAGTGTGGGACGGGGCAGTGCGGGATGGGGGTGTGTGGGAAGGGGGGAGTGGGATGGGGGAGTGTGGGATGGGGGAAGTGTGGGATATGGGAGTGTGGGACAGAGGGAATGTGGGACGGGGGGAGTGTGGGACGGGGGGAGTGTGGGACGGGGGGAGTGTGGGACGGGGGAGTGTGGGATGGGGGAGTGCGGGATATGGGAGCGTGGGACAGAGTGAGTGTGGGACGGGGGTGTGTGGGATGGGGGAGTGTGGGATGGGGGGTGTGTGGGACGGGGGTAGTGTGGGACGGGGGGAGTGTGGGACGGGGGCAGAGTGGGACGGGGGGAGTGTGGGACAGGGGGAGTGTGGGATGGGGGAGTGTGGGATGGGGGCGTGTGGGACGGGGGAGTGTGGGACGGGGGAGTGTGGGACGGGGGGAGTACGGGATGGGGGAGTGTGGGAAGGGGGGAGTGTGGGATGGGGGAGTGTGGGATGGGGGAAGTGGGGGATATGGGAGTGTGGGACAGAGGGAGTGTGGGACGGGGGGAGTGTGGGACAGGGGGAGTGTGGGACGGGGGGAGTGTGGGACGGGGGGAGTGTGGGATGGGGGAGTGTGGGATAGGGGAGTGTGGGATGGGGGAGTGTGTGATGCGGGAGTGTGGGACAGAGGGAGTGTGGGATGGGGGAGTGTGGGATGAGGGGAGAGTGGGATGAGGGGAGTGTGGGACGGGGGAGTGTGGGATGGGGGCGTTTGGGATGGGGCGAGTTTGGGACGGGGGAGTGTGGGACGGGGGAGTGTGGGACGGGGGAGTGTGGGATTGGGGGGAGTCTGGAATGGGGGTCTGTGGGTTGGGGGAGTGTGTGATGTGGGAGTGTGGGACAGGGGGAGTGTGGGATGGGGGAGTGTTGGAGGGGTGTAGTGTGGGATGGGGGAGTGTGGGATGGGGGATTGTGTGATGTGAGAATGTGGGACAGGGGGAGTGTGGGATGGGGGAGTGCGGGACGGGGGTAGTGTGGGATGGGGGAGTGTGGGACGGGGGAGTGTGGGACGGGGGGAGTGTGGGATGCGGGAGTGTGGGATGTGGGAGTGTGGGAAAGGGGGAGTGTGGGACAGGGGAAGTGTCCGACAGGGGGAGTGTGGGACGGGGGGAGTGTGGGATGGGGGGAGTGTGGGATGGGGGAGTGTGGGACGGGGGGAGTGTGGGATGGGGGAGTGTGGGATGGGGGGAGTGTGGGATGGGGGAGTGTGGGATGGGGGGAGTGTGGGACAGGGTGAATGTGGGACGGGGGAGAGTGGGATGGGGTGGTGGGACGGGTTAGTGTGGGACGGGGGAATGTCAGATGGGGGAGTGTGGGACGGGGAGTGTGGGACGGGGGAGTGTGGGACGGGGGGAGTGTTGGATGGGGGAGTGTGGGATGGGGGGAGTGTGGGACTGGGGAGTGTGGGACAGGGGGAGTGTGGGATTGGGGAGTGTGGGATGGGGGTAGTGTGGGACGGGGGAGTGTGGGATGTGGGGAGTGTGGGATGAGGGGAGTGTGGGACGGGTGAATGTGGGACGGGTGAGTGTGGGACGGTGGGTGTGTGGGACAGAGGGAGTGTGGGACGGGGGGAGTGTGGGACGGGGGAGTGTGGGACGGGGGAGTGTGGGACGGGGGAGTGTGGGACGGGGAGTGTGGGACGGGGGAGTGTGGGACTGGGCAGTGTGAGACGGGGGAGTGTGGGAGGGGGGACTGTGGGACGGGAAGAGTGTGGGACGGGGGAGTGTGGGACGGGGGAGTGTGGGACGGGGGGAGTGTGGGACGGGTGGAGTCTGGGACGGGGGGAGTGTGGGACGGGGGGAATGTGGGACGGGGGAGTGTGGGATGGGGGGAGTGTGGGGGGGGGAGTGTTTGATGGGGGAGTGTGGGACGGGGGAGTGTGGGACGGGGGAGTGTGGACGGGGGAGTGTGGGACGGGGGAGTGTGGGACGGGGCGAGTGTGGGACGGGGGGAGTGTGGGATGGGGGAGTGTGGGATGGGGGGAGTGTGGAATGGGGGTCTGTGGGATGGGGGAGTGTGTGATGTGGGAGTGTGGGTCAGGGGGAGTGTGGGACGGGGGAGTGTGGGACGGGGGGAGAGTGGGACGGGGGGTGAGTGGGACGGGGGGAGAGTGGGACGGGGGGAGTGCGGGACGGGGGGAGTGTGGGACGGGGGGAGTGTGGGATGCGGGTGTGTTGGATGTGGGAGTGTGGGACAGGGGGAATGTGGATGGGGAAGTGTGGGATGGGAGGAATGTGGGACGGGGCGAATGTGGGATGGGGGAGTGTGGGATGGGGGGCGTGTGGGATGGGGTGTGTGGGAAGGGGGGAGTGTGGGATGGGGGAGTGTGGGATGGGGGAGTGTGGGATGGGGAGTGTGGGATGGGAGGAGTGTGGGACGGGGCAAATGTGGGATGGGGGAGTGTGGGATGGGGGAAGTTTGGGATGGGGGGTGGTGTGGGATGGGGGAGTGTGGGACGGGGGAGTGTGGGACGGGGCAGTGCGGGATGGGGGTGTGTGGGAAGGGGGGAGTGGGATGGGGGAGTGTGGGATGGGGGAAGTGTGGGATATGGGAGTGTGGGACAGAGGGAATGTGGGACGGGGGGAGTGTGGGACGGGGGGAGTGTGGGACGGGGGGAGTGTGGGACGGGGGGAGTGTGGGATGGGGGAGTGCGGGATATGGGAGCGTGGGACAGAGTGAGTGTGGGACGGGGGTGTGTGGGATGGGGGAGTGTGGGATGGGGGGTGTGTGGGACGGGGGTAGTGTGGGACGGGGGGAGTGTGGGACGGGGGCAGAGTGGGACGGGGGGAGTGTGGGACAGGGGGAGTGTGGGATGGGGGAGTGTGGGATGGGGGCGTGTGGGACGGGGGAGTGTGGGACGGGGGAGTGTGGGACGGGGGGAGTACGGGATGGGGGAGTGTGGGAAGGGGGGAGTGTGGGATGGGGGAGTGTGGGATGGGGGAAGTGGGGGATATGGGAGTGTGGGACAGAGGGAGTGTGGGACGGGGGGAGTGTGGGACAGGGGGAGTGTGGGACGGGGGGAGTGTGGGACGGGGGGAGTGTGGGATGGGGGAGTGTGGGATAGGGGAGTGTGGGATGGGGGAGTGTGTGATGCGGGAGTGTGGGACAGAGGGAGTGTGGGATGGGGGAGTGTGGGATGAGGGGAGAGTGGGATGAGGGGAGTGTGGGACGGGGGAGTGTGGGATGGGGGCGTTTGGGATGGGGCGAGTTTGGGACGGGGGAGTGTGGGACGGGGGAGTGTGGGACGGGGGAGTGTGGGATTGGGGGGAGTCTGGAATGGGGGTCTGTGGGTTGGGGGAGTGTGTGATGTGGGAGTGTGGGACAGGGGGAGTGTGGGATGGGGGAGTGTTGGAGGGGTGTAGTGTGGGATGGGGGAGTGTGGGATGGGGGATTGTGTGATGTGAGAATGTGGGACAGGGGGATTGTGGGATGGGGGAGTGCGGGACGGGGGTAGTGTGGGATGGGGGAGAGTGGGGACGGGGGAGTGTGGGACGGGGGGAGTGTGGGATGCGGGAGTGTGGGATGTGGGAGTGTGGGAAAGGGGGAGTGTGGGACAGGGGAAGTGTCCGACAGGGGGAGTGTGGGACGGGGGGAGTGTGGGATGGGGGGAGTGTGGGATGGGGGAGTGTGGGACGGGGGGAGTGTGGGATGGGGAGTGTGGGATGGGGGGAGTGTGGGATGGGGGAGTGTGGGATGGGGGGAGTGTAGGACAGGGTGAATGTGGGACGGGGGAGAGTGGGATGGGGGAGTGTGGGACGTGGGAGTGTGGGACAGGGGGAGTGTGGGATGGGGGAGTGTGGGATGGGGGAGTGTGGGACGGGGAGTGTGGGACGGGGGAGTGTGGGGCGGGGGGAGTGTTGGATGGGGGTGTGTGGGATGGGGGGAGTGTGGGACTGGGGAGTGTGGGACGGGGGGAGTGTGGGATTGGGGAGTGTGGGATTGGGGAGTGTGGGATGGGGGAGTGTGGGACGGGGGAGTGTGGGATGTGGGGAGTGTGGGATGAGGGGAGTGTGGGACGGGTGAGTGTGGGATGGGTGAGTGTGGGACGGGGGGAGTGTGGGAAGGGGGGAGTGTGGGACGGGCGTAGTGTGGGACGGGGGGAGTGTGGACGGGGGGAGTGTGGGACAGGAGTAGTGTGGGACGGGGGGAGTGTGGGACGGGGGGAGTGTGGGACGGGGGGAGTGTGGGACGGGGGGAGTGTGGGATGCGGGTATGTGGGATGTGGGAGTGAGGGACAGGGGGAAGGTGGATCGGGAAGTGTGGGATGGGAGGAGTGTGGGACGGGGCGAATGTGGGATGGGGGAGTGTGGGATGGGGGAGTGTGGGATGGGGGAGTGTGGGATGGGGGAAGTGTGGGATGGGGGCGTGTGGGACGGGGCAGTGTGGGACAGAGGGAGTGTGGGACGGGGTAGTGTGGGACGGGGGGAGTGTGGGACGGAGGGAGTGTGGGACGGGGGGAGTGTGGGACGGGGGGAGTGTGGGACGGGGGATTGTGGGATGGGGTGAGTGTGGGACGGGGGAGTGTGGGACGGGGAATGTGGGACGGGGGAGTGTGGGACGGGGGAGTGTGGGACGGGCGAGTGTGGGACGGCGGAGTGTGGGACGGGGGAGTGTGGGACGGGGGAGTGAGGGACGGGGGAGTGTGGGGCGGGGGAGTGTGGGGCGGGGGAGTGTGGGACGGGGGAGTGTGGGACGGGGGAGTGTGGGACGGGGGAGTGTGGGACGGGGGAGTGTGGGAGGGGGGAATGTGGGACGGGAGGAGTGTGGGACGGGGGGAGTGTGGGACGGGGGGAGTGTGGGACGGGGGGAGTGTGGGACGGGGGGAGTGTGGGACGGGGGAAGTGTGGGACGGGGGAGTGTGGGGTGGGGGAGTGTGGGATGGAGGGAGTGTGGGGGGGGAGTGTTTGATGGGGGAGTGTGGGACGGGGGAGTGTGGGACGGGGGAGTGTGGGACGGGGGAGTGTGGGACGGGGGAGTGTGGGACGGGGCGAGTGTGGGGCGGGGGGAGTGTGGGATGGGGGAGTGTGGGATGGGGGGAGTGTGGAATGGGGGTCTGTGGGATGGGGGAGTGTGTGGTGTGGGAGTGTGGGACAGGGGGAGTGTGGGATGCGGGAGTGTGTGATGTGAGAATGTGGGACGGGGGAGTGTGGGACGGGGGAGTGTGGGACGGGGGGGAGAGTGGGACGGGGGGAGAGTGGGACGGGGGAGAGTGGGACGGGGGGAGTGTGGGACGGGGGGAGTGTGGGACGGGGGGAGTGTGGGATGCGGGTTGTGTGGGATGTGGGAGTGTGGGACAGGGGGAAGGTGGATGGGGAAGTGTGGGATGGGAGGAGTGTGGGACGGGGCGAATGTGGGATGGGGGAGTGTGGGATGGGGGAAGTGTGGGATGGGGGGCGTGTGGGACGGGGCAGTGTGGGACGGGGGAGTGTGGGACGGGTGTAGTGCGGGATGGGGGAGTGTGGGAAGGGGGGAGTGTGGGATGGGGGAGTGTGGGATGGGGGAGTGTGGGATGGGGAGTGTGGGATGGGAGGAGTGTGGGACGGGGCGAATGTGGGATGGGGGAGTGTGGGATGGGGGAAGTGTGGGATGGGGGGCGTGTGGGACGGGGCAATGTGGGACGGGGGAGTGTGGGACGGGGGGAGTGCGGGATGGGGGAGTGTGGGAAGGGGGGAGTGTGGGATGGGGGAGTGTGGGCTGGGGGAAGTGTGGGATATGGGAGTGTGGGACAGAGGGAGTGTGGGACGGGGTAGTGTGGGACGGGGGGAGTGTGGGACGGAGGGAGTGTGGGACGGGGGGAGTGTGGGACGGGGGGAGTGTGGGATGGGGAGTGCGGGATATGGGAGTGTGGGACAGAGTGAGTGTGGGACAGGGGGAGTGTGGGATGGGGGAGTGTGGGATGGGGGGTGTGTGGGACGGGGGTAGTGTGGGACGGGGGGAGTGTGGGACGGGGGGAGAGTGGGACGGGGGGAGTGTGGGACAGGGGGAGTGTGGGATGGGGGAGTGTGGGATGGTGGGCGTGTGGGACGGGGGAGTGTGGGACGGGGGGAGTACGGGATGGGTGAGTGTGGGAAAGGGGGGAGTGTGGGATGGGGGAGTGTGGGATGGGGGAAGTGGGGAATATGGGAGTGTGGGACAGAGGGAGTGTGGGACAGGGGGAGTGTGGGACAGGGGGAGTGTGGACGGGAGGAGTGTGGGACGGGGGGAGTGTGGGACGGGGGGAGTGTGGGATGGGGGAGTGTGGGATGAGGGGAGAGTGCGATGAGGGGTGTGCGGGACGGGGGAGTGTGGGATGGGGGCGTTTGGGATGGGGGGAGTGTGGGACGGGGGAGTGTGGGACAGGGGAGTGTGGGATGGGGAGTGTGGGACGGGGGAGTGTGGGACGGGGGAGTGTGGGGTGGGGGGAGTCTGGAATAGGGGTCTGTGGGATGGGGGAGTGTGTGATGTGGGAGTGTGGGACAGGGGGAGTGTGGGATGGGGGATTGTGTGATGTGAGAATGTGGGACAGGGGGAGTGTGGGATGGGGGAGTGCGGGACGGGGGTAGTGTGGGATGGGGGAGTGTGGGACGGGGGGAGTGTGGGATGGGGGAGTGTGGGATGGGGGGAGTCTGGGATGTAGGAGTGTGGGAAAGGGGGAGTGTGGGACAGGGGGAGTGTGGGACAGGGGGAGTGTGGGACGGGGGGAGTGTGGGATGGGGGAGTGTGGGATGGGGGAGTGTGGGACGGGGGGAGTGTGGGATGGGGGAGTGTGGGATGGGGGGAGTGTGGGATGGGGGAGTGTGGGATGGGGGGAGTGTGGGACAGGGTGAATGTGGGACGGGGCTAGAGTGGGATGGGGGAGTGTGGGACGTGGGAGTGTGGGACAGGGGGAGTGTGGGATGGGGGAGTGTGGGATGGGGTGGTGGGACGGTTTAGTGTGGGACGGGGGAATGTCAGATGGGGGAGTGTGGGACGGGGAGTGTGGGACGGGGGAGTGTGGGACGGGGGGAGTGTTGGATGGGGGAGTGTGGGATGGGGGGAGTGTGGGACTGGGGAGTGTGGGACGGGGGGAGTGTGGGATTGTGGAGTGTGGGATGGGGGAGTGTGGGACGGGGGAGTGTGGGATGTGGGGAGTGTGGGATGAGGGGAGTGTGGGACGGGTGAATGTGGGACGGGTGAGTGAGGGACGGGGGGTGTGTGGGACAGAGGGAGTGTGGGACGGGGGGAGTGTGGGACGGGGGAGTGTGGGACGGGGGAGTGTGGGACGGGGGAGTGTGGGACGGGGGAGTGTGGGACGGGGGAGTGTGGGAGGGGGGACTGTGGGACGGGAGGAGTGTGGGACGGGGGAGTGTGGGACGGGGGAGTGTGGGACGGGGGGAGTGTGGGACGGGTGGAGTGTGGGACGGGGGGAGTGTGGGACGGGGGGAATGTGGGACGGGGGAGTGTGGGATGGGGGGAGTGTGGGATGGGGGAGTGTGGGGGGGGAGTGTTTGATGGGGGAGTGTGGGACGGGGGAGTGTGGGACGGGGGAGTGTGGGACGGGGGAGTGTGGGACGGGGGAGTGTGGGACGGGGCGAGTGTGGGACGGGGGGAGTGTGGGATGGGGGAGTGTGGGATGGGGGGAGTGTGGAATGGGGGTCTGTGGGATGGGGGAGTGTGTGATGTGGGAGTGTGGGTCAGGGGGAGTGTGGGACGGGGGAGTGTGGGACGGGGGGAGAGTGGGACGGGGGGTGAGTGGGACGGGGGGAGAGTGGGACGGGGGGAGTGCGGGACGGGGGGAGTGTGGGACGGGGGGAGTGTGGGATGCGGGTGTGTGGGATGTGGGAGTGTGGGACAGGGGGAATGTGGATGGGGAAGTTTGGGATGGGAGGAATGTGGGACGGGGCGAATGTGGGATGGGGGAGTGTGGGATTGGGGGCGTGTGGGATGGGGTGTGTGGGAAGGGGGGAGTGTGGGATGGGGGAGTGTGGGATGGGGGAGTGTGGGATGGGGAGTGTGGGATGGGAGGAGTGTGGGACGTTGCAAATGTGGGATGGGGGAGTGTGGGATGGGGGAAGTGTGGGATGGGGGGCGTGTGGGATGGGGGAGTGTGGGACGGGGGAGTGTGGGACGGGGCAGTGCGGGATGGGGGTGTGTGGGAAGGGGGGAGTGGGATGGGGGAGTGTGGGATGGGGGAAGTGTGGGATATGGGAGTGTGGGACAGAGGGAGTGTGGGACGGCGGGAGTGTGGGACGGGGGGAGTGTGGGATGGGGGAGTGCGGGATATGGGAGCGTGGGACAGAGTGAGTGTGGGACGGGGGAGTGTGGGATGGGGGAGTGTGGGATGGGGGGTGTGTGGGACGGGGGTAGTGTGGGACGGGGGGAGTGTGGGACGGGGGCAGAGTGGGACGGGGGGAGTGTGGGACAGGGGGAGTGTGGGATGGGGGAGTGTGGGAAGGGGGGAGTGTGGGATGGGGGAGTGTGGGCTGGGGGAAGTGTGGGATATGGGAGTGTGGGACAGAGGGAGTGTGGGACGGGGTAGTGTGGGACGGGGGGAGTGTGGGACGGAGGGAGTGTGGGACGGGGGGAGTGTGGGACGGGGGGAGTGTGGGATGGGGGAGTGCGGGATATGGGAGTGTGGGACAGAGTGAGTGTGGGACAGGGGGAGTGTGGGATGGGGGAGTGTGGGATGGGGGGTGTGTGGGACGGGGGTAGTGTGGGACGGGGGGAGTGTGGGACGGGGGGAGAGTGGGACGGGGGGAGTGTGGGACAGGGGGAGTGTGGGATGGGGGAGTGTGGGATGGTGGGCGTGTGGGACGGGGGAGTGTGGGACGGGGGGAGTACGGGATGGGGGAGTGTGGGAAAGGGGGGAGTGTGGGATGGGGGAGTGTGGGATGGGGGAAGTGGGGAATATGGGAGTGTGGGACAGAGGGAGTGTGGGACAGGGGGAGTGTGGGACAGGGGGAGTGTGGGACGGGAGGAGTGTGGGACGGGGGGAGTGCGGGACGGGGGGAGTGTGGGATGGGGGAGTGTGGGATGAGGGGAGAGTGCGATGAGGGGTGTGTGGGACGGGGGAGTGTGGGATGGGGGCGTTTGGGATGGGGGGTGTGTGGGACGGGGGAGTGTGGGACAGGGGAGTGTGGGATGGGGAGTGTGGGACGGGGGAGTGTGGGGTGGGGGGAGTCTGGACTGGGGGTCTGTGGGATGGGGGAGTGTGTGATGTGGGAGTGTGGGATGGGGGGAGTGTGGGATGGGGGAGTGCGGGATATGGGAGCGTGGGACAGAGTGAGTGTGGGACGGGGGAGTGTGGGATGGGGGAGTGTGGGATGGGGGGTGTGTGGGACGGGGGTAGTGTGGGACGGGGGGAGTGTGGGACGGGGGCAGAGTGGGACGGGGGGAGTGTGGGACGGGGGAGTGTGGGATGGGGGAGTGTGGGATGGGGGGCGTGTGGGACGGGGGAGTGTGGGACGGGGGAGTGTGGGACGGGGGGAGTACGGGATGGGGGAGTGTGGGAAGGGGGGAGTGTGGCATGGGGGAGTGTGGGATGGGGGAAGTGGGGGATATGGGAGTGTGGGACAGAGGGAGTGTGGGACGGGGGGAGTGTGGGACAGGGGGAGTGTGGGACGGGGGGAGTGTGGGACGGGGGGAGTGTGGGATGGGGGAGTGTGGGATAGGGGAGTGTGGGATGGGGGAGTGTGTGATGCGGGAGTGTGGGACAGAGGGAGTGTGGGATGGGGGAGTGTGGGATGAGGGGAGAGTGGGATGAGGGGAGTGTGGGACGGGGGAGTGTGGGATGGGGGCGTTTGGGATGGGGCGAGTTTGGGACGGGGGAGTGTGGGACGGGGAGTGTGGGACGGGGGAGTGTGGGACGGGGGAGTGTGGGACGGGGGAGTGTGGGATTGGGGGGAGTCTGGAATGGGGGTCTGTGGGTTGGGGGAGTGTGTGATGTGGGAGTGTGGGACAGGGGGAGTGTGGGATGGGGGAGTGTTGGAGGGGTGTAGTGTGGGATGGGGGAGTGTGGGATGGGGGATTGTGTGATGTGAGAATGTGGGACAGGGGGAGTGTGGGATGGGGGAGTGCGGGACGGGGGTAGTGTGGGATGGGGGAGTGTGGGACGGGGGGAGTGTGGGACGGGGGAGTGTGGGACGGGGGGAGTGTGGGATGCGGGAGTGTGGGATGTGGGAGTGTGGGAAAGGGGGAGTGTGGGACAGGGGAAGTGTCCGACAGGGGGAGTGTGGGACGGGGGGAGTGTGGGATGGGGGGAGTGTGGGATGGGGGAGTGTGGGACGGGGGGAGTGTGGGATGGGGGAGTGTGGGATGGGGGGAGTGTGGGATGGGGGAGTGTGGGATGGGGGGAGTGTGGGACAGGGTGAATGTGGGACGGGGGAGAGTGGGATGGGGGAGTGTGGGACGTGGGAGTGTGGGACAGGGGGAGTGTGGGATGGGGGAGTGTGGGATGGGGGAATGTGGGACGGGGAGTGTGGGACGGGGGAGTGTGGGACGGGGGGAGTGTTGGATGGGGGTGTGTGGGATGGGGGGAGTGTGGGACTGGGGAGTGTGGGACGGGGGGAGTGTGGGATTGGGGAGTGTGGGATGGGGGAGTGTGGGACGGGGGAGTGTGGGATGTGGGGAGTGTGGGATGAGGGGAGTGTGGGACGGGTGAGTGTGGGACGGGTGAGTGTGGGACGGGGGGAGTGTGGGAAGGGGGGAGTGTGGGACGGGGGTAGTGTGGGACGGGGGGAGTGTGGGACGGGGGGAGTGTGGGACGGGAGTAGTGTGGGACGGGGGGAGTGTGGGACGGGGGGAGTGTGGGACGGGGGGAGTGTGGGACGGGGGGAGTGTGGGATGCGGGTGTGTGGGATGTGGGAGTGTGGGACAGGGGGAAGGTGGATCGGGAAGTGTGGGATGGGAGGAGTGTGGGACGGGGCGAATGTGGGATGGGGGAGTGTGGGATGGGGGAGTGTGGGATGGGGGAGTGTGGGATGGGGGAGTGTGGGATGGGAGGAGTGTGGGACGGGGCGAATGTGGGATGGGGGAGTGTGGGATGGGGGAAGTGTGGGATGGGGGCGTGTGGGACGGGGCAGTGTGGGACGGGGGAGTGTGGGACGGGGGAGTGTGGGATGGGGGAGTGTGGGCTGGGGGAAGTGTGGGATATGGGAGTGTGGGACAGAGGGAGTGTGGGACGGGGTAGTGTGGGACGGGGGGAGTGTGGGACGGAGGGAGTGTGGGACGGGGGAGTGTGGGACGGGGGGAGTGTGGGATGGGGGAGTGCGGGATATGGGAGTGTGGGACAGAGTGAGTGTGGGACAGGGGGAGTGTGGGATGGGGGAGTGTGGGATGGGGGGTGTGTGGGACGGGGGTAGTGTGGGACGGGGGGAGTGTGGGACGGGGGAAGAGTGGGACGGGGGGAGTGTGGGACGGGGGAGTGTGGGATGGGGGAGTGTGGGATGGTGGGCGTGTGGGACGGGGGAGTGTGGGACGGGGGGAGTTTGGGATGGGGGAGTGTGGGATGGGGGGAGCGTGGGACGGGGGGAGTGTGGGACGGGGGGAGAGTGGGACGGGGGGAGTGTGGGATGTGGGAATGCGGGACAGGGGGAATGTGGGACAGGGGGAGTGTGGGACGGGGTGAATGTGGGACGGGGTGAATGTGGGACGCGGGAGTGTGGGACGGGGGAGTGTGGGATGGGGGGCGTGTGGGATGGGGGAGTGTGGGACGGGGGAGTGTGGGACGGGGCAGTGCGGGATGGGGGTGTGTGGGAAGGGGGGAGTGGGATGTGGGAGTGTGGGATGGGGGAAGTGTGGGATATGGGAGTGTGGGACAGAGGGAGTGTGGGACGGGGGGAGTGTGGGACGGGGGGAGTGTGGGACGGGGGGAGTGTGGGACGGGGGGAGTGTGGGATGGGGGAGTGCGGGATATGGGAGCGTGGGACAGAGTGAGTGTGGGACGGGGGAGTGTGGGATGGGGGAGTGTGGGATGGGGGGTGTGTGGGACGGGGGTAGTGTGGGACGGGGGGAGTGTGGGACGGGGGCAGAGTGGGATGGGGGGAGTGTGGGACAGGGGGAGTGTGGGATGGGGGAGTGTGGGATGGGGGGCGTGTGGGACGGGGGAGTGTGGGACGGGGGAGTGTGGGACGGGGGGAGTACGGGATGGGGGAGTGTGGGAAGGGGGGAGTGTGGGATGGGGGAGTGTGGGATGGGGGAAGTGGGGGATATGGGAGTGTGGGACAGAGGGAGTGTGGGACGGGGGAGTGTGGGACAGGGGGAGTGTGGGACGGGGGGAGTGTGGGACGGGGGGAGTGTGGGATGGGGGATTGTGGGATAGGGGAGTGTGGGATGGGGGAGTGTGTGATGCGGGAGTGTGGGACAGAGGGAGTGTGGGATGGGGGAGTGTGGGATGAGGGGAGAGTGGGATGAGGGGAGTGTGGGACGGGGGAGTGTGGGATGGGGGCGTTTGGGATGGGGCGAGTTTGGGACGGGGGAGTGTGGGACGGGGAGTGTGGGACGGGGGAGTGTGGGACGGGGGAGTGTGGGACGGGGGAGTGTGGGATTGGGGGGAGTCTGGAATGGGGGTCTGTGGGTTGGGGGAGTGTGTGATGTGGGAGTGTGGGACAGGGGGAGTGTGGGATGGGGGAGTGTTGGAGGGGTGTAGTGTGGGATGGGGGAGTGTGGGATGGGGGATTGTGTGATGTGAGAATGTGGGACAGGGGGAGTGTGGGATGGGGGAGTGCGGGACGGGGGTAGTGTGGGATGGGGGAGTGTGGGACGGGGGAGTGTGGGACGGGGGGAGTGTGGGATTCGGGAGTGTGGGATGTGGGAGTGTGGGAAAGGGGGAGTGTGGGACAGGGGAAGTGTCCGACAGGGGGAGTGTGGGACGGGGGGAGTGTGGGATGGGGGGAGTGTGGGATGGGGGAGTGTGGGACGGGGGGAGTGTGGGATGGGGGAGTGTGGGATGGGGGGAGTGTGGGATGGGGGAGTGTGGGATGGGGGGAGTGTGGGACAGGGTGAATGTGGGACGGGGGAGAGTGGGATGGGGGAGTGTGGGACGTGGGAGTGTGGGACAGGGGGAGTGTGGGATGGGGGAGTGTGGGATGGGGGAATGTGGGACGGGGAGTGTGGGACGGGGGAGTGTGGGACGGGGGGAGTGTTGGATGGGGGTGTGTGGGATGGGGGGAGTGTGGGACTGGGGAGTGTGGGACGGGGGGAGTGTGGGATTGGGGAGTGTGGGATGGGGGAGTGTGGGACGGGGGAGTGTGGGATGTGGGGAGTGTGGGATGAGGGGAGTGTGGGACGGTGAGTGTGGGACGGGTGAGTGTGGGACGGGGGGAGTGTGGGAAGGGGGGAGTGTGGGACGGGGGTAGTGTGGGACGGGGGGAGTGTGGGACGGGGGGAGTGTGGGACGGGAGTAGTGTGGGACGGGGGGAGTGTGGGACGGGGGGAGTGTGGGACGGGGGGAGTGTGGGATGCGGGGTGTGTGGGATGTGGGAGTGTGGGACAGGGGGAAGGTGGATCGGGAAGTGTGGGATGGGAGGAGTGTGGGACGGGGCGAATGTGGGATGGGGGAGTGTGGGATGGGGGAGTGTGGGATGGGGGAGTGTGGGATGGGGGAGTGTGGGATGGGAGGAGTGTGGGACGGGGCGAATGTGGGATGGGGGAGTGTGGGATGGGGGAAGTGTGGGATGGGGGGCGTGTGGGACGGGGCAGTGTGGGACGGGGGAGTGTGGGACTGGCGAGTGTGGGATGGGGGAGTGTGGGCTGGGGGAAGTGTGGGATATGGGAGTGTGGGACAGAGGGAGTGTGGGACGGGGTAGTGTGGGACGGGGGGAGTGTGGGACGGAGGGAGTGTGGGACGGGGGGAGTGTGGGACGGGGGGAGTGTGGGATGGGGGAGTGCGGGATATGGGAGTGTGGGACAGAGTGAGTGTGGGACAGGGGGAGTGTGGGATGGGGGAGTGTGGGATGGGGGGTGTGTGGGACGGGGGTAGTGTGGGACGGGGGGAGTGTGGGACGGGGGGAGAGTGGGACGGGGGGAGTGTGGGACAGGGGGAGTGTGGGATGGGGGAGTGTGGGATGGTGGGCGTGTGGGACGGGGGAGTGTGGGACGGGGGGAGTTTGGGATGGGGGAGTGTGGGATGGGGGGAGCGTGGGACGGGGGGAGTGTGGGACGGGGGGAGAGTGGGACTGGGGGAGTGTGGGATGTGGGAATGCGGGACAGGGGGAATGTGGGACAGGGGGAATGTGGGACGGGGTGAATGTGGGAACGGGGTGAATGTGGGACGGGGGAGTGTGGGACGGGGGAGTGTGGGGCGGGGGAGTGTGGGGCGGGGGAGTGTGGGACGGGGGAGTGTGGGACGGGGGGAGTGTGGGACGGGGGGAGTGTGGGATGCGGGTGTGTGGGATGTGGGAGTGTGGGACAGGGGGAAGGTGGATCGGGAAGTGTGGGATGGGAGGAGTGTGGGACGGGGCGAATGTGGGATGGGGGAGTGTGGGATGGGGGAGTGTGGGATGGGGGAGTGTGGGATGGGGGAGTGTGGGATGGGAGGAGTGTGGGACGGGGCGAATGTGGGATGGGGGAGTGTGGGATGGGGGAAGTGTGGGATGGGGGGCGTGTGGGACGGGGCAGTGTGGGACGGGGGAGTGTGGGACGGGGGAGTGTGGGATGGGGGAGTGTGGGCTGGGGGAAGTGTGGGATATGGGAGTGTGGGACAGAGGGAGTGTGGGACGGGGTAGTGTGGGACGGGGGGAGTGTGGGACGGAGGGAGTGTGGGACGGGGGAGTGTGGGACGGGGGGAGTGTGGGATGGGGGAGTGCGGGATATGGGAGTGTGGGACAGAGTGAGTGTGGGACAGGGGGAGTGTGGGATGGGGGAGTGTGGGATGGGGGGTGTGTGGGACGGGGGTAGTGTGGGACGGGGGGAGTGTGGGACGGGGGAAGAGTGGGACGGGGGGAGTGTGGGACGGGGGAGTGTGGGATGGGGGAGTGTGGGATGGTGGGCGTGTGGGACGGGGGAGTGTGGGACGGGGGGAGTTTGGGATGGGGGAGTGTGGGATGGGGGGAGCGTGGGACGGGGGGAGTGTGGGACGGGGGGAGAGTGGGACGGGGGGAGTGTGGGATGTGGGAATGCGGGACAGGGGGAATGTGGGACAGGGGGAGTGTGGGACGGGGTGAATGTGGGACGGGGTGAATGTGGGACGCGGGAGTGTGGGACGGGGGAGTGTGGGATGGGGGGCGTGTGGGATGGGGGAGTGTGGGACGGGGGAGTGTGGGACGGGGCAGTGCGGGATGGGGGTGTGTGGGAAGGGGGGAGTGGGATGTGGGAGTTTGGGATGGGGGAAGTGTGGGATATGGGAGTGTGGGACAGAGGGAGTGTGGGACGGGGGGAGTGTGGGACGGGGGGAGTGTGGGACGGGGGGAGTGTGGGACGGGGGGAGTGTGGGATGGGGGAGTGCGGGATATGGGAGCGTGGGACAGAGTGAGTGTGGGACGGGGGAGTGTGGGATGGGGGAGTGTGGGATGGGGGGTGTGTGGGACGGGGGTAGTGTGGGACGGGGGGAGTGTGGGACGGGGGCAGAGTGGGATGGGGGGAGTGTGGGACAGGGGGAGTGTGGGATGGGGGAGTGTGGGATGGGGGGCGTGTGGGACGGGGGAGTGTGGGACGGGGGAGTGTGGGACGGGGGGAGTACGGGATGGGGGAGTGTGGGAAGGGGGGAGTGTGGGATGGGGGAGTGTGGGATGGGGGAAGTGGGGGATATGGGAGTGTGGGACAGAGGGAGTGTGGGACGGGGGAGTGTGGGACAGGGGGAGTGTGGGACGGGGGGAGTGTGGGACGGGGGGAGTGTGGGATGGGGGATTGTGGGATAGGGGAGTGTGGGATGGGGGAGTGTGTGATGCGGGAGTGTGGGACAGAGGGAGTGTGGGATGGGGGAGTGTGGGATGAGGGGAGAGTGGGATGAGGGGAGTGTGGGACGGGGGAGTGTGGGATGGGGGCGTTTGGGATGGGGCGAGTTTGGGACGGGGGAGTGTGGGACGGGGAGTGTGGGACGGGGGAGTGTGGGACGGGGGAGTGTGGGACGGGGGAGTGTGGGATTGGGGGGAGTCTGGAATGGGGGTCTGTGGGTTGGGGGAGTGTGTGATGTGGGAGTGTGGGACAGGGGGAGTGTGGGATGGGGGAGTGTTGGAGGGGTGTAGTGTGGGATGGGGGAGTGTGGGATGGGGGATTGTGTGATGTGAGAATGTGGGACAGGGGGAGTGTGGGATGGGGGAGTGCGGGACGGGGGTAGTGTGGGATGGGGGAGTGTGGGACGGGGGAGTGTGGGACGGGGGGAGTGTGGGATTCGGGAGTGTGGGATGTGGGAGTGTGGGAAAGGGGGAGTGTGGGACAGGGGAAGTGTCCGACAGGGGGAGTGTGGGACGGGGGGAGTGTGGGATGGGGGGAGTGTGGGATGGGGGAGTGTGGGACGGGGGGAGTGTGGGATGGGGGAGTGTGGGATGGGGGGAGTGTGGGATGGGGGAGTGTGGGATGGGGGGAGTGTGGGACAGGGTGAATGTGGGACGGGGGAGAGTGGGATGGGGAATGTGGGACGTGGGAGTGTGGGACAGGGGGAGTGTGGGATGGGGGAGTGTGGGATGGGGGAATGTGGGACGGGGAGTGTGGGACGGGGGAGTGTGGGACGGGGGGAGTGTTGGATGGGGGTGTGTGGGATGGGGGGAGTGTGGGACTGGGGAGTGTGGGACGGGGGGAGTGTGGGATTGGGGAGTGTGGGATGGGGGAGTGTGGGACGGGGGAGTGTGGGATGTGGGGAGTGTGGGATGAGGGGAGTGTGGGACGGGTGAGTGTGGGACGGGTGAGTGTGGGACGGGGGGAGTGTGGGAAGGGGGGAGTGTGGGACGGGGGTAGTGTGGGACGGGGGTGAGTGTGGGACGGGGGGAGTGTGGGACGGGAGTAGTGTGGGACGGGGGGAGTGTGGGACGGGGGGAGTGTGGGACGGGGGGAGTGTGGGATGCGGGTGTGTGGGATGTGGGAGTGTGGGACAGGGGGAAGGTGGATCGGGAAGTGTGGGATGGGAGGAGTGTGGGACGGGGCGAATGTGGGATGGGGGAGTGTGGGATGGGGGAGTGTGGGATGGGGGAGTGTGGGATGGGGGAGTGTGGGATGGGAGGAGTGTGGGACGGGGCGAATGTGGGATGGGGGAGTGTGGGATGGGGGAAGTGTGGGATGGGGGGCGTGTGGGACGGGGCAGTGTGGGACGGGGGAGTGTGGGACGGGGGAGTGTGGGATGGGGGAGTGTGGGCTGGGGGAAGTGTGGGATATGGGAGTGTGGGACAGAGGGAGTGTGGGACGGGGTAGTGTGGGACGGGGGGAGTGTGGGACGGAGGGAGTGTGGGACGGGGGGAGTGTGGGACGGGGGGAGTGTGGGATGGGGGAGTGCGGGATATGGGAGTGTGGGACAGAGTGAGTGTGGGACAGGGGGAGTGTGGGATGGGGGAGTGTGGGATGGGGGGTGTGTGGGACGGGGGTAGTGTGGGACGGGGGGAGTGTGGGACGGGGGGAGAGTGGGACGGGGGGAGTGTGGGACAGGGGGAGTGTGGGATGGGGGAGTGTGGGATGGTGGGCGTGTGGGACGGGGGAGTGTGGGACGGGGGGAGTTTGGGATGGGGGAGTGTGGGATGGGGGGAGCGTGGGACGGGGGGAGTGTGGGACGGGGGGAGAGTGGGACTGGGGGAGTGTGGGATGTGGGAATGCGGGACAGGGGGAATGTGGGACAGGGGGAATGTGGGACGGGGTGAATGTGGGAACGGGGTGAATGTGGGACGGGGGAGTGTGGGACGGGGGAGTGTGGGGCGGGGGAGTGTGGGGCGGGGGAGTGTGGGACGGGGGAGTGTGGAATGGGGCGAGTGTGGGACGGGGGAATGTGGGACGGGGGAGTGTGGGACGGGGGAGTGTGGGACGGGGGATTGTGGGATGGGGTGAGTGTGGGATGGGGGAGTGTGGGACGGGGGAATGTGGGACGGGGGAGTGTGGGACGGGGGAGTGAGGGACGGGGGAGTGTGGGGCGGGGGAGTGTAGGGCGGGGGGAGTGTGGGACGGGGGAGTGTGGGACGGGGGAGTGTGGGACGGGGGAGTGTGGGACGGGGGAGTGTGGGACGGGAGAGTGTGGGACGGGGGAGTGTGGGACGGGGGAGTGTGGGAGGGGGGAATGTGGGACGGGAGGAGTGTGGGACGGGGGGAGTGTGGGACGGGGGGAGTGTGGGACGGGGGGAGTGTGGGACGGGGGGGAGTGTGGGACGGGGGAAGTGTGGGACGGGGGAGTGTGTGGTGGGGGAGTGTGGGATGGGGGGAGTGTGGGGGGGGAGTGTTTGATGGGGGAGTGTGGGACGGGGGAGTGTGGGACGGGGGAGTGTGGGACGGGGGAGTGTGGGACGGGGGAGTGTGGGACGGGGGGAGTGTGGGACGGGGCGAGTGTGGGGCGGGGGGAGTGTGGGATGGGGGAGTGTGGGATGGGGGGAGTGTGGAATGGGGGTCTGTGGGATGGGGGAGTGTGTGATGTGGGAGTGTGGGACAGGGGGAGTGTGGGATGCGGGAGTGTGTGATGTGAGAATGTGGGACAGGGGGAGTGTGGGACGGGGGAGTGTGGGACGGGGGGAGAGTGGGACGGGGGGAGAGTGGGACGGGGGAGAGTGGGACGGGGGGAGTGTGGGACGGGGGGAGTGTGGGACGGGGGGAGTGTGGGACGGGGGGAGTGTGGGACGGGGGAAGAGTGGGACGGGGGGAGTGTGGGACGGGGGAGTGTGGGATGGGGGAGTGTGGGATGGTGGGCGTGTGGGACGGGGGAGTGTGGGACGGGGGGAGTTTGGGATGGGGGAGTGTGGGATGGGGGGAGCGTGGGACGGGGGGAGTGTGGGACGGGGGGGAGAGTGGGACGGGGGGAGTGTGGGATGTGGGAATGCGGGACAGGGGGAATGTGGGACAGGGGGAGTGTGGGACGGGGTGAATGTGGGACGGGGTGAATGTGGGACGGGGGAGTGTGGGACGGGGGAGTGTGGGATGGGGGGGCGTGTGGGATGGGGGAGTGTGGGACGGGGGAGTGTGGGACGGGGCAGTGCGGGATGGGGGTGTGTGGGAAGGGGGGAGTGGGATGTGGGAGTGTGGGATGGGGGAAGTGTGGGATATGGGAGTGTGGGACAGAGGGGAGTGTGGGACGGGGGGAGTGTGGGACGGGGGGAGTGTGGGACGGGGGGAGTGTGGGACGGGGGGAGTGTGGGATGGGGGAGTGCGGGATATGGGAGCGTGGGACAGAGTGAGTGTGGGACGGGGGAGTGTGGGATGGGGGAGTGTGGGATGGGGGGTGTGTGGGACGGGGGTAGTGTGGGACGGGGGGAGTGTGGGACGGGGGCAGAGTGGGATGGGGGGAGTGTGGGACAGGGGGAGTGTGGGATGGGGGAGTGTGGGATGGGGGGCGTGTGGGACGGGGGAGTGTGGGACGGGGGAGTGTGGGACGGGGGGAGTACGGGATGGGGGAGTGTGGGAAGGGGGGAGTGTGGGATGGGGGAGTGTGGGATGGGGGAAGTGGGGGATATGGGAGTGTGGGACAGAGGGAGTGTGGGACGGGGGAGTGTGGGACAGGGGGAGTGTGGGACGGGGGGAGTGTGGGACGGGGGGAGTGTGGGATGGGGGATTGTGGGATAGGGGAGTGTGGGATGGGGGAGTGTGTGATGCGGGAGTGTGGGACAGAGGGAGTGTGGGATGGGGGAGTGTGGGATGAGGGGAGAGTGGGATGAGGGGAGTGTGGGACGGGGGAGTGTGGGATGGGGGCGTTTGGGATGGGGCGAGTTTGGGACGGGGGAGTGTGGGACGGGGAGTGTGGGACGGGGGAGTGTGGGACGGGGGAGTGTGGGACGGGGGAGTGTGGGATTGGGGGGAGTCTGGAATGGGGGTCTGTGGGTTGGGGGAGTGTGTGATGTGGGAGTGTGGGACAGGGGGAGTGTGGGATGGGGGAGTGTTGGAGGGGTGTAGTGTGGGATGGGGGAGTGTGGGATGGGGGATTGTGTGATGTGAGAATGTGGGACAGGGGGAGTGTGGGATGGGGGAGTGCGGGACGGGGGTAGTGTGGGATGGGGGAGTGTGGGACGGGGGAGTGTGGGACGGGGGGAGTGTGGGATTCGGGAGTGTGGGATGTGGGAGTGTGGGAAAGGGGGAGTGTGGGACAGGGGAAGTGTCCGACAGGGGGAGTGTGGGACGGGGGGAGTGTGGGATGGGGGGAGTGTGGGATGGGGGAGTGTGGGACGGGGGGAGTGTGGGATGGGGGAGTGTGGGATGGGGGGAGTGTGGGATGGGGGAGTGTGGGATGGGGGGAGTGTGGGACAGGGTGAATGTGGGATGGGGGAGAGTGGGATGGGGGAGTGTGGGACGTGGGAGTGTGGGACAGGGGGAGTGTGGGATGGGGGAGTGTGGGATGGGGGAATGTGGGACGGGGAGTGTGGGACGGGGGAGTGTGGGACGGGGGGAGTGTTGGATGGGGGTGTGTGGGATGGGGGGGAGTGTGGGACTGGGGAGTGTGGGACGGGGGGAGTGTGGGATTGGGGAGTGTGGGATGGGGGAGTGTGGGACGGGGGAGTGTGGGATGTGGGGAGTGTGGGATGAGGGGAGTGTGGGACGGGTGAGTGTGGGACGGGTGAGTGTGGGACGGGGGGAGTGTGGGAAGGGGGGAGTGTGGGACGGGGGTAGTGTGGGACGGGGGGAGTGTGGGACGGGGGGAGTGTGGGACGGGAGTAGTGTGGGACGGGGGGAGTGTGGGACGGGGGGAGTGTGGGACGGGGGGAGTGTGGGATGCGGGTGTGTGGGATGTGGGAGTGTGGGACAGGGGGAAGGTGGATCGGGAAGTGTGGGATGGGAGGAGTGTGGGACGGGGCGAATGTGGGATGGGGGAGTGTGGGATGGGGGAGTGTGGGATGGGGGAGTGTGGGATGGGGGAGTGTGGGATGGGAGGAGTGTGGGACGGGGCGAATGTGGGATGGGGGAGTGTGGGATGGGGGAAGTGTGGGATGGGGGGCGTGTGGGACGGGGCAGTGTGGGACGGGGGAGTGTGGGACGGGGGAGTGTGGGATGGGGGAGTGTGGGCTGGGGGAAGTGTGGGATATGGGAGTGTGGGACAGAGGGAGTGTGGGACGGGGTAGTGTGGGACGGGGGGAGTGTGGGACGGAGGGAGTGTGGGACGGGGGGAGTGTGGGACGGGGGGAGTGTGGGATGGGGGAGTGCGGGATATGGGAGTGTGGGACAGAGTGAGTGTGGGACAGGGGGAGTGTGGGATGGGGGAGTGTGGGATGGGGGGTGTGTGGGACGGGGGTAGTGTGGGACGGGGGGAGTGTGGGACGGGGGGAGAGTGGGACGGGGGGAGTGTGGGACAGGGGGAGTGTGGGATGGGGGAGTGTGGGATGGTGGGCGTGTGGGACGGGGGAGTGTGGGACGGGGGGAGTTTGGGATGGGGGAGTGTGGGATGGGGGGAGCGTGGGACGGGGGGAGTGTGGGACGGGGGGAGAGTGGGACGGGGGGAGTGTGGGATGTGGGAATGCGGGACAGGGGGAATGTGGGACAGGGGGAATGTGGGACGGGGTGAATGTGGGAACGGGGTGAATGTGGGACGGGGGAGTGTGGGACGGGGGAGTGTGGGGCGGGGGAGTGTGGGGCGTGGGAGTGTGGGACGGGGGAGTGTGGAATGGGGCGAGTGTGGGACGGGGGAATGTGGGACGGGGGAGTGTGGGACGGGGGGAGTGTGGGACGGGGGATTGTGGGATGGGGTGAGTGTGGGACGGGGGAGTGTGGGACGGGGGAATGTGGGACGGGGGAGTGTGGGACGGGGGAGTGAGGGACGGGGGAGTGTGGGGCGGGGGAGTGTAGGGCGGGGGAGTGTGGGACGGGGGAGTGTGGGACGGGGGAGTGTGGGACGGGGGAGTGTGGGACGGGAGAGTGTGGGACGGGGGAGTGTGGGACGGGGGAGTGTGGGAGGGGGGAATGTGGGACGGGAGGAGTGTGGGACGGGGGGAGTGTGGGACGGGGGGAGTGTGGGACGGGGGGAGTGTGGGACGGGGGGAGTGTGGGACGGGGGAAGTGTGGGACGGGGGAGTGTGGGGTGGGGGAGTGTGGGATGGGGGGAGTGTGGGGGGGGAGTGTTTGATGGGGGAGTGTGGGACGGGGGAGTGTGGGACGGGGGAGTGTGGGACGGGGGAGTGTGGGACGGGGGAGTGTGGGACGGGGCGAGTGTGGGGCGGGGGGGAGTGTGGGATGGGGGAGTGTGGGATGGGGGGAGTGTGGAATGGGGGTCTGTGGGATGGGGGAGTGTGTGATGTGGGAGTGTGGGACAGGGGGAGTGTGGGATGCGGGAGTGTGTGATGTGAGAATGTGGGACAGGGGGAGTGTGGGACGGGGGAGTGTGGGACGGGGGGAGAGTGGGACGGGGGGAGAGTGGGACGGGGGAGAGTGGGACGGGGGGGAGTGTGGGACGGGGGGAGTGTGGGACGGGGGGAGTGTGGGATGCGGGTGTGTGGGATGTGGGAGTGTGGGACAGGGGGAAGGTGGATGGGGAAGTGTGGGATGGGAGGAGTGTGGGACGGGGCGAATGTGGGATGGGGGAGTGTGGGATGGGGGAAGTGTGGGATGGGGGGCGTGTGGGACGGGGCAGTGTGGGACGGGGGAGTGTGGGACGGGGGGAGTGCGGGATGGGGGAGTGTGGGAAGGGGGGAGTGTGGGATGGGGGAGTGTGGGATGGGGGAGTGTGGGATGGGGGAGTGTGGGATGGGAGGAGTGTGGGACGGGGCGGCGAATGTGGGATGGGGGAGTGTGGGATGGGGGAAGTGTGGGATGGGGGGCGTGTGGGACGGGGCAATGTGGGACGGGGGAGTGTGGGACGGGGGGAGTGCGGGATGGGGGAGTGTGGGAAGGGGGGAGTGTGGGATGGGGGAGTGTGGGATGGGGGGGAGCGTGGGACGGGGGGAGTGTGGGACGGGGGGAGAGTGGGACGGGGGGAGTGTGGGATGTGGGAATGCGGGACAGGGGGAATGGGGGGCAGGGGGAATGTGGGACGGGGTGAATGTGGGACGGGGTGAATGTGGGACGGGGGAGTGTGGGACGGGGGAGTGTGGGGCGGGGGAGTGTGGGGCGGGGGAGTGTGGGACGGGGGAGTGTGGAATGGGGCGAGTGTGGGACGGGGGAATGTGGGACGGGGGAGTGTGGGACGGGGGAGTGTGGGACGGGGGATTGTGGGATGGGGTGAGTGTGGGACGGGGGAGTGTGGGACGGGGGAATGTGGGACGGGGGAGTGTGGGACGGGGGAGTGTGGGACGGGCGAGTGTGGGACGGCGGAGTGTGGGACGGGGGAGTGTGGGACGGGGGAGTGAGGGACGGGGGAGTGTGGGGCGGGGGAGTGTAGGGCGGGGGAGTGTGGGACGGGGGAGTGTGGGACGGGGGAGTGTGGGACGGGGGAGTGTGGGACGGGGGAGTGTGGGACGGGAGAGTGTGGGACGGGGGAGTGTGGGACGGGGGAGTGTGGGAGGGGGGAATGTGGGACGGGAGGAGTGTGGGACGGGGGGAGTGTGGGACGGGGGGAGTGTGGGACGGGGGGAGTGTGGGACGGGGGGAGTGTGGGACGGGGGAAGTGTGGGACGGGGGAGTGTGGGGTGGGGGAGTGTGGGATGGGGGGAGTGTGGGGGGGGAGTGTTTGATGGGGGAGTGTGGGACGGGGGAGTGTGGGACGAGGGAGTGTGGGACGGGGGAGTGTGGGACGGGGGAGTGTGGGACAGGGGAGTGTGGGACGGGGCGAGTGTGGGGCGGGGGGGATTGTGGGATGGGGGAGTGTGGGATTGGGGGAGTGTGGAATGGGGGTCTGTGGGATGGGGGAGTGTGTGATGTGGGAGTGTGGGACAGGGGGAGTGTGGGATGCGGGAGTGTGTGATGTGAGAATGTGGGACAGGGGGAGTGTGGGACGGGGGAGTGTGGGACGGGGGGAGAGTGGGACGGGGGGAGAGTGGGACGGGGGAGAGTGGGACGGGGGGAGTGTGGGACGGGGGAGTGTGGGACGGGGGGGAGTGTGGGATGCGGGTGTGTGGGATGTGGGAGTGTGGGACAGGGGGAAGGTGGATGGGGAAGTGTGGGATGGGAGGAGTGTGGGACGGGGCGAATGTGGGATGGGGGAGTGTGGGATGGGGGAAGTGTGGGATGGGGGGCGTGTGGGACGGGGCAGTGTGGGACGGGGGAGTGTGGGACGGGGGGAGTGCGGGATGGGGGAGTGTGGGAAGGGGGGAGTGTGGGATGGGGGAGTGTGGGATGGGGGAGTGTGGGATGGGGGAGTGTGGGATGGGAGGAGTGTGGGACGGGGCGAATGTGGGATGGGGGAGTGTGGGATGGGGGAAGTGTGGGATGGGGGGCGTGTGGGACGGGGCAATGTGGGACGGGGGAGTGTGGGACGGGGGGAGTGCGGGATGGGGGGAGTGTGGGAAGGGGGGAGTGTGGGATGGGGGAGTGTGGGCTGGGGGAAGTGTGGGATATGGGAGTGTGGGACAGAGGGAGTGTGGGACGGGGTAGTGTGGGACGGGGGGAGTGTGGGACGGAGGGAGTGTGGGACGGGGGGGAGTGTGGGACGGGGGGAGTGTGGGATGGGGGAGTGCGGGATATGGGAGTGTGGGACAGAGTGAGTGTGGGACAGGGGGAGTGTGGGATGGGGGAGTGTGGGATGGGGGGTGTGTGGGACGGGGGGTAGTGTGGGACGGGGGGAGTGTGGGACGGGGGGAGTGCGGGATGGGGGAGTGTGGGAAGGGGGGAGTGTGGGATGGGGGAGTGTGGGATGTGGGAATGCGGGACAGGGGGAATGGGGGGCAGGGGGAATGTGGGACGGGGTGAATGTGGGACGGGGTGAATGTGGGACGGGGGAGTGTGGGACGGGGGGAGTGTGGGGCGGGGGAGTGTGGGGCGGGGGAGTGTGGGACGGGGGAGTGTGGAATGGGGCGAGTGTGGGACGAGGGAATGTGGGACGGGGGAGTGTGGGACGGGGGAGTGTGGGACGGGGGATTGTGGGATGGGGTGAGTGTGGGACGGGGGAGTGTGGGACGGGGGAATGTGGGACGGGGGAGTGTGGGACGGGGGAGTGTGGGACGGGCGAGTGTGGGACGGCGGAGTGTGGGACGGGGGAGTGTGGGACGGGGGGAGTGAGGGACGGGGGAGTGTGGGGCGGGGGAGTGTAGGGCGGGGGAGTGTGGGACGGGGGAGTGTGGGACGGGGGAGTGTGGGACGGGGGAGTGTGGGACGGGGGAGTGTGGGACGGGAGAGTGTGGGACGGGGGAGTGTGGGACGGGGGAGTGTGGGAGGGGGGAATGTGGGACGGGAGGAGTGTGGGACGGGGGGAGTGTGGGACGGGGGGAGTGTGGGACGGGGGGAGTGTGGGACGGGGGGAGTGTGGGACGGGGGAAGTGTGGGACGGGGGAGTGTGGGGTGGGGGAGTGTGGGATGGGGGGAGTGTGGGGGGGGGAGTGTTTGATGGGGGAGTGTGGGACGGGGGAGTGTGGGACGGGGGAGTGTGGGACGGGGGAGTGTGGGACGGGGGAGTGTGGGACGGGGGAGTGTGGGACGGGGCGAGTGTGGGGCGGGGGGAGTGTGGGATGGGGGAGTGTGGGATTGGGGGAGTGTGGAATGGGGGTCTGTGGGATGGGGGAGTGTGTGATGTGGGAGTGTGGGACAGGGGGAGTGTGGGATGCGGGAGTGTGTGATGTGAGAATGTGGGACAGGGGGAGTGTGGGACGGGGGAGTGTGGGACGGGGGGAGAGTGGGACGGGGGGAGAGTGGGACGGGGGGAGAGTGGGACGGGGGGAGTGTGGGACGGGGGGAGTGTGGGACGGGGGGAGTGTGGGATGCGGGTGTGTGGGATGTGGGAGTGTGGGACAGGGGGAAGGTGGATGGGGAAGTGTGGGATGGGAGGAGTGTGGGACGGGGCGAATGTGGGATGGGGGAGTGTGGGATGGGGGAAGTGTGGGATGGGGGGCGTGTGGGACGGGGCAGTGTGGGACAGGGGAGTGTGGGACGGGGGGAGTGCGGGATGGGGGAGTGTGGGAAGGGGGGAGTGTGGGATGGGGGAGTGTGGGATGGGGGAGTGTGGGATGGGGGAGTGTGGGATGGGAGGAGTGTGGGACGGGGCGAATGTGGGATGGGGGAGTGTGGGATGGGGGAAGTGTGGGATGGGGGGCGTGTGGGACGGGGCAATGTGGGACGGGGGAGTGTGGGACGTGGGGAGTGCGGGATGGGGGAGTGTGGGAAGGGGGGAGTGTGGGATGGGGGAGTGTGGGCTGGGGGATGTGTGGGATATGGGAGTGTGGGACAGAGGGAGTGTGGGACGGGGTAGTGTGGGACGGGGGGAGTGTGGGACGGAGGGAGTGTGGGACGGGGGAGTGTGGGACGGGGGGAGTGTGGGATGGGGGAGTGCGGGATATGGGAGTGTGGGACAGAGTGAGTGTGGGACAGGGGGAGTGTGGGATGGGGGAGTGTGGGATGGGGGGTGTGTGGGACGGGGGTAGTGTGGGACGGGGGGAGTGTGGGACGGGGGGAGAGTGGGACGGGGGGAGTGTGGGACAGGGGGAGTGTGTGGGATGGGGGAGTGTGGGATGGTGGGCGTGTGGGACGGGGGAGTGTGGGACGGGGGGAGTACGGGATGGGGGAGTGTGGGAAAGGGGGGAGTGTGGGATGGGGGAGTGTGGGATGGGGGAAGTGGGGAATATGGGAGTGTGGGACAGAGGGAGTGTGGGACAGGGGGAGTGTGGGACAGGGGGAGTGTGGGACGGGAGGAGTGTGGGACGGGGGGAGTGTGGGACGGGGGGAGTGTGGGATGGGGGAGTGTGGGATGGGGGAGTGTGTGATGCGGGAGTGTGGGACAGAAGGAGTGTGGGATGGGGGAGTGTGGGATGAGGGGTGAGTGCGATGAGGGGTGTGTGGGACGGGGGAGTGGGATGGGGGCGTTTGGGATGGGGGGAGTGTGGGACGGGGGAGTGTGGGGCGGGGGAGTGTGGGACGGGGGAGTGTGGAATGGGGCGAGTGTGGGACGGGGGAATGTGGGACGGGGGAGTGTGGGACGGGGGAGTGTGGGACGGGGGATTGTGGGATGGGGTGAGTGTGGGACGGGGGAGTGTGGGACGGGGGAATGTGGGACGGGGGAGTGTGGGACGGGGGAGTGTGGGACGGGCGAGTGTGGGACGGCGGAGTGTGGGACGGGGGAGTGTGGGACGGGGGAGTGAGGGACGGGGGAGTGTGGGGCGGGGGAGTGTAGGGCGGGGGAGTGTGGGACGGGGGAGTGTGGGACGGGGGAGTGTGGGACGGGGGAGTGTGGGACGGGGGAGTGTGGGACGGGAGAGTGTGGGACGGGGGAGTGTGGGACGGGGGAGTGTGGGAGGGGGGAATGTGGGACAGGAGGAGTGTGGGACGGGGGGAGTGTGGGACGGGGGGAGTGTGGGAGGGGGGAGTGTGGGACGGGGGGAGTGTGGGACGGGGGAAGTGTGGGACGGGGGAGTGTGGGGTGGGGGAGTGTGGGATGGGGGGAGTGTGGGGGGGAGTGTTTGATGGGGGAGTGTGGGACGGGGGAGTGTGGGATGGGGGAGTGTGGGACGGGGGAGTGTGGGACGGGGGAGTGTGGGACGGGGCGAGTGTGGGGCGGGGGGAGTGTGGGATGGGGGAGTGTGGGATTGGGGGAGTGTGGAATGGGGGTCTGTGGGATGGGGGAGTGTGTGATGTGGGAGTGTGGGACAGGGGGAGTGTGGGATGCGGGAGTGTGTGATGTGAGAATGTGGGACAGGGGGAGTGTGGGACGGGGGAGTGTGGGACGGGGGCAGAGTGGGACGGGGGGAGAGTGGGACGGGGGAGAGTGGGACGGGGGGAGTGTGGGACGGGGGGAGTGTGGGACGGGGGGAGTGTGGGATGCGGGTGTGTGGGATGTGGGAGTGTGGGACAGGGGGAAGGTGGATGGGGAAGTGTGGGATGGGAGGAGTGTGGGACGGGGCGAATGTGGGATGGGGGAGTGTGGGATGGGGGAAGTGTGGGATGGGGGGCGTGTGGGACGGGGCAGTGTGGGACGGGGGGAGTGTGGGACGGGGGGAGTGCGGGATGGGGGAGTGTGGGAAGGGGGGAGTGTGGGATGGGGGAGTGTGGGATGGGGGAGTGTGGGATGGGGGAGTGTGGGATGGGAGGAGTGTGGGACGGGGCGAATGTGGGATGGGGGAGTGTGGGATGGGGGAAGTGTGGGATGGGGGGCGTGTGGGACGGGGCAATGTGGGACGGGGGAGTGTGGGACGGGTGGAGTGCGGGATGGGGGAGTGTGGGAAGGGGGGAGTGTGGGATGGGGGAGTGTGGGCTGGGGGAAGTGTGGGATATGGGAGTGTGGGACAGAGGGAGTGTGGGACGGGGTAGTGTGGGACGGGGGGAGTGTGGGACGGAGGGAGTGTGGGACGGGGGGGAGTGTGGGACGGGGGGAGTGTGGGATGGGGGAGTGCGGGATATGGGAGTGTGGGACAGAGTGAGTGTGGGACAGGGGGAGTGTGGGATGGGGGAGTGTGGGATGGGGGGTGTGTGGGACGGGGGTAGTGTGGGACGGGGGGAGTGTGGGACGGGGGGGAGAGTGGGACGGGGGGAGTGTGGGACAGGGGGAGTGTGGGATGGGGGAGTGTGGGATGGTGGGCGTGTGGGACGGGGGAGTGTGGGACGGGGGGAGTACGGGATGGGGGAGTGTGGGAAAGGGGGGAGTGTGGGATGGGGGAGTGTGGGATGGGGGAAGTGGGGAATATGGGAGTGTGGGACAGAGGGAGTGTGGGACAGGGGGAGTGTGGGACAGGGGGAGTGTGGGACGGGAGGAGTGTGGGACGGGGGGAGTGTGGGACGGGGGGAGTGTGGGATGGGGGAGTGTGGGATGGGGGAGTGTGTGATGCGGGAGTGTGGGACAGAGGGAGTGTGGGATGGGGGAGTGTGGGATGAGGGGAGAGTGCGATGAGGGGGTGTGTGGGACGGGGGAGTGTGGGATGGGGGCGTTTGGGATGGGGGGAGTGTGGGACGGGGGAGTGTGGGACAGGGGAGTGTGGGATGGGGAGTGTGGGACGGGGGAGTGTGGGATGGGGGGAGTCTGGAATGGGGGTCTGTGGGATGGGGGAGTGTGTGATGTGGGAGTGTGGGACAGGGGGAGTGTGGGATGGGGGATTGTGTGATGTGAGAATGTGGGACAGGGGGAGTGTGGGATGGGGGAGTGCGGGACGGGGGTAGTGTGGGATGGGGGAGTGTGGGACGGGGGGAGTGTGGGATGGGGGAGTGTGGGATGGGGGAGTCTGGGATGTAGGAGTGTGGGAAAGGGGGAGTGTGGGACAGGGGGAGTGTGGGACAGGGGGAGTGTGGGACGGGGGGAGTGTGGGATGGGGGGAGTGTGGGATGGGGGAGTGTGGGACGGGGGGAGTGTGGGATGGGGGAGTGTGGGATGGGGGGAGTGTGGGATGGGGGGAGTGTGGGATGGGGGGAGTGTGGGACAGGGTGAATGTGGGACGGGGGGAGAGTGGGATGGGGGAGTGTGGGACGTGGGAGTTTGGGACAGGGGGAGTGTGGGATGGGGGAGTGTGGGATGGGGTGGTGGGACGGGTTAGTGTGGGACGGGGGAATGTCAGATGGGGGAGTGTGGGACGGGGAGTGTGGGACGGGGGAGTGTGGGACGGGGGGAGTGTTGGATGGGGGAGTGTGGGATGGGGGGAGTATGGGGGGAGTGTGGGACTGGGGAGTGTGGGACGGGGGGAGTGTGGGGATTGGGGAGTGTGGGATGGGGGAGTGTGGGACGGGGGAGTGTGGGATGTGGGGAGTGTGGGATGAGGGGAGTGTGGGACGGGTGAATGTGGGACGGGTGAGTGTGGGACGGGGGTGTGTGGGACAGAGGGAGTGTGGGACGGGGGGAGTGGTGGGACGGGGGAGTGTGGGACGGGGGAGTGTGGGACGGGGGAGTGTGGGACGGGGGAGTGTGGGACTGGGCAGTGTGAGACGGGGGAGTGTGGGAGGGGGGACTGTGGGACGGGAAGAGTGTGGGACGGGGAGTGTGGACGGGGGAGTGTGGGACGGGGGAGGTGTGGGACGGGTGGAGTGTGGACGGGGGGAGTGTGGGACGGGGGGAATGTGGGACGGGGGAGTGTGGGATGGGGGGAGTGTGGGATGGGGTGAGTGTGGAGGGGGGAGTGTTTGATGGGGGAGTGTGGACGGGGGAGTGTGGGACGGGGGAGTGTGGGACGGGGGAGTGTGGGACGGGGGAGTGTGGGACGGGGGAGTGTGGGACGGGGCGAGTGTGGGACGGGGGGAGTGTGGGATGGGGGAGTGTGGGAGATGTGGGAGTGTGGGACAGGGGGAGTGTGGGACGGGGGAGTGTTGGACGGGGGGAGAGTGGGACGGGGGTGAGTGGGACGGGGGGAGAGTGGGACGGGGGGAGTGCGGGACGGGGGGAGTGTGGGACGGGGGGAGTGTGGGATGCGGGTGTGTGGGATGTGGGAGTGTGGGACAGGGGGAATGTGGATGGGGAAGTGTGGGATGGGAGGAATGTGGGACGGGGCGAATGTGGGATGGGGGAGTGTGGGATGGGGGGCGTGTGGGATGGGGTGTGTGGGAAGGGGGGAGTGTGGGATGGGGGAGTGTGGGATGGGGGAGTGTGGGATGGGGAGTGTGGGATGGGAGGAGTGTGGGACGGGGCAAATGTGGGATGGGGGAGAGTGGGATGGGGAAGTGTGGGATGGGGGGGCGTGTGGGATGGGGGAGTGTGGGACGGGGGAGTGTGGGACGGGGCAGTGCGGGATGGGGGGTGTGTGGGAAGGGGGGAGTGGGATGGGGGAGTGTGGGATGGGGGATGTGTGGGATATGGGAGTGTGGGACAGAGGGAGTGTGGGACGGGGGGAGTGTGGGACGGGGGGAGTGTGGGACGGGGGGAGTGTGGGACGGGGGGAGTGTGGGATGGGGGTGTGCGGGATATGGGAGCGTGGGACAGAGTGAGTGTGGGACGGGGGAGTGTGGGATGGGGGAGTGTGGGATGGGGGGTGTGTGGGGCGGGGTTAGTGTGGGACGGGGATAGTGTGGGACGGGGGCAGAGTGGGACGGGGGGAGTGTGGGACAGGGGGAGTGTGGGATGGGGGAGTGTGGGATGGGGGGCGTGTGGGACGGGGGAGTGTGGGACGGGGGAGTGTGGGACGGTGGGAGTACGGGATGGGGGAGTGTGGGAAGGGGGTAGTGTGGGATGGGGGAGTGTGGGATGGGGGAAGTGGGGGATATGGGAGTGTGGGACAGAGGGAGTGTGGGACGGGGGGAGTGTGGGACAGGGGGAGTGTGGGACGGGGGTAGTGTGGGACGGGGGGAGTGTGGGATGGGGGAGTGTGGGATAGGGGAGTGTGGGATGGGGGAGTGTGTGATGCGGGAGTGTGGGACAGAGGGAGTGTGGGATGGGGGAGTGTGGGATGAGGGGAGAGTGGGATGAGGGGAGTGTGGGGACGGGGGAGTGTGGGATGGGGGCGTTTGGGATGGGGCGAGTTTGGGACGGGGGAGTGTGGGACGGGGAGTGTGGGACGGGGGAGTGTGGGACGGGGGAGTGTGGGATTGGGGGGAGTCTGGAATGGGGGTCTGTGGGTTGGGGGAGTGTGTGATGTGGGAGTGTGGGACAGGGGGAGTGTGGGATGGGGGAGTGTTGGAGGGGGTGTAGTGTGGGATGGGGGAGTGTGGGATGGGGGATTGTGTGATGTGAGAATGTGGGACAGGGGGAGTGTAGGATGGGGGAGTGCGGGACGGGGGTAGTGTGGGATGGGGGAGTGTGGGACGGGGGAGTGTGGGACGGGGGGAGTGTGGGATGCGGGAGTGTGGGATGTGGGAGTGTGGGAAAGGGGGAGTGTGGGACAGGGGAAGTGTCCGACAGGGGGAGTGTGGGACGGGGGGAGTGTGGGATGGGGGGAGTGTGGGATGGGGGAGTGTGGGACGGGGGGAGTGTGGGATGGGGGAGTGTGGGATGGGGGGGAGTGAGGGATGGGGGAGTGTGGGATGGGGGGAGTGTGGGACAGGGTGAATGTGGGACGGGGAGAGTGGGATGGGGGAGTGTGGGACGTGGGAGTGTGGGACAGGGGGAGTGTGGGATGGGGGAGTGTGGGATGGGGGAGTGTGGGACGGGGAGTGTGGGACGGGGGAGTGTGGGGACGGGGGGAGTGTGGGATTGGGGAGTGTGGGATGGGGGAGTGTGGGACGGGGGAGTGTGGGATGTGGGGAGTGTGGGATGAGGGGAGTGTGGGACGGGGTGAGTGTGGGACGGGTGAGTGTGGGACGGGGGGAGTGTGGGAAGGGGGGAGTGTGGGACGGGGGTCGTGTGGGACGGGGGGAGTGTGGGACGGGGGGAGTGTGGGACGGGAGTAGTGTGGGACGGGGGGAGTGTGGGACGGGGGGAGTGTGGGACGGGGGGAGTGTGGGATGCGGGTGTGTGGGATGTGGGAGTGTGGGACAGGGGGAAGGTGGATCGGGAAGTGTGGGATGGGAGGAGTGTGGGACGGGGCGAATGTGGGATGGGGGAGTGTGGGATGGGGGAGTGTGGGATGGGGGAGTGTGGGATGGGGGAGTGTGGGATGGGAGGAGTGTGGGACGGGGCGAATGTGGGATGGGGGAGTGTGGGATGGGGGAAGTGTGGGATGGGGGGCGTGTGGGACGGGGCAGTGTGGGACGGGGGAGTGTGGGACGGGGGAGTGTGGGATGGGGGAGTGTGGGCTGGGGGAAGTGTGGGATATGGGAGTGTGGGACAGAGGGAGTGTGGGACGGGCTAGTGTGGGACGGGGGGATTGTGGGACGGAGGGAGTGTGGGACGGGGGGAGTGTGGGACGGGGGGAGTGTGGGATGGGGGGAGTGCGGGATATGGGAGTGTGGGACAGAGTGAGTGTGGGACAGGGGGAGTGTGGGATGGGGGAGTGTGGGATGGGGGGTGTGTGGGACGGGGGTAGTGTGGGACGGGGGGAGTGTGGGACGGGGGGGAGAGTGGGACGGGGGAGTGTGGGACAGGGGGGAGTGTGGGATGGGGGAGTGTGGGATGGTGGGCGTGTGGGACGGGGGGAGTGTGGGACGGGGGGAGTACGGGATGGGGGAGTGTGGGAAAGGGGGGGAGTGTGGGATGGGGGAGTGTGGGATGGGGGAAGTGGGGGATATGGGAGTGTGGGACAGAGGGAGTGTGGGACAGGGGGAGTGTGGGACAGGGGGAGTGTGGGACGGGAGGAGTGTGGGACGGGGGGAGTGTGGGACGGGGGGAGTGTGGGATGGGGGAGTGTGGGATGGGGGGAGTGTGTGATGCGGGAGTGTGGGACAGAGGGAGTGTGGGATGGGGGAGTGTGGGATGAGGGGAGATTGCGATGAGAGGTGTGTGGGACGGGGGAGTGTGGGATGTGGGGCGTTTGGGATGGGGGGAGTGTGGGACGGGGGAGTGTGGGACAGGGGAGTGTGGGATGGGGAGTGTGGGACGGGGGAGTGTGGGATGGGGGGGAGTCTGGAATGGGGGTCTGTGGGATGGGGGAGTGTGTGATGTGGGAGTGTGGGACAGGGGGGAGTGTGGGATGGGGGGATTGTGTGATGTGAGAATGTGGGACAGGGGGAGTGTGGGATGGGGGAGTGCGGGACGGGGGTAGTGTGGGATGGGGGAGTGTGGGACGGGGGGAGTGAGGGATGGGGGAGTGTGGGATGGGGGGGAGTGTGGGATGTGGGAGTGTGGGAAAGGGGGAGTGTGGGACAGGGGGAGTGTGGGACAGGGGGAGTGTGGGACGGGGGGAGTGTGGGATGGGGGGAGTGTGGGATGGGGGAGTGTGGGACGGGGGGAGTGTGGGATGGGGGAGTGTGGGATGGGTGGGGTGGTGTGGGATGGGGGAGTGTGGGATGGGGGGAGTGTGGGACAGGGTGAATGTGGGACGGGGGGAGAGTGGGATGGGGGAGTGTGGGACGTGGGAGTGTGGGAAAGGGGGAGTGTGGGATGGGGGAGTGTGGGATGGGGTGGTGGGACGGGTTAGTGTGGGACGGGGGAATGTCAGATGGGGGAGTGTGGGACGGGGAGTGTGGGACGGGGGAGTGTGGGACGGGGGGAGTGTTGGATGGGGGAGTGTGGGATGGGGGGAGTGTGGGACTGGGGAGTGTGGGACGGGGGGAGTGTGGGATTGGGGAGTGTGGGATGGGGGAGTGTGGGACGGGGGAGTGTGGGATGTGGGGAGTGTGGGATGAGGGGAGTGTGGGACGGGTGAATGTGGGACGGGTGAGTGTGGGACGGGGGGAGTGTGGGACGGGGGGAGTGTGTGACGGGGGGCGTGTGGGACGGGGGGAGTGTGGGACGGGGGAGTGTGGGACGGGAGGAGTGTGGGACGGGGGGAGTGTAGGACGGGGGGAGTGTGGGACGGGGGGAGTGTGGGACGGGGGGAGTGTGGGACGGGGTAGTGTGGGACGGGGGGAGTGTTGGACGGGGGGAGTGTGGGACAGGGGAGTGTGGGACGGGGGGAGTGTGGGACGGGGGGAGTGTGGGACGGGGGGAGTGTGGGACGGGGGGAGTGTGGGACTGGGGGAGTGTGGGACGGGGGGATTGTGTGACATGGGAATGTGGGACGGGGGAGTGTGGGACGGGGGAGTGTGGGGGGGGAGTGTGGGATGGGGGAGCGTGGGACGGGGGAGTGTGGGACGGGGGAGTGTCTGATATGGGAGTGTGGGATGGGGGAGTGTGGGATGGGGTGAATGTGGGATGGGGGAGTGTGGGACGGGGGAGTGCCAGATGGGGGAGTGTGGGATGGGGGAGTGTGGGACGGGGGAGTGTGGGACGGGGGAGTGTGTGACGGGGGAGTGTGGGACGGGGTGTGTGGGACGGGGGGAGTGTGGGACGGGGGGAGTGTGGGACGGGGGGAGTGTGGGACGGGGGGAGTGTGGGACAGAGGGAGTGTGGGACGGGGGGAGTGTGGGACGGGGGAGTGTGGGACGGGGGAGTGTGGGACGGGGGAGTGTGGGACGGGGGAGTGTGGGACTGGGGAGTGTGAGACGGGGGAGTGTGGGAGGGGGGACTGTGGGACGGGAGGAGTGTGGGACGGGGGGAGTGTGGGACGGGGGAGTGTGCGACGGGGGGAGTGTGGGATGGGGGGAATGTGGGACGGGGGGAGTGTGGGACGGGGGGAATGTGGGACGGGGGAGTGTGGGATGGGGGGAGTGTGGGACAGGGTGAATGTGGGACGGGGGAGAGTGGGATGGGGGAGTGTGGGACGTGGGAGTGTGGGAAAGGGGGAGTGTGGGATGGGGGAGTGTGGGATGGGGTGGTGGGACGGGTTAGTGTGGGACGGGGGAATGTCAGATGGGGGAGTGTGGGACGGGGAGTGTGGGACGGGGGAGTGTGGGACGGGGGGAGTGTTGGATGGGGGAGTGTGGGATGGGGGGAGTGTGGGACTGGGGAGTGTGGGACGGGGGGAGTGTGGGATTGGGGAGTGTGGGATGGGGGAGTGTGGGACGGGGGAGTGTGGGATGTGGGGAGTGTGGGATGAGGGGAGTGTGGGACGGGTGAATGTGGGATGGGTGAGTGTGGGACGGGGGGAGTGTGGGACGGGGGGAGTGTGTGACGGGGGCGTGTGGGACGGGGGGAGTGTGGGACGGGGGAGTGTGGGACGGGAGGAGTGTGGGACGGGGGGAGTGTGGGACGGGGGGTGTGTGGGACGGGGGGAGTGTGGGACGGGGGGAGTGTGGGACGGGGTAGTGTGGGACGGGGGGAGTGTTGGACGGGGGGAGTGTGGGACGGGGGAGTGTGGGACGGGGGGAGTGTGGGCCGGGGGTGTGTGGGACGGGGGGAGTGTGGGACGGGGGGAGTGTGGGACGGGGGATTGTGTGATATGGGAATGTGGGACGGGGGGAGTGTGGGACGGGGGAGTGTGGGGGGGGGAGTTTGGGATGGGGGGAGTGTGGGACGGGGGAGTGTGGGACGGGGGAGTGTCTGATATGGGAGTGTGGGATGGGGGAGTGTGGGATGGGGTGAATGTGGGATGGGGGGAGTGTGGGACGGGGGAGTGCCAGATGGGGGAGTGTGGGATGGGGGAGTGTGGGACGGGGGAGTGTGGGACGGGGGAGTGTGTGACGGGGGAGTGTGGGACGGGGAGTGTGGGACGGGGGGAGTGTGGGACGGGGGCAGTGTGGGACGGGGGAGTGTGGGACGGGGGGAGTGTGGGACGGGGGGTTTGTGGGACAGAGGGAGTGTGGGACGGGGGGAGTGTGGGACGGTGGAGTGTGGGACGGGGGAGTGTGGGACGGGGGAGTGTGGGACGGGGGAGTGTGGGACGGGGGAGTTTGGGACTGGGGAGTGTGAGACGGGGGAGTGTGGGAGGGGGGACTGTGGGACGGGAGGAGTGTGGGACGGGGGGAGTGTGGGACGGGGGAGTGTGGGACGGGGGGAGTGTGGGACAGGGGGAGTGTGGGACGGGGGGAATGTGGGACGGGGGAGTGTGGGATGGGGGGAGTGTGGGATGGGGGAGTGTGGGGGGGGAGTGTTTGATGGGGGAATGTGGGACGGGGGAGTGTGGGACGGGGGAGTGTGGGACGGGGGAGTGTGGGACGGGGGAGTGTGGGACGGGGGAGTGTGGGACGGGGCGAGTGTGGGACGGGGGGAGTGTGGGATTGGGGAGTGTGGGATGGGGGAGTGTGGGACGGGGGAGTGTGGGACGGGGGAGTGTGGGATGTGGGGAGTGTGGGATGAGGGGAGTGTGGGACGGGTGAATGTGGGATGGGTGAGTGTGGGACGGGGGGAGTGTGGGACGGGGGGAGTGTGTGACGGGGGCGTGTGGGACGGGGGGAGTGTGGGACGGGGGAGTGTGGGACGGGAGGAGTGTGGGACGGGGGGAGTGTGGGACGGGGGGTGTGTGGGACGGGGGGAGTGTGGGACGGGGGGAGTGTGGGACGGGGTAGTGTGGGACGGGGGGAGTGTTGGACGGGGGGAGTGTGGGACGGGGGAGTGTGGGACGGGGGGAGTGTGGGCCGGGGGTGTGTGGGACGGGGGGAGTGTGGGACGGGGGGAGTGTGGGACGGGGGATTGTGTGATATGGGAATGTGGGACGGGGGGAGTGTGGGACGGGGGAGTGTGGGGGGGGGAGTTTGGGATGGGGGGAGTGTGGGACGGGGGAGTGTGGGACGGGGGAGTGTCTGATATGGGAGTGTGGGATGGGGGAGTGTGGGATGGGGTGAATGTGGGATGGGGGGAGTGTGGGACGGGGGAGTGCCAGATGGGGGAGTGTGGGATGGGGGAGTGTGGGACGGGGGAGTGTGGGACGGGGGAGTGTGTGACGGGGGAGTGTGGGACGGGGAGTGTGGGACGGGGGGAGTGTGGGACGGGGGCAGTGTGGGACGGGGGGAGTGTGGGACGGGGGGAGTGTGGGACGGGGGGTTTGTGGGACAGAGGGAGTGTGGGACGGGGGGAGTGTGGGACGGTGGAGTGTGGGACGGGGGAGTGTGGGACGGGGGAGTGTGGGACGGGGGAGTGTGGGACGGGGGAGTTTGGGACTGGGGAGTGTGAGACGGGGGAGTGTGGGAGGGGGGACTGTGGGACGGGAGGAGTGTGGGACGGGGGGGAGTGTGGGACGGGGGAGTGTGGGACGGGGGGAGTGTGGGACAGGGGGAGTGTGGGACGGGGGGAATGTGGGACAGGGGAGTGTGGGATGGGGGGAGTGTGGGATGGGGGAGTGTGGGGGGGGAGTGTTTGATGGGGGAGTGTGGGACGGGGGAGTGTGGGACGGGGGGAGTGTGGGACGGGGGAGTGTGGGACGGGGGAGTGTGGGACGGGGGAGTGTGGGACGGGGCGAGTGTGGGACGGGGGGAGTGTGGGATGGGGGAGTGTGTGATGGGGGGAGTGTGGAATGGGGGTCTGTGGGATGGGGGAGTGTGTGATGTGGGAGTGTGGGACAGGGGGAGTGTGGGACGGGGGAGTGTGGGACGGGGGGAGAGTTGGACGGGGGGTGAGTGGGACGGGGGGAGAGTGGGACGGGGGGGAGTGTGGGACGGGGGGAGTGTGGGACGGGGGGAGTGTGGGATGCGGGTGTGTGGGATGTGGGAGTGTGGGACAGGGGGAATGTGGATGGGGAAGTGTGGGATGGGAGGAATGTGGGACGGGGCGAATGTGGGATGGGGGAGTGTGGGATGGGGGCGTGTGGGATGGGGTGTGTGGGAAGGGGGGAGTGTGGGATGGGGGAGTGTGGGATGGGGAGTGTGGGATGGGAGGAGTGTGGGACGGGGCGAATGTGGGATGGGGGAGTGTGGGATGGGGGAAGTGTGGGATGGGGGGCGTGTGGGATGGGGGAGTGTGGGACGGGGGAGTGTGGGACGGGGCAGTGCGGGATGGGGGTGTGTGGGAAGGGGGGAGTGTGGGATGGGGGAGTGTGGGATGGGGGAAGTGTGGGATATGGGAGTGTGGGACAGAGGGAGTGTGGGACGGGGGGAGTGTGGGACGGGGGGAGTGTGGGACGGGGGGAGTGTGGGACGGGGGGAGTGTGGGATGGGGGAGTGCGGGATATGGGAGCGTGGGACAGAGTGAGTGTGGGACGGGGGAGTGTGGGATGGGGGAGTGTGGGATGGGGGGTGTGTGGGACGGGGGGAGTGTGGGACGGGGGGGAGAGTGGGACGGGGGGAGTGTGGGACAGGGGGAGTGTGGGATGGGGGAGTGTGGGATGGGGGGCGTGTGGGACGGGGGAGTGTGGGACGGGGGAGTGTGGGACGGGGGGAGTACGGGATGGGGGCGTGTGGGAAGGCGGGGGGTGTGGGATGGGGGAGTGTGGGATGGGGGAAGTGGGGGATATGGGAGTGTGGGACAGAGGGAGTGTGGGACGGGGGGAGTGTGGGACAGGGGGAGTGTGGGACGGGGGGAGTGTGGGACGGGGGGAGTGTGGGATGGGGGAGTGTGGGATAGGGGAGTGTGGGATGGGGGAGTGTGTGATGCGGGAGTGTGGGACAGAGGGAGTGTGGGATGGGGGAGTGTGGGATGGGGGAGTGTGGGATGAGGGGAGAGTGGGATGAGGGGAGTGTGGGACGGGGGAGTGTGGGATGGGGGCGTTTGGGATGGGGCGAGTTTGGGACGGGGGAGTGTGGGACGGGGAGTGTGGGACGGGGGAGTGTGGGACGGGGGAGTGTGGGACGGGGGAGTGTGGGATTGGGGGGGAGTCTGGAATGGGGGTCTGTGGGTTGGGGGAGTGTGTGATGTGGGAGTGTGGGACAGGGGGAGTGTGGGATGGGGGAGTGTTGGAGGGGTGTAGTGTGGGATGGGGGAGTGTGGGACGGGGGATTGTGTGATGTGAGAATGTGGGACAGGGGGAGTGTGGGATGGGGGAGTGCGGGACGGGGGTAGTGTGGGATGGGGGGAGTGTGGGACGGGGGAGTGTGGGACGGGGGGAGTGTGGGATGCGGGAGTGTGGGATGTGGGAGTGTGGGAAAGGGGGAGTGTGGGACAGGGGAAGTGTCCGACAGGGGGAGTTTGGGACGGGGGGAGTGTGGGATGGGGGGAGTGTGGGATGGGGGGAGTGTGGGATGGGGGAGTGTGGGACGGGGGGAGTGTGGGATGGGGGAGTGTGGGATGGGGGAGTGTGGGATGGGGGAGTGTGGGATGGGGGGAGTGTGGGACAGGGTGAATGTGGGACGGGGGAGAGTGGGATGGGGGAGTGTGGGACGTGGGAGTGTGGGACAGGGGGAGTGTGGGATGGGGGAGTGTGGGATGGGGGGGTGGGACGGGTTAGTGTGGGACGGGGGAGTGTCAGATGGGGGAGTGTGGGACGGGGAGTGTGGGACGGGGGAGTGTGGGACGGGGGGAGTGTTGGATGGGGGAGTGTGGGATGGGGGGAGTGTGGGACTGGGGAGTGTGGGACGGGGGAGTGTGGGACGGGGGGAGTGTTGGATGGGGGTGTGTGGGATGGGGGGAGTGTGGGACTGGGGAGTGTGGGACTGGGGAGTGTGGGACGGGGGAGTGTGGGACGGGGGGAGTGTTGGATGGGGGTGTGTGGGATGGGGGGAGTGTGGGACTGGGGAGTGTGGGACGGGGGGAGTGTGGGATTGGGGAGTGTGGGATGGGGGAGTCTGGGACGGGGGGAGTGTGGGATGTGGGGAGTGTGGGATGAGGGGAGTGTGGGACGGGTGAGTGTGGGACGGGTGAGTGTGGGACGGGGGGAGTGTGGGAAGGGGGGAGTGTGGGACGGGGGTCGTGTGGGACGGGGGGAGTGTGGGACGGGGGGAGTGTGGGACGGGAGTAGTGTGGGACGGGGGGAGTGTGGGACGGGGGGAGTGTGGGACGGGGGGAGGGTGGGACGGGGGGAGTGTGGGACGGGGTGAGTGTGGGACGGGGGTGAGTGTGGGACGGGGTGAGTGTGGGACGGGGTGAGTGTGGGACGGGGGGAGTGTGGGACGGGGGGAGTGTGGGACGGGGGGAGTGTGGGACGGGGGGGAGTGTGGGACGGGGGGTTGTGTGATATGGGAATGTGGGACGGGGGAGTGTGGGACGGGGGGAGTGTGGGACGGGGGGTTGTGTGATATGGGAATGTGGGACGGGGGGAGTGTGGGACAGGGGGAGTGTGGGACGGGGGGAGTGTGGGACGGGGGGAGTGTGGGATGGGGGAGTGTGGGATAGGGGAGTGTGGGATGGGGGAGTGTGTGATGCGGGAGTGTGGGACAGAGGGAGTGTGGGATGGGGGAGTGTGGGATGGGGGAGTGTGGGATGAGGGGAGAGTGGGATGAGGGGAGTGTGGGACGGGGGAGTGTGGGATGGGGGCGTTTGGGATGGGGCGAGTTTGGGACGGGGGAGTGTGGGACGGGGAGTGTGGGACGGGGGAGTGTGGGACGGGGGAGTGTGGGACGGGGGAGTGTGGGATTGGGGGGAGTCTGGAATGGGGGTCTGTGGGTTGGGGGAGTGTGTGATGTGGGAGTGTGGGACAGGGGGAGTGTGGGATGGGGGAGTGTTGGAGGGGTGTAGTGTGGGATGGGGGAGTGTGGGACGGGGGATTGTGTGATGTGAGAATGTGGGACAGGGGGAGTGTGGGATGGGGGAGTGCGGGACGGGGGTAGTGTGGGATGGGGGAGTGTGGGACGGGGGAGTGTGGGACGGGGGGAGTGTGGGATGCGGGAGTGTGGGATGTGGGAGTGTGGGAAAGGGGGAGTGTGGGACAGGGGAAGTGTCCGACAGGGGGAGTTTGGGACGGGGGGAGTGTGGGATGGGGGGAGTGTGGGATGGGGGGAGTGTGGGATGGGGGAGTGTGGGACGGGGGGAGTGTGGGATGGGGGAGTGTGGGATGGGGGAGTGTGGGATGGGGGAGTGTGGGATGGGGGGAGTGTGGGACAGGGTGAATGTGGGACGGGGGAGAGTGGGATGGGGGAGTGTGGGACGTGGGAGTGTGGGACAGGGGGAGTGTGGGATGGGGGAGTGTGGGATGGGGGGGTGGGACGGGTTAGTGTGGGACGGGGGAGTGTCAGATGGGGGAGTGTGGGACGGGGAGTGTGGGACGGGGGAGTGTGGGACGGGGGGAGTGTTGGATGGGGGAGTGTGGGATGGGGGGAGTGTGGGACTGGGGAGTGTGGGACGGGGGAGTGTGGGACGGGGGGAGTGTTGGATGGGGGGTGTGTGGGATGGGGGGAGTGTGGGACTGGGGAGTGTGGGACTGGGGAGTGTGGGACGGGGGAGTGTGGGACGGGGGGAGTGTTGGATGGGGGTGTGTGGGATGGGGGGAGTGTGGGACTGGGGAGTGTGGGACGGGGGGAGTGTGGGATTGGGGAGTGTGGGATGGGGGAGTCTGGGACGGGGGAGTGTGGGATGTGGGGAGTGTGGGATGAGGGGAGTGTGGGACGGGTGAGTGTGGGACGGGTGAGTGTGGGACGGGGGGAGTGTGGGAAGGGGGGAGTGTGGGACGGGGGTCGTGTGGGACGGGGGGAGTGTGGGACGGGGGGAGTGTGGGACGGGAGTAGTGTGGGACGGGGGGAGTGTGGGACGGGGGGAGTGTGGGACGGGGGGAGGGTGGGACGGGGGGAGTGTGGGACGGGGTGAGTGTGGGACGGGGTGAGTGTGGGACGGGGTGAGTGTGGGACGGGGTGAGTGTGGGACGGGGGGAGTGTGGGACGGGGGGAGTGTGGGACGGGGGGAGTGTGGGACGGGGGGAGTGTGGGACGGGGGGTTGTGTGATATGGGAATGTGGGACGGGGGAGTGTGGGACGGGGGAGTGTGGGGGGGGAGTGTGGGATGGGGGGCAGTTTGGGGGGGGTAGTGTGGGACGGGGGAGTGTCTGATGTGGGAGTGTGGGATGGGGGAGTGTGGGATGGGGTGAATGTGGGATGGGGGGAGTGTGGGACAGGGGAGTGTCAGATGGGGGAGTGTGGGACGGGGGAGTGTGGGACGGGGGAGTGTGGGACGGGGGAGTGTGTGACGGGGGAGTGTGGGACGGGGAGTGTGGGACGGGGGGAGTGTGGGATGGGGTGAGTGTGGGACAGGGGGAGTGTGGGATGGGGGGTTGTGTGATATGGGAATGTGGGACAGGGGGATTGTGGGACGGGGAGTGTGGGGGGGGTAGTGTGGGATGGGGGGCAGTGTGGGACGGGGGAGTGTGGGAAGGGGGAGTGTCTGATGTGGGAGTGTGGGATGGGGGAGTGTGGGATGGGGTGAATGTGGGATGGGGGGAGTGTGGGACGGGGGAGTGTCAGATGGGGGAGTGTGGGACGGGGGAGTGTGGGACGGGGGAGTGTGGGACGGGGGAGTGTGTGACGGGGGAGTGTGGGACGGGGAGTGTGGGACGGGGGGGAGTGTGGGACAGGGGGTGTGTGGGATGTTGGGGTGTGGGACAGGGGGAAGTGAGGGGATGGGGGAGTGTGGGACGGGGGAGTGTGGGACGGGGGAGTGTGGGACGGGGGGAGTGTGGGATATGGGAGTGTGGGACAGAGCGAGTGTGGGACGGGGGAGTGTGGGACGGGGCGAATGTGGGACGGGGGGAGTGTGGGATGCGGGGAGTGTGGGACAGGGGGAGTGTGGGACGGGGGGAGTGTGGGATGGGGGAGTGTGGGATGTGGGAATGTGGTACAGGGGGAGTGTGGGATGGGGGAGTGTGGGATGGGGTGAATGTGGGATGGGGGGATTGTGGGACGGGGGAGTGTGGGACAGGGGAGTGTCAGATGGGGGAGTGTGGGATGGGGAGTGTGGGATGTGGGAGTGTGGGATGGGGTGAGTGTGTGATGGGGGAGTGTGGGACGGGAGAGTGTGGGACGGGGGGAGTGCTGGATGGGGGAGTGTGGGATGGGGGGAGTGTGGTACTGGGGAGTGTAGGACGGGGGAGTGTGGGACGGGGGGAGTGTTGGATGGGGGAGTGTGGGATGGGGGGAGTGTGGGATGGGGGGAGTGTGAGATGGGGGGGAGTGTGGGATGGGGGGGAGTGTGGGATGGGGGAGTGTCTGATGTGGGAGTGTGGGATGGGGGGAGTGTGGGATGGGGGAGTGTCGGACGGGGGGAATGTGGGATGGGGGAGTGTGGGATATGGGAGTGTGGGACAGAGGGAGTGTGGGACGGGGGGAGTGTGGGATGTTGGGGTGTGGGACGGGGGAGTGAGGGATGGGGGAGTGTGGGACAGGGGAGTGTGGGACGGGGGGAGTGTGGGACGGGGGGAGTGTGGGATGGGGGAGTGTGGGATATGGGAGTGTGGGACAGAGGGAGTGTGGGACGGGGGGAGTGTGGGATGTTGGGGTGTGGGACGGGGGAGTGAGGGACGGGGGAGTGTGGGACGGTGGAGTGTGGGACGGGGGGAGTGTGGGACGGGGCGAATGTGGGATGGGGGAGTGTGGGATGGGGGGAGTGTGGGACAGGGGGAGTGTGGGACGGGGGGAGAGTGGGATGGGGGAGTGTGGGATGTGGGAATGTGGTACGGGGGAGTGTGGGATGGGGGAGTGTGGGATGGGGTGAATGTGGGATGGGGGGAGTTTGGGACAGGGGAGTGTGGGACGGGGGAGTGTGGGACGGGGGAGTGTGGGACGGGGGAGTGTGTGACGGGGGAGTGTGGGACGGGGAGTGTGGGACGGGGAGAGTGTGGGACGGGGGGTGTGTGGGATGTTGGGGTGTGGGACAGGGGGAGTGAGGGATGGGGGAGTGTGGGACGGGGGTAGTGTGGGACGGGGGGAGTGTGGGATGGGGGGAGTGTGGGATATGGGAGTGTGGGACAGAGCGAGTGTGGGACGGGGGAGTGTGGGAAGGGGCGAATGTGGGACGGGGGGAGTGTGGGATGCGGGGAGTGTGGGATGCAGGGAGTGTGGGACAGGGGGAGTGTGGGACGGGGGGAGTGTGGGATGGGGGAGTGTGGGATGTGGGAATGTGGTACAGGGGGAGTGTGGGATGGGGGAGTGTGGGATGGGGTGAATGTGGGATGGGGGGAGTGTGGGACGGGGGAGTGTGGGACAGGGGAGTGTCAGATGGGGGAGTGTTGGATGGGGAGTGTGGGATGTGGGAGTGTGGGATTGGGTGAGTGTGTGATGGGGGAGTGTGGGACGGGGGAGTGTGGGATGGGGGGAGTGTGGGATGGGGGGTGTGTGGGATGGGGGGGAGTGTGGGATGGGGGGAGTGTGGGATGGGGGAGTGTGGGACGGGGGAGTGTGGGACGGGGGGAGTGTTGGATGGGGGAGTGTGGGATGGGGGGAGCGTGGGACGGGGGAGTGTGGGATGGGGGAGTGTGGGATGGGGGGAGTGTGGGATGGGGGGGAGTGTGGGATGGGGGGAGTGTGGGATGGGGGGAGTGTGGGATGGGGGAGTGTCTGATGTGGGAGTGTGGGATGGGGGGAGTGTGGGATGGTGGAGTGTCGGACGGGGGGAGTGTGGGATGGGGGAGTGTGGGATATGGGAGTGTGGGACAGAGGGAGTGTGGGACGGGGGAGTGTGGGATGTTGGGGTGTGGGACGGGGGAGTGAGGGATGGGGGAGTGTGGGACGGGGGAGTGTGGGACGGGGGGAGTGTGGGACGGGGGGAGTGTGGGATGGGGGAGTGTGGGATATGGGAGTGTGGGACAGAGGGAGTGTGGGACGGGGGGAGTGTGGGATGTTGGGGTGTGGGACGGGGGAGTGAGGGACGGGGGAGTGTGGGACGGGGGGAGTGTGGGACGGGGGGAGTGTGGGACGGGGTGAGTGTGGGACGGGGGGAGTGTGGGACGGGGGGAGTGTGGGACGGGGGGAGTGTGGGACGGGGGGAGTGTGGGACGGGGGGTTGTGTGATATGGGAATGTGGGACGGGGGGAGTGTGGGATGGGGGGCAGTGTGGGACGGGGGAGTGTGGGACGGGGGAGTGTCTGATGTGGGAGTGTGGGATGGGGTGAATGTGGGATGGGGGGAGTGTGGGACGGGGGAGTGTCAGATGGGGGAGTGTGGGACGGGGGAGTGTGGGACGGGGGAGTGTGTGACGGGGGAGTGTGGGACGGGGAGTGTGGGACGGGGGGAGTGTGGGATGGGGGGAGTGTGGGACGGGGGGAGTGTGGGATGGGGGGTTGTGTGATATGGGAATGTGGGACGGGGGGAGTGTGGGACGGGGGAGTGTGGGGGGGATAGTGTGGGATGGGGGGCAGTGTGGGACGGGGGAGTGTGGGAAGGGGGAGTGTCTGATGTGGGAGTGTGGGATGGGGGAGTGTGGGATGGGGTGAATGTGGGATGGGGGGAGTGTGGGACGGGGGAGTGTCAGATGGGGGAGTGTGGGACGGGGGAGTGTGGGACGGGGGAGTGTGGGACGGGGGAGTGTGTGACGGGGGAGTGTGGGACGGGGAGTGTGGGACGGGGGAGTGTGGGACAGGGGGTGTGTGGGATGTTGGGGTGTGGGACAGGGGGAGTGAGGGATGGGGGAGTGTGGGACGGGGGAGTGTGGCACGGGGGGAGTGTGGCACGGGGGGAGTGTGGGATATGGGAGTGTGGGATAGAGCGAGTGTGGGACGGGGGAGTGTGGGACGGGGCGAATGTGGGACGGGGGGAGTGTGGAATGCGGGGAGTGTGGGATGCGGGGAGTGTGGGACAGGGGGAGTGTGGGACGGGGGGAGTGTGGGATGGGGGAGTGTGGGATGTGGGAATGTGGTACAGGGGGAGTGTGGGATGGGGGAGTGTGGGATGGGGTGAATGTGGGATGGGGGATTGTGGGACGGGGGAGTGTGGGACAGGGGAGTGTCAGATGGGGGAGTGTGGGATGGGGAGTGTGGGATGTGGGAGTGTGGGATGGGGTGAGTGTGTGATGGGGGAGTGTGGGACGGGAGAGTGTGGGACGGGGGGAGTGCTGGATGGGGGAGTGTGGGATGGGGGGAGTGTGGTACTGGGGAGTGTAGGACGGGGGAGTGTGGGACGGGGGGAGTGTTGGATGGGGGAGTGTGGGATGGGGGGAGTGTGGGACGGGGGAGTGTGGGATGGGGGAGTGTGGGATGGGGGGAGTGTGGGATGGGGGGAGTGTGGGATGGGGGGGAGTGTGGGATGGGGGGGAGTGTGGGATGGGGGAGTGTCTGATGTGGGAGTGTGGGATGGGGGGAGTGTGGGATGGGGGAGTGTCGGACGGGGGGAGTGTGGGATGGGGGAGTGTGGGATATGGGAGTGTGGGACAGAGGGAGTGTGGGACGGGGGGAGTGTGGGATGTTGGGGTGTGGGACGGGGGAGTGAGGGATGGGGGAGTGTGGGACGTGGGAGTGTGGGACGGGGGGAGTGTGGGACGGGGGGAGTGTGGGATGGGCGAGTGTGGGATATGGGAGTGTGGGACAGAGGGAGTGTGGGACGGGGGGAGTGTGGGATGTTGGGGTGTGGGACGGGGGAGTGAGGGACGGGGGAGTGTGGGACGGTGGGAAGTGTGGGACGGGGGGAGTGTGGGACGGGGCGAATGTGGGATGGGGGAGTGTGGGATGGGGGAGTGTGGGACAGGGGGAGTGTGGGACGGGGGGAGAGTGGGATGGGGGATTGTGGAATGTGGGAATGTGGTACAGGGGGAGTGTGGGATGGGGGAGTGTGGGATGGGGTGAATGTGGGATGGGGGGAGTTTGGGACAGGGGAGTGTGGGACGGGGGAGTGTCAGATGGGGGAGTGTGGGATGGGGAGTGTGGGACGGGGGAGTGTGGGATGGGGGAGTGTGGGACGGGGGAGTGTGGGACGGGGGAGTGTGGGACGGGGGAGTGTGGGAAGGGGGGAGTGTGGGACGGGGGGAGTGTGGGACGGGGGGAGTGTGGGACGGGGGGAGTGTGGGACGGGGGGAGTGTGGGACGGGGGGAGTGTGGAATGGGGGGAGTGTGGGACGGGGGATTGTGGGATGTGGGAGTGTGGGATGGGGAGTGTGGGATGGGGGGAGTGTGGGACGGGTCGAATGTGGGATGGGTGAGTGTGGGACAGGGGGAGTGTGGGACGGGGGGAGAGTGGGATGGGGGAGTGTGGGACGTGGGATTGTGGGACCGGGGAGTGTGGGATGAGGGGAGTGTGGGACGGGGGAGTGTGGGATGGGGGAGTGTGGGACGAGGGAGTGTGGGACGGGGGAGTGTGGGACGGGGGAGTGTGGGATGGGGGAATGTGGGACGGGGGAGTGTGGGGCGGGGGAGTGTGTGACGGGGGGAGTGTGGGATGGGGGAGTGTGGGATGGGGGGGTGGGACGGGGGAGTGTGGGACGGGGGAGTGTGGGATGGGGGGAGTGTGGGATGGGGGAGTGTGGGATGGGGGGAGTGTGGGATGAGGGGAGTGTGGGAGGGTGAGTGTGGGACGGGGGAGTGTGGGACGGGGAGTGTGGGATGGGGGAGTGTGGGACGGGGGGAGTGTGGGATGGGGGAGTGTGGGACGGGGGGAGTGTGGGACGGGGGGAGTGTGGGACGGGGTGAGTGTGGGACGGGGGGAGTGTGGGATTGGGGTGAGTGTGGGATGGGGTGAATGTGGGATGGGGGGAGTTTGGGACAGGGGAGTGTGGGACGGGGGAGTGTGGGACGGGGGAGTGTGGGACGGGGGAGTGTGTGACGGGGGAGTGTGGGACGGGGAGTGTGGGACGGGGAGAGTGTGGGACGGGGGGTGTGTGGGATGTTGGGGTGTGGGACAGGGGGAGTGAGGGATGGGGGAGTGTGGGACGGGGGGAGTGTGGGACGGGGGGAGTGTGGGATGGGGGGAGTGTGGGATATGGGAGTGTGGGACAGAGCGAGTGTGGGACGGGGGAGTGTGGGAAGGGGCGAATGTGGGACGGGGGGAGTGTGGGATGCGGGGAGTGTGGGATGCAGGGAGTGTGGGACAGGGGGAGTGTGGGACGGGGGGAGTGTGGGATGGGGGAGTGTGGGATGTGGGAATGTGGTACAGGGGGAGTGTGGGATGGGGGAGTGTGGGATGGGGTGAATGTGGGATGGGGGGAGTGTGGGACGGGGGAGTGTGGGACAGGGGAGTGTCAGATGGGGGAGTGTTGGATGGGGAGTGTGGGATGTGGGAGTGTGGGATGGGGTGAGTGTGTGATGGGGGAGTGTGGGACGGGGGAGTGTGGGATGGGGGGAGTGTGGGATGGGGGGAGTGTGGGATGGGGGGGAGTGTGGGATGGGGGGAGTGTGGGATGGGGGAGTGTGGGACGGGGGAGTGTGGGACGGGGGGAGTGTTGGATGGGGGAGTGTGGGATGGGGGGAGCGTGGGACGGGGGAGTGTGGGATGGGGGAGTGTGGGATGGGGGGAGTGTGGGATGGGGGGAGTGTGGGATGGGGGGAGTGTGGGATGGGGGGAGTGTGGGATGGGGGAGTGTCTGATGTGGGAGTGTGGGATGGGGGGAGTGTGGGATGGTGGAGTGTCGGACGGGGGGAGTGTGGGATGG